>NC_134533.1:205070336-205392836 GCF_050624435.1 Tenrec ecaudatus | reverse complement strand
AGCACCGGGTTCTGTATGGCTAAACAGAGCTCTCATGGAATACACAGTCAATGTCAGTGTATTCTTGGAAGGTAGCCATCAAGAATTCTTGGGTCAGAGCCCAGCTAGAGATTTTTCTGAAATCGAGTTCTCTTCCTCCAGTGTGGTAGAAGAGGAGACCCGGCGGTCCCAGCAGGCTGCTCGGGATAAGCAGAGTCCCAGCCAGGCCAATGGCTGCAGCAACCACAGGCCCATCGACATCCTGGAGATGCTGAGCAGAGCCAAGGACGAGTATGAGAGAGTGAGTGCCAGAGTGCTCACAGGGCAAGCCCGCCTATGGCCTGGGAGAGACGCCCTTGGGGCCAGCAGCGGTCATTCGTTCGTAGACTCTCAGGGACAGGTTGGGGGCGGGGATTAAATCTGGATCTCCACACGCTTGATTTTCACAGGAAAAGAAGGCGCTTTTTCTCTTCCTGTACAATTCCTGGGGGGAGGATGTCGTTTGGGGGTGCTGAGTTGGCATGCCGCAGGTGGTCCAGAAAAACTTCTTGCCTCTCACTTCTGCAGTCCCTGCTAGGATGCTTAGGGTGCTTGGGAATTTGTGTGGGTGTCACCATTTACTTGTGAAAAAACTTCTGATAACTCTACCCTTTAATGCTAAAAGGAATACACACAACTTTCCTTTAACATCATTGAGATCTCAAATTAGACACTATTCTGAAATTCTGGGGTTTGGTTTTTTTTTTTCTTTCATTTCTGTTGCACTTTATAAGTTTAACCAATGACAGTCTTCCTAAAGGGAAAGCTTTGGTACCACTGCTAATGTGGTTACATATTTTTGTGACTCGTCCACTGTAGACCAAGCACACAAACAGTGATTTTTAAAGCCTCTGCCTGGGGAACGCTTCTCTCTTTCATGTGACCTGAGTACCTGAGCGTGCCATGGGTCATTGGAGGCTGCTGGAGAATCACCATTGTCACTTGTCACATCAGATGCTCTGCTCTCCATGGGTTCAGTCTTCCTCACTGAAGTCCAAGGAGTTGCACTGTTGACCTTGAGCTTAGCACAGCTCCACAGGAGCCCCTGGGCCACACAGTGTCAGTCCAGACTCCTGCGGGGATTGGTTTGTGTTTGTCAAATGAAAAAAAAAAAGTGGGGTTTTATTTTTCCTTAAAACAGTAGCATCCATTCATTTTCCAAATTTATAAGCAACAATGATGAACTATTTAAAAATTAACATATTTGAGGAAGGGGCAGGGGGATCAGTAAAAAAAAACAACATCTTTTTAAAATTACATTGAACAAAAAGAAGAGAACTCTCATTTTACCCTTAAAAATAGTCACAGCTAATATGCTGTTATCTATGCTTCCAAGTAAACAACCACATGTCTAGTGTGTATTGGTGTATGTTGGTTTCAGTAAAGCACCCCTGCAGCTATGTCTGTTGGAAGCATCCCTGATGGTACATGACCTGCATGGCCAGCAATGGCAGAGGCTGTTTGGGACCCCATTCAGCTGGAGTGTTTCATCCCTTCATCTTAGCCCATGGGAGCTCCATGTGAAATTTCATGTGTGAGAAAGAACAGTTTTTTGCACACAATATTAATAGCTATGTATTTTTCCTTTCTGAATTTACACAAACATTGGCCTGTGTTTCCCTAATTCTGTTATGAACTTAACCACCCCGCCACTGCGGGTGAGGGGCACACAGGATACAGGAGCCTGGCCACCCGGGGGCTACAGGAACCATTCCTGACTGCAACCAGCGGGGAGGGCCCTATCCTGGGACCACGCAGGCCCCCAAGACTGGGTGCAGCCCTCCACACTTGGCAGAGGAGGAAAGAGCCTCCTGGCAGATGGGGGTCCTTCAGTACCCCTTGACTCTTCATTCTCTTTTTGGGGGGAAGAACCCTCAGAATTTCTAAGAGCCCCCATTTGGGCCCCATCCCTCTTCTTGCCACACCCCAGTCCCCATTGAAATTTTAAAAAAGAACGACCGCCCCCCTCACAAAAAAAAAAAGAACTTCACCGTCCATCTTGGTAATAAGCCCTCAGAGCTAAACCTTTGTGGACAGTGTTGATTTTTTTTTCCTTAAACTGCTTGAAAGGCTGTGTACAACTATAAAACTTCATCTGATAACTTCAAATGCTTTATTATCTGTGTAGAGAAACTAATTCATAAACACGCATATGTGTATAAGAAAGATTTAGATCAAAGAGTAATTGTATATTAGGAAACAGCCCAGTCCAGATCAAGTCCATAGGTCCGATATTAGCCCATATGTCTGCTACCAGTCTATAAATTCCTCTTCAGACTCACACAACACATGCAATGATGTCGAATGCAGGAAGATCACATGCCAGTGGGTGGAAAGTCTTGTGGATCCAGCGGCCACGGGAGCATCTCAGCGCAGGCGTGGGTCTTCACGTGGCTCCTCCAGCTCCAGGGCTCTGGCTTTATCAGCGTAGCTCCATGTGGCTTGTCAACAGGAATGTCTCACAGAGAGTGTATGTCCCACCTCCAGAAAGGAAGACAAGAGTCCCCAGAATCCACAGGAGAAGGCCATGCCCACACAGAGGCTTGATTGGCTATGACCTGGTTGACAGGCTCGAATCCACCCCTTTGCTCAAGTTGACAAGAGATGATGTAACTGCCACATGATCCAAATAATAGAAGCAATCTTTTCACATGATACCCTTTTTCGTTTTTAAAGAATCAGATGGGCGACTCCGATATCTCCAGCCCTGGGCTGCAGCCGAGCACGCAGCTGTCCAATCTGGGAAGTACAGAGACTTTAGAAGAGCTGCCCCTCACGTCACAAGACCAGGTTTGTACAGCAGAGCACAACTTTGTCTCCTCCCCCCCTCCCCTGCAATGAAACACCAAGTGCAGGCTTACTTTCTGACTTACCGGTCTAGGTGCACACACAGAGAGAGCAGTATAAAGTCACTGCCCATGTGTCCCCGTCCGACCACTCCAGGTCCAGAGCGGTCTTTTTCTGGATATCGCCATCACATCTCTTGATGAACCCCTGACAACTGATGGCCTGATCAATGACTAGGTCTATTTTCACAATCAGATGAAGCCTCTAATTGGCTAGCTAAGTGTTATTTTGAAATGAGTGTGGATTTCTATGCAGTTAGGTCCCAAAGCCCCTGTGCCCACTTCCCTAATGATAGCATCCTGCAGAATGTCGTACGGAATCCTTATCGCGGTAATGTTAGCTCTCGATCCAGCGGGCACCGCTTCCTCAGGCAGGGGTGTGCACCTGCGTCTAGTCTGCAATCTGGTCCCCTGTAAGGTGTGTCCATCCACTGCCACAGTCGAGGTACAGAATAGTTTCACAAGGATCCCTCATGCCTGCCCTCGTGAACCTTCCCTGACCCCTCCTGTCTTAACCCCCGGCACCATTCATGTGTCATTCCAAGAATGCTAAGTGGATAGGCTTTAGAGCAGCGGGCCAGTCCACTGTCCCTCAGACCCACTGGAGGGCCGGAAAAAAACAACTATGGACAATGAACAAATTCATGTGCACACTGCACATATCTTATTTTGAAGTGAAAATTAAAAACACACACCTAGCGGGACGGATAAATGTCCTTGGCGGGCCGCAGTCTGAGGATGCCTGATCTAGAGTGTGTAATGACCTCCTGCACTCAGCGTGTTCCTAGAGCATCCTTCACACGACTGCTTCCGTCGGCTCTTGTTTTCCATGGTGTGGTCTTCTTTAACCGGTCAGCTCTTGGAGCTGCTCTGGACGTTGGAGTTGCGGTTTCAGTGCTCGATCCCATGGCTCGGCCGTTCCACCTTACCAACAGCCACGAGCCGGAATGTTGTTAAATCTTCATGCTCAGTTCATCCGGTGTTTTTACGCTGCTTGGATTGAAGGGCAAGTGATGGCTGTGTGGAATGGAGTTTATAAACGGGGTTTGGGGTTGGTTTTGAGCTTTGATGGCATAGCGGTTACACTTTGGTGATGGTGAACCAGCAGTCTTTCTACTCTGTAAGAGTCACAGCCTCAGAAAGCCAGAGGGTGGTTCTCCCTGCCCTGGGGGTTGCTGAGTCAGCACCGACGGCGCTGTGGGTGTGGGGTTTTGTTGTGAGTTCAGATCAGGGAGGCTGGGTTCCTTCTGGGCTGTGCTGTCAGCTCTGGGGGTTCAGTGGAGTAGTCGCTTTGGCCTTTGGAATCATGAGACGCTCCTCCTGCCTGTGCTGTAACTGACAGAGGTAAGGATCCAGGCACTGCCTGATTCACGGAGGTCCACAGAGAATTGGACCAAAGAAGGGAGAGCCATTACCTGCCATATTGAACTAAGAGCTCCCCGCAAAGCCCCTGATAGTGTGTGGAACACGGTGCAGTGGACACCCCTTCCGATGTTGTGGTGGTCCTTACCCACTCCTTCATGATTCTCTTGTTATGTGCCGTTAAAACTCCATTTCTCAGGACAAACTGATAACAATTCTTTGAGATATCTAAATGTGGATATTGTCAGAAGCCATGTGATTGGTAATATTAGCCCAGATCCATAATTCACCCCTAAGTACAGGCACTGCATTTGTGAGGCAATGCTGCCATCTATTGTTGAAAAGGAAATCAACTGCCAGACTTTAATAGCAATAAATTCCATCTCCATTTCTTTATTAAAATGTCCTCTTCAGAATCCACTCAGCATTGTGGCGGGTGCTGGTTTGTATGTATTTTGTTTGTTTTGTTTTTAATTTTTAATTAATTTATTTATTTTGTTTGTTTGTTCTTAAAGTCGTTGAAATTACTTTCCTGCTTCTGTGTCATTGAGTTTGGGTTCTTGTGTAGTCAAGAGGAGCCCTTGTAGTTACACGTTGGGCTGCTAACCACAAGGTAAGCAGTTCAAAACCACCAGCCGCTCCTCGGGAGAAAGACTGTGCTTTCTACTCTGGCAAAGAGTTACATTCACAGAAGCTCACAGGGCAGTTCCCCCTTGTCCTGTAGGGTCACTGTGAGTCAGCATCGACTCGATGGCAGAGAGTTTGGTGTAGTCGAGCGTATTACATGTCTGATAGTGCAGCGAACGACCAGGTAGAAGATCTGGCATGAACCCAATAGATTCACACAGAGATAAATAAACTCTGCTGTGGTGTGAGGAAGGGGCCAGTTAGACTTGAATCACTCCAGGCAGGCCTCGCAAGTGCTAGCAGCAGGCTCACTTCCGTGCCCGTGACAGTGTGGAGAGAGCACGTGAAGCTCCTGTGTGCTAGCAAGGGAGCCAAGGAGCAAGGTGACTTCCTAGGAGCCGCAGCCGTTCTCCCCAGCCGTGCCTGGGAGAAGGGTGAGTGAGGCCGTCGGCTTCAGAACTGCTTCCAGGGGGCTGGCCCCTCTACTCGGTCATGTAGAATCACTGCCAGTCAGGGTCAGTGGATGGCATGGAGTTTGGTGTGGGTTTTAGTGGCCCGCTAGCAGTAGGAGAAGGTTGGGAACATGGTGCTGATGTAGGTTCATTGTGTGTGTGTGCGTACACGTGCGCGGGCTCACAGGGTGACCCTGAATCAGCTCTCCATACAGATATCTTTTGTTGCACTGTTAAACTTTGAGTCACCCAGAGGTGAAGAAAGAAACCTCTTCTGTCAATATTTTTCTTTGAAATTACATATTTATCTATGTTTATAAGCACAATTACAGAAAATGTAGCAACAATACATTATTATCCCAGTATCCTTTAATCACATATCTCAGTTGTTATATTAAAGCTAAATGAAAAAACAAACTTACTGCCACTGAGTCAGTGCTGACTCACAGCACCACCTGTGGGTTTCCTGTTCACGAGAGTAGAAAATCCAGTGTTGGCCCCACAGAACTGCTGGCAGATCGCAGCCCACCGCGTAAGCCCTGCACCCCCAGGGCTGCTCCTCTGACAGCACAGGCCCCCTCTCTTGTCTGTCATGGCCTCTGATGCCCAAAGGCACTGTCAGTGACTGTTGGTAGCCTGGCAGCAGTGTTGCTAGCAGAGGCCGCGTGGAGAAATCCAGGACCTTCTTGCTTCGTTCGGAGTCAGGGCTGCACAGCCGCACCTCACTCTTCAGTCCGCGGGCAGCATTAGTTCCTGCGTGTGCTGTTGGCCTGGGGCACTTGGGCAGAGCTAGGTCTTTAATAAGAAGCTGTCCCCTCACAGGGGCCCCTGAAGTTTGGATTGTACTATCCTTGTGGATTTCGGTCCCTAGCCCAGAAGACCTGGCCTTCATCCGGGACATCCGTCTCAGCAACTTCCCGGCCCTCCTTGTTTACAGACTGTGGGCGTTCGAGAAGGGGGTTGGTGGCCCTGGTTTTCTTGAGATTGCTCTCCTTCATGGTTGTTTGATCTGTTTTTCAGTCCGCTCCGACTGGACATAAGCATCTGACAGTGGAAGAATTGTTTGGAACCTCTCAGCTCAAGGAGCCGCCCATGGCTGTGGGTCTTGATTCAGAGGACATGGAGAAGCAGCCAGGAGAAGCCTTGCAGAAGGAGCCCAGCCCGCTCATGCCCTTTCCCTTTGAACAGCCAGGAGGGGGCCCACAGACAGAAAGCCTGGGTGTGCAGGCCACTCCCCTCCACTCAATGCCACCTGAAGTCCCCGCCCCTGTGCTCATCACTCCTGCCTGCATCACGCAGGCCGTTGATAAGCACACCTCAAGCTATGTGAGCCCCCTGAGCCCTGTGCTCAGCCCCCCTCTGCCAGCAGAGACTCCTCAAGGCCAGATGACCCCCAGCTTACCTCGAAGCAGCACCAGGACACAGGCAGTGAAGACCACACCCAGACAGAGGTCTCCTCTCCTCAACCAGCCAGTCCCTGAGCTCAACCACCCCTGTCTGATTGCCAGCCAGAGTCCCTTTAGGGCCCCCCTCAGTGTGATGGGCTCGGCTGGGGCATCCCTCGCAAGCGTGGGTCTTCTCCAGAAACTCAGATTGACACCGCAGCAGGACCAAATGCAGACACAGTCACTTGGGAAAGGTGTCATGGCGCCCAGCTTTCCCCCAGCAGCTGGCCAGCTGGCCACACCTGAAAGCTTCACAGAGCCTCCTGCCAAAACTACCACAGCCAGAGTCGCCGCCACCACAGGCCCCCTGCACAGCATGGTGCTTTCTCCCTTCCAGGTACCGTCGGGCCGGGCAGGGGAGTGAACCCACAGGAGACTGGGTTTCCCCTGACACTTGGAGTTGTTTGAAAGAGACACCTCTGGGCACGTGTCGAGTGTGCCCTGCTATAGGGGGCAGTAAGAATCCCTGTAGTGAGCAACTAGATAAGCGGCGTCAGGAGCGGGGTGCTGAAGCTTCGTCCATGGGACACAGCTCTAGCTTGGGGGCGGGGCTGAAGATCATCACACAGTGGGTTTCTAAGATCTGTAAACTTACAGAGATTGTTACCAGTTGGGGTTACCCACACCATTAAGTGTTCCTGCTTCATAGTGACCCTAGATAGGTTCTTTACAGGAACACATACCCTCATTTTTTTCCCCTCAGTGGCTGGTGTGTGTGAATTGGCAAACTTGCAGGTAGCAGCTGTCCAGCATCTAACATAATCTCCAATCTTAACATTTCAACAAAGAATATCATATAGAGGAGCCATTGTAGGAATCCTTTATCATCTTAGTGGAGTCTTGTCCCCTTTCCTTTGAAACCCTGTTCAGGAGAAAGGAAAGCTAGTAGCTTGGTGACCTCAGTCCCCTGTCACTTTGGCGCTCTCCACTTAGGGCCCTATCAGCATAAGAGCAGGAGAGAGTACAGTGCAGCAGATGGGAATCACCCCCTGATGTGCACCTGCCTCCACTCTCCCAGTAGCTGCAGGTGTGGCCTGCAGTCTGGAAGGTTTCAGGGGAGCCGGGCAGAATGCTGTCCTCTCCAGACTGGCCTCCACACCTGCTCCTTGCTCTGCTTGCTCCGCTGGGAGCTGTCCTGCACATAGGCGTCCATGCGCCGGCAGCACAACTGTTAGGCTGGGCCTGATGTGTGTGCTCTGCAACAAGCCTTTCCCCTGTGAGCAAGGACCACAGTTTACGTCCCCTCACCCAGATTCTGGTCAGAATCTCCTATCTATGCAAGACTGAGCCACAGATGCCTGCCTAGGCACTCCCAGCTTTGGAAGAGCGACGGATTTCTCCGCTCTTTGCCTGTGTAGCAGGCCGCAAGATTCCCGTGCAGGCCCTTTCGTGGCACTGAGGGTGGGAGGCTCTTCCGTCGCTCTCCCAGCAGCAACTGGACACTGCCTGGCTGCCCTGTGCCGCCCCGCTCATCTTCCCTTTTTATGCCTTGCAGTCTGTGCAGCAAAGCCAGGACGCGGATGTGTTTGCGCAGCCGAAGGGCCTACCCGGTGCCATCCCGGTAAGCATTATTTCTGAAGAGCCCATTAGGGGTTTCTAAGGGCTGTCTAGGAGTGTGGAATAAAAGGTCTCATTAGCCTGCCTATGCCTGCCTCAGCTACCCCATCCTGGAGCCGGCACCTCTGTGGGAAAGATTTCTGTGTGTGTGTGCGTGCGTGTGTCTTCCTTCTCCTGAGTCTGAGGACTAAGCCAGCTTTGAGCTTGTCTATTATTTGCCCTTTCCCTGTGGCTTGTCCTGGTGTTGCGATAAAAACCAGCATAGGTAGTGGAGGTAACATGAGGGCACTCTGAGATGATGAGCGAGAGCCCAATGCCTCTTGGGGGCGGAGGAGGGCGGGTGTCACGCTAGCTCACGCCAAGCCTCCAGGGCAGAACAGGACTGCTATGGGCTTTCCACAGCTGGAGACCCGCTAGGGCAGAAAGCCTGTCTTTCTCTGCGAGAATCCAGTGGGTTCATACTGCTGACCTGAGGTTGGCAGCCTCACCTGTCACCCACTTGGTCCCCAGGGAAGTGACACATCGTGACTGAGGGGTGTACGTGTTTCAAGAAATCCTAGGAGGAGCCCCAAACAGAGAGAAAGTACAATGGGTTCAGTATGTTGACACTATCAAAGTTATCAAAGACAAAACTTCTTGAAAATGAAATTAATATCTCCCTTTTCCCCCATTGAGATGGGCTTGTAGGTTAATTACCGCTAATAACCAGAAAAACAGTAAACTGTACTAGTCAGGATGTTCAGTAACTCTCAGACCTGATGGCACACCGCGTAGACTGGCCTTCCTTGGGACTTGGCTTGATTCCCCTAGCTGCCCTAGGTGTTGTGATCCTAGCGCTGGACTGTTCCTTCTCCAGCATAGCAGAGCGCACAGCCAGCTGTTAGAACACTCAGATTCCATATCCTCTCCCTGAAGCCAGGAGTTAGCATTTGACTCTTCTTCAGTCTCACACTGCCGCATCCCCACGGCCTTCCCTCTGCAGGTTGCAGGCACCCCGGCCACGACAACACCTTCTGTCCTGCTGTCCCCAAGTGCTTTCCAGCAGGTCACTGCAAGGTCCACGGAGCTTGAGAGGACAGCCAGCTCCCCTTCTCCTCTGACCGTGGGGACGTCAGAACATCAGAGAAAACCTCCCGTGATGCTCAGCAAGGCTCAGCTCCAGGACACGCTGATACACCTCATCAAGGTGTGTGGGTGTCAAAGCAACCCTGTGATGTGGGAGACTCTCCATAACGAATCAATTCATAAAGTCAGTGCAAAAGGTTAGCCGGGCGTAGTGCTGCCCCGTCCTATACACTGCCGATGGGAAGAGAGCCGGGAGGAAGTCGCTGAGGTGGTCTTCAGGCATTGATTGTCCCTGGGCGGGGGGATTACTTGGGCAGCTACACAGGTCTTTGCTGAGCTTTTCCCAAGTGGGGAGTAAGCTGTGATCCATAAAGGTGACGTGGGGGTTCTCGCTGTCTCTTGCAGAACGACTCCAGCTTCCTCAGTACGCTTCACGAAGTCTACCTGCAGGTCGTGACCAAGGACAAAGACAACCTCAGCCTATGACTGGAGCTGAGGAAGCCTTCAGGCCACAGCTCCCCCTCACACACAGGCTTCATCACGGGAACATCTGCGCAGAGCATCGAGTTTTCTGAATCCCGACATTGAGCCTAGCAGAAAGAGACTCATTCCCTAAGAATGTTTTCCAAGGGACGTTCCCAGTGATCGTGGAGGTTTCACTGGGAAGCATCACCAGCAGGAAAAAACCGGGCCACTGGATCACGCTCAGCGGGTGCTTCCTCCTCGGTGATGGAGCCCGGGAGCCTGCCTGGCAGCTGGCTCTCCTTTCCCAGGACGTCACCAGCCCTGCAGCTCTCTGAGTTCAGCCCCCCTGCACTCTTGCCCTGGCAGCACCACTCCCTGGAGCGGACAGGGAAGCTCTGTGCAGAGTAGGAGTCAGCCAGCCACGCCTGCAAAAGCTTTGAATTTTAAGGATCAGAGATTTTAAGTTGGAAAATTAGGACTTGATTTGTTTAAATGAAGTCTATTTTATATAAATGCCCCATTTGGGCCTTAAAAGTTCTGTGATTTCTCAAATGTGTTTGATTACCAGTGTCCTCTGTCCTGCCGTACCATAGGTCCCCCTCACCACAGCACTGTGTGAACAGGGCCAGGCAGGCAACGGGCCCCCCCTCTGCACCAGGGATGCTGGGTTAAAACAGCCCAAACACCACCCGGCCTCCCTCGTGTTGAGATCAACGCTCCAGGGATTGTGTGTGGAGCAGAGCCTTCCTTCCCTTCCCGTCTTGACGCAGTATGTCCCTGTGGATGGTTCTCCTTCACACATTGACGGAAGTACCAGTGGACCAGTTCGACACAGCCGTTCTGGTTCCAGTCCTCGTGTATCGAGATGAGCTTTAAAAGCTATGCAGAAAAAGGAATTGGTATTGACACTGCCCTTACTTCATTGTAGAATAAGGAATTGTGACATTCAGAATCTTCCCAATGTATTCCTAGGCCATGAGTATCTTTCTGGCCCCAAGTGTGACAACATGGAAAGATGCTTCTTTATGCTGCTATTAATCTGCCATGATTTCTATGTGTTCTGTTATGGCATGTGACGGTGATGAGGGATATTTTCATGTAGAGTTTGACTTGTTTCAGCAGTAGTGATTTTAAACTACCCCCTGAATGGAAGTCTCCTCGTTCCTACAACGCAAGTCATTTTGAGTCTTCAGTCAATGACGATGCACTGCTGACTTTTCTGAGCACTATGTAAGGATGGGGTAAATGAACGCCCGCTTGGCCCAGCCAGCACACGGCAGCATTTCACTGGGGATGAATGACGCTGGCAGGGCGATGGTTCCTTGGGGGCAGTCAGTGAAGCTTTAATGGTAACTCAATCATAAGTCTATAGATTTTCTTAGCTGAAATTTTTTTTAATTTACTTGTGAATTACTACTTAGTTTGCTTTCTTGGGGTTGTTGTTTGTGTTTTGTTTTGTTTTTTTAACATTAAGAATACTTCAGCTGGTTTTTGTTAACCTGGACATGCTTCCTGAATGTTTAGGACTGTCTAGCTAGTTATATATGTGAACTCTACAGAATTCAGGGAAGCTCTTAAGTTCTCGTGCTCAATTAGGAATTGTTAGTTTGTAAAGACAGCAGATCAACTCTGCAACCAAAAACGAGGTGTTTGCGAGTCATCCAGGAGAGGGGGAGTGCTGCCGCCACCAGGAGACTGGGGGACGGGGAGGGGGTTGGGGGTGTCCAGGGAGCCACATGACTATTCTATAGGTGAACAGTCTACGCCTCAGCTAGTCTCCATGGGCTTTGTAAACAGGAGAGCCGAGGGGTTCTGGTTGGTAATGGACATCTTTGAGCATATGTTATGCTACGAAAGAGTTAAGAGAAAGATCTTAATCTCTGCAGATGTGTTCAATTTCAGCCTTTGATCTGGGCAATGGATGTGCTGGGAGGTGGGGGGCAGTCAGGAGGGTTATGGTAGGTCCCCTCAGGGTGGCACCACTCTATTCAGGGCCCAAGTCACACAGACTAAAAATTCCTGAATTTATATATTTGAAGCTTCTGAAATGTAGAAGCCAAGCCTGAGCCGTTGAAATTCGAGGGCCCTGGCGGGAGTCACAGTGCAGTTGCTTGATTGAGTCGAGCAGACCGGACACCCACAAGGAGATGCTTCGCACTGGGCTCTCTGTGTCCAGGCCGCTGTGTGCCCAGCCCAGGGCTGGTCGGGGGCTCCGGAGAGGAGCCTTTCAGAGCTTGGCGAGGTGGGTTGGCTGTCACTGTGGGGCGGCTGCTGTGTGAACAGACTCGCGCAGCCTCCCAAAGAGCTGTATTCCTTTGAGGCAGAAGGTCGTGCTCCTGTGTGTGTGTGTGCCGCGAGCTTTGAGCTGCAAGGGTCGGCCTGGCTGACTCTGAATCCTGCATTTCCAAAGGGCTGTCCTGGTCAGGAGAAGCATCTCTTGCTATCTAGCTGACAGTGCAGTATTGTTCAACGCCCACGCTGGCTTGGCTCCTGTTGGCCAGAGGACGCACGGGCTTCATTTAGGAAATGACCCCACGGGTGTTACACATCGAGCACTTGTTCTTCTGGCTTGTTATTCAGCATCCTAAGCCCCGTCGAGGCCAGTATGAGGTAAACCACCTCACACCACACCGTTAGAACGCCTCCGCAAAGAAGGCCGCCTGAGATGCCCTCGACATGCCGCATGCATGACCATGCGTACCTAACTGCTTACACGCACGATCCCTCACTGCCCTGTACTTTTGGCCCGGATCAGCGCAGCTGAGTGCATTACCGACCTACCCGCCTACCTGGGGTTTTCTGTCGTGTTCAGAATACCTCCCGTAAGTGATCGTGGCTCCCACCCCCCGGAGTTGTCAGGAGTCCAGACTCGGGCTCGTAGAAGAGGGAGACTGCCTGCACGGGGCCTGTCCAGGAGCTGTTCCTGAACGGGTTTTCTCTTTAACTCCTGAATTAAAGACGCCGAGATGGCAGTATCCTCCCCGCAGATGGAGGGTGGGGGGGGAGTGTGGCCACTCAAGCCCGTGGTTGTGTTCCTGCCCTGGCCTTGAGGCACCTCCCGACCTGCAGCTTCCCAGAGCCCCTGCTCCCTGAAATGGGGGGACAAGCTCTGACGTGACAGCAAGAGTTTGTTCTGTGAGTCCAATTTGCATCATTAACATTTTTAATGTTATGGATTTTATACCACCTGTGTATGTTTGCAAATATTAAGTTATTACATGTTTTAAAATGAGCATTTTTCATTCTAAATTTTCTATGTTTGCAAATATATTTTTTAAATAAAATTTCAAAACCAAGATTTAGCACCTACCAAGTTTTAACTGTTTTTATTCAATTGGGGAAGTAAACTTCTAAATAATCTGCTACATTTTTCCAGAGCTCATACTGGTAATGGGTGGAAGGAAGTGGGGTAAGGGAATAGACTCAACAGGGAGGTTCGCCTCGATCCATCACCAGCCCAGCTCCAGCCCCTGGACCACAGACCACACCAAGCCCAGGTCTGAAGGCCCTGAGTGTTGGTGCCCAGCAGATGAGCCCTTCCTCTCAGGCAGCTAAACACCAAGGGCTCACCCCGCACAGGTAAACATGAGGGGTTTCATTCACATCCCTTACTGCTACCACAATCACAAGGGCATTTCCAATCCCGGGCAGAAACATTTGTCCTGGTCCTGTCCCAAATGTGCTCGCCACTCGTGTGTGCCCCAGGAGGCCTTGTTGACAGGAGCCAAAGGGAAGCTTAGTGGCTACTATCAACCAGCCCAAGGTGGAGCTCCTACCTCAGCCTCTCAGAGATGCAGGCCCTGATGGAGATGATGATTTGATGACAGCCTGCCTAGGACACAGGAGTGAGGCTTCCCTGGAAGCCCAAAACAGCAGCGGCAGGACACAAGCCCCCTGTTGCCCCAAAGCACAGACCCTTGGTAACTTTAATGGAAAGCTGCTTTTTTTTTATCAGGGGCTCTTACATCTCTTATCAAAATCCATACATATATCCAGTGTGTCAAGCACCTTTTGCACATATGCCGCCGTCATCATTTCAAAGCGTTATCTGCTCACTTGAGCCCCTGATGGAAAGCTTCCTTTTTGAAAGCAAGTTTTTACACTTGGTTCTAATAACCCAACTTGCTGTGATGCTCACCTTCCCTGACCTGATCGCTGAAGACAAGATGGGTACAAAAGCAAATGTGAAGAATGCTGATGGTACCAGCTATCACAAGATACCGCACATGGGGTCTTAAAGGCTTGAGGATAAACAAGTGGCCATCTAGCTGAGAAGCAACAAAGCCCACATGGAAGAAGAACACCCACATGAGGTGCAGATGGGATCACACATCAGGCATCAATATTCCAGAGCAAAAAAAATTCAACATGAATGGGGGGAGGGGCGGAGTGGAGACCCAAAGCCCTTCTGTAGACAATTGGACAGCCCCTCACAGAAGGGTCACAAAGAGACAAGCCAGTCAGGATGCAGTATAGCACTGAGGAAACACAAGTTTCCTCTAGTTCTTTAATGCTTCCTCCCCTCCCCACCCCCATTATCATGACCCCAATTCTACCTAACTAATCCAGCGAGACCAGACCATGTACACTGGTACAGATAAGAGCTGGAAACACAGGGACTCCAGGACAGACAAACCACTTAGGACCAATAATGAGAGTAGTGATATCAGGAGGGGAAGGGAAGGTGGGGGTAGAAAGGAAACTGATCACAATTATCTACATATACCCCCTCCCAAGGGGGCTGGACAGCAGAAGTGGGTGAAGGGAGACATCTGTCATTGTAAAACATGAAAGTCAAAATTATAAATTATCAAGAGTTATTGAGGGAGGGAGGGGGTTAAAATGAGCCGATACCAGGAGCTCAAGTAGAAAGAAAATGTTTTGAGAATGATGATGGCAACAAATGTGCTTGACACAATGGATGGATGGAAGGAATGTGATAAGAGCTGTTGGAGCCCCCACTAAAATGATTGTTTTAAAAAGATTCACAGCTTTAAGCCCTGTGTAGAGGGTCACTGTGAGTTGAGGTCACCTCAGGGACAGTGGGAGCGATGGACTCGTTTCTTTTTGGGTCTCCATTTTCTTTTGCTCCACATGAACAGAGTTCCACCTCAGATGGCCACTTACAGGCTTCTTTTTTATTTTAAAACCATTTTATTTGGGACTTATACAGCTCTTATCATAATCCATACATGCATCCATTGTGTCAAGAACGCCTTTACATTCATTGTCATCATCATTCTCAGAACATTTTCTTTCTACTTGAACCCTTAGTATCAGCTCATTTTCCCCTCCCTCCTCCCACCCCTTTCTTCACAATCCCTTGATAATTTAAAAATTATTTTTGCATGTCTTACACTGACCAATGTCTCCCTTCATCCACTTTTCTGTTGTCCATCCCCCCTGGGAGGGGGTATATGTAGATCATTGTGATCTGTTTCCCCTACCTTCCCCTTCCCTTCCTGGTATTTCTACTCTCATTATTGGTCCTGAGGGGTTTATCTGTCCTGGATTCCCTGTTTCCAGCCCTTATCTGTGCCAGTGTATATGCTCTGGTCTAGCAGGAGTTGTAAGGTAGAATTGGGTTCAAGATAGCAGGGGAGTGGGGAGGAGGAAGCATTTAAGAACTAGAGGAAAGTTGTATGTTGCGCTGGTGCTATACCACAGGCTTCTTCCAGACCCGACACTGTTCACCAAGCTAGGATGCAGAACATGATCTTTGTGGCTAAGTTACGCCAATTGACTAGGCTATTCCCTGAGACTGGACCCCAGCCTTTGACCCAATGAGCCAACCCATGAGTTCTTTGGGTCCATATGCTTTTTCTAGTGTTTGGTTGCACATGTGACTGCTGCTTGTCAACAGCTGGAGTGAACCTTTTCTCCCAGCATTTCCTCCATCATGACCTAGGAGAAACCAGGGAACCAGGTTCTTCAGAACTAAGGTGAACAGGTCCTGGTACAAGATGGAGAGTCTTCTTTAAAGTGAGGCGGATAGGGTGTCTGTTGGGTCTGTCCTAGTTGTCACCTATTCATGGTCTCCGGATAAAGAGAGTGTGAGAGGGATTGCTGAGGTTTCGGAGAACTGTCAGAAGGCATCTCCGGCTCTCCTGGAGAAGCTGGAGCCTAGGCGCCTTGTCTCAGTAGGTGAGCGGGGCCTGCCTCCCGGTGAAGCCCAGTGCTTGGAAGGCAGGAAGCGGCAGCTGCAAGAACCAGCCCTGAAGCCCATGAGCGTCTCAGACAGCGTCTCAGACAGCGCAAAACGGATCATCTTCGTGAGAAGTGAGGAGCCTAGCAGGGGCAGAGAACGCGCTCGTTGACTGAGTTTGCTAACTGCAGCTTGGTCCCAGGAGATGGGCGTCACGCAGCCGACAAGGTGCTCCCGTTCACTGGGCTGTGCCAGCTGCGGAGGAGCCCCGGGAGCGCGCGTTCTCGGGCTCGCCGGGAACATCAGCCAAAGCCAGCGCTTCTTACAGAAAGCAGAGAGGCTGCCGGGTCCGGCTGATGGCGTTCACCAACGTGTGTTCCTGGTGAGTTTGGGTTCGTTCCACGTCACCGGCACTCGCAGGGGACTCTGTTCGTGGATTGGGGGGACAGGCCGCCCCTGTCCTGCAGGGTCACCACGAGCGGGCATCGGCCGATGGCAGGGGGTTGGTTTTCGTGTTTGGGGATGTTTTCAAATGTGCTTTCCTTGCATCTTCGGACTTTCCTTAATCAGCTCAGGGAGGCTGGCGCAAACCCGCTCTGACGCATGCGCGGCGCTGACTTCCGGTCGCGCCGGAAGGGGCGGTGCCGGGCCCGGTCAGCTCCTGGTAGTCCGGCTGGTGACGAGGGGCCTCGAGGCGAGGCCCAGCACCTGGATGCTCGGCCGATTCAGTGGAGCCTCTTGGAGGGTGGCCCCACGCCCCGACCTCAGACACAGGTGCAAAACATGAGCCCTTCGATGTGGTACTCTGCCACTTTATTCCTTCTAACGCTGTGTCTCTGCCCCCAGGACAGTAGTCTTTCTCCCCAAAACACTGAAGACACCCCCCACCCTCCACCCCCGTCTGCTGGCATCGAGGGCCCTCCCACTCTCTCTTGACTTGGTCCTGCAGACAAAAGACGGGGCGCTGGAACCCGTGTGCGAGCAATCGTCCTTGTTCGCCATGTACAACAGGGGACTCATCCCAACAGGCACCTCACCCTCTTTTTCTTCTTTTAGCAGTTCTATTGGCACGTAATTTACATGTTATACAATTCAGTCATTCAGTCATATCAAGGAAAACTGTACAATCATCACCACATTGCTTCTAGTGGATACCCCACACGGCATAGTTAAATTGCCTTTAAAATTAGCTGTTCAATAACAATCGTTCTCATGCTCCCTCCCCCCGCCAGCCTTCATTATTTAGTCCCAAAATCTCCTTTCCCTCCCTGTCACCCACCCATTTGCCCTGTATCCCATTGTATCCATTACCATTCTACAACCATTGTTTTGTAAGGACCCCTTTACTATTATGACCTGGAGTTCAAAGAGAATGCAATCATCAGGGATTGAATTCTGTCCTTCAGAAGTGTGTCCTCGAGTTGACCAGGCCATGACTATCATGCTCTGGCAGCTCTGGGATGCTGTGACTCGGCAGTTAGGAGATGATCCTTCATAGTATGATCTGATATGATAAGCCAATCTCTGTAATAAATGGACTAGTGAAAACTATATAAGTAGCAGAGCAATATTGTCTGGTATAGTGCCGGAAGACGCACCCTTCAAGTTGGAAAGTGCTGGAAATATGTCTGGGGAAGGGCCAGCTTTCGAAGTGGAAGTGGCCTTTTTTTTTTTTTTAAGATTTTATAGTTTATTAATTCTCTGGTGAAAATTCCACATAACCAGTGCAGATCAAGTCACTGTAGATGCTTCATTCTTTCTGTTAGCCAATCTCCAGCTCACTTTTTGCCAGCACCCACGCTGGCCTTCGCAGTCCCCTGACTCTCTTCAGTCTGCTCTTGCGCTCCTTGCGTTGCTTCCTGGAGGTCTTTTTCTTCTCATACAGACCATGTCTTGCAAGTCTGTGTTTAGGTTCATTTTTCTTTGCATCATCCAAAGAATCGTAAATCATGCCGAAGCCAGTAGTCTTGCCACCACCAAAATGGTTCTAAATCCAAATACAAAAATGACATCTGGTGTGGTCTTGTACATTTTGGCTAGTTTTTCACGAATTTCTGTCTTAGGTACTGTTGCTTTTCCAGGGTGAAGGACATCAATGACCATTTGTTTTTGCTGAAGTAGTCGGTTGGTCATGAACTTCCTGGTTCGGATGGTTACCGTGTCATTCATGATGGCACAGAACGCTCAGACAGCCAGAGACGGGGAAAAAAAAGTGGAAGTGGCCTTAATGACGTGGATGGAGCTAGGCTTTCTCACAACCCACAGCCATTGAGTCGATTCCGACTCATGGTCACCCTGTGGGAGAGGGGAGAGCTGCCCTGTTGGCTCTGAGACTGCAGCTCTGTGGGAGTAGGAAGCCTCATCCTCCAGAGATCAGCTGGTGGCTTCAAACTGCCGCAGGTAGTAGCTCAGGGTGTAATCCTAGACAACCAGGATTCAGAGTAAGGCTTCAGGCACCCGTAAGGTAATTTTGTCCACTAAAAGAAATAAAAGGGCAAAGGCACAAAATAGTTTGAGTTTTATCTCAGAGCTCCCAGGCAAGGTTCATGGTCCCTAGGTGGAGCCTGAGAAGTCTCACTGTCCAGGCGAGAGAAGAGTTTTATAGCCTGGGTCTTGGGGAGGGAGTAGTTGGGAATTTTCCATAGCAATTTGGCTGGCTGCAGAGCCGGGACTAAGCAACAATGTTCAATGTTATCTGCAATGGTTAGCCTCCTGCATCTGGGTTTGGAAGGTCACCGAAGGGGAGGGGGAGGCTTGGTGGTTTCTCACAGCATCCTTGGGGTATTTTTATATCCCAGGGTATTTTCCACTTGCTTGCCCCAGCAACTCCCGTTTCTGCCCAACAGCACTGTCAGTTGCTGATGTGGCAGGACTCAAAATAAGAAGACATATTTGCAAACACCTACTAGTAATAAGTCTGATTATGAATTTAGGAAAATTATAATTCATCAGAAATGAAATGGGCCACATAAAGTTCATTATTCTAGCCATTATAGAACTGATAAGAGCAGGTATTAGCTATTGTGAATTGGACAGCCAGATGATCTATATAATGAGAATGACACGATGAAGAAAAAAATTGGTTCTCCATTGTCAAAAAGAACATTTCAGTGTGGTGGAAACCACAGGGAAGAGGTTATGAAAAACTTCTAAGCCATAACTGAACGCCATACGTGATGATTCTCTGGGCCTAGGGAATCAGCAGATGGGAGGGGCTGTTGGCATTACAGTGTCTTGCATCCCGCCCTGGTGAGTAGTGGGTGAGGTCGTATCAGCTCATCAGCAACCACCTGAGGCGCAACCATGGGCAGCTTCCTGCCCAGAGAAGAGAAGAGTGACAAAAATCAAACTACATGTAAACCTTCCAGTGGCCTGATGGATCATGCAAACACACACTCCACAATGCTGGGACCAGAAGACTAGATGGTGCCCATCTAGCACCACCAACTGTTTTGAGAAGGATCTCATCAGAAGGTCCTGGGTAGAGCGGGAGAGCCATGTGGAACAACACTCAAAATCATCAAAGAGATCATGCGTACTGGTCAGAGAGAAACTGGCGGGCCTTCAAAGACAATGGCCTTTAGTCATCCTTCAGTTCTGAAACGGCATTCACTCCTGTGTTAGAATAATCAACCATTGATGATCAAAAAGGCAACATTTTCCCAAGGACAAAGTTCTGAGGATTGGAAAAGAAGGAAGGCGGTAAACAGGAAACCCAGGGAGGAGACAGAGAGGTGATGGTCTATGGAGGACTTTGCAAGGGATGACTGGAACCAAACTGTGCATAAAGGGTTTGATGTGGAACTATGACCTCTGTAAACACCTCATTCACAAATGACAGACAAACCCTTATGTTAAAACAAAGGAAAAACATTTCAAGGAAATGTGGGGAGAGGTCAAGTCAATGACTAACTAGGACCTACTGAGAATCAGACACATGTCCATCAAAAGTGAAAAACCACACAATAAAAAAGGGGCTAGTCTCTGAAATCTGAAGAATACTGCAAGACCTCAATAAGAAAAAAAATACAACTAAAAAGTGTACAAAGGACATGAACAGACAGTTCACCAAAAATGACATCCAAAGGACTAACACATTTTTGAAAAAACGCTCACAATTATTAGCCATCAGAGAGATCAAATCAAAACAATGAAGAGACCCCACCTTACACAGCAAGCACAGCCCAATTCAAAAGAACAGAACACAACAAATAGTGGAGGGATGAGGGTGCTCTACACTGCGGGTGGACCTGCAAATATGTGCAACCACTGTGGGAAGTGACATGGCCGCAACCCTGACTGGAAATAGGAACGCCAAATAAATAGGCTTGTCCTAAACAAGCGGCCATCTAGCAGGGAAGCAACAAAACCCACAAGAAAGAAGTACACCTCAGCCTATGTGATCATGAGGTGTCGGCGGGAAGAGGGATCAGAAGTTCAAAAACAGGCATCTAAACCAATGTGAAGGGGCATATTGTGGATGTAGTGGAGACCCCAAACCCACCGTAAGATCATTGAACAGTCCCTCACCCAAGGGCCACATGGAAAGGATGAAAAATCCAGGGTCTGGCACTGATGAACCACATAACTATCCTATAGTTCTCTGATATTTCCTCCCCTTACTATCATGGTTTATATTTGTCTTACCTCATTAATTGTGTTAGATTTACATATGTTCATGTGTATATTTAAGATCAGTACATGAAAATCTAGATAGAGAGCCCTTCAGAAAAAGTAACAGAAATAATGGTTCCCTTAGGGTGTGGGCAGGGGGGATGGGGAGCTGATAGCATTGGTGATTATATAACCTCACACGATGGGATTGAACAGAATTGTATATGAATGGATATATTGGATTGTGTAAGATATGGCCCAAAAAAAACTATCATAGGAAAAAGGAGGGAAAACAAGAAAGGAAAGGGGTGCCTGTGGGGTATGGTAGGGGAGGGAGGGGACATAGGGGAGGTGATAGCAAGGAGTTCAAGAGGAAAGAGAATGTTCTGAAACGGATTATGATAGCAATTTTATAATACGGCGTCATGTGATTAAACTGTGGAATGTTATTGTATCTGTAAGAGCTCCCAATAAAATGATTTTTAAAAAGAAGAAGACCAAAATGCCTATGCAAAGAAACTCTGAAACTTACTCTTGAACATAAGTGGAAGAAATGATACAGTGAAAGCACTGGATGGAAGCTTTCAAAGGGCAGCTTGAGCAGACAGAGGAGAATGATGAACTATGCTGAGACCCGGAGTTAGAATGCCGAAAAGGAAGAACACGCAAGCAATTCTTCAAGAACTGAAGGGAAAACTCAACCGTGCGTGATCATATGGACAGATTCTGTGGGCAAAATATTGGATAACTCAGGGACCATCCGTGATAGTTAAGGTTTAGGTCCACTTGGCTGGACCAGGATTCTCAGTGGCTTGGCAGTTAAAACCTGTCATCTCCATGTCTGAAGAGCACGCAGCTACATGGGTCATAATTCAGGGTGGAACCCTAGAGTATCCATTGTGCTCATGATGAACCTGTACCTAGACCAAGAGGCAGTCATTCTAATAGAACAAGGGGTTACTGTGTGGTCTAAAACCAGGAAAGGTGTGTGTCAGGCTTGGGTCTCCTCACCAAACTTAGTCAATCTCTATGCTGAGCAAACAATCCAAGAAGCTGGGCTGTAGGAACAAGAACGAGGCATCAGGATTGGAGGAAGCCTCATTATCATCAGCCTGCTGATGACACACCCTTCCTTGGACTTGAAGCACTTGTTGATAGAGATAAAAAACTGCAGAGCCTTCTGTATGGATTACAACTCAACATAAACAAGACAAAAGTTCCCCTGGATCGGTAAGCAACAGTACGATAAACAGAAAAGTCTGACATGGTCAAGGATTGCAATTGACTTGGATCCACAAGTTAACAGCCGTGGAAGCAGCAGTCAAGAAATCAAATGATGTATTGCACTGGGCAAACTTGTGGTGAAAGATCTCTTGGAGGTGTTAAAAGCAAAGATGTCTCTTATGGGCTCAGCATGTCTGACCACCAGGGACCTCATGTATAAGTGAGAGCTGCACAAGGGCTGCGCAGGACCAAAGAAGAAGGACGCCTTAGACTGTGATGCTGGGAGAGCACCGAGCGCAACACCCCACGAGCTGCCGTGGCACAAACACATCTGTCTTGAAAGAGGTGCCAGCAGGTGCTCTTTAGGAGCAAGGATGTGAGACTTTGTCTCGTGCACTTTGGACATGTGATCAGGAGATAACATGAATGTCCCTGGATACAGACGTCATGCTTGGTAAAGCAGAGCATCACTGAGAAGAACATGAGACCGTGGATGGACCGACACAGTGGCACTGTGAGGGTCCCCAGGGCCAGGCAGGTGTGCTACTAGCAGGAGCTGGCTCGTGGCACCTGACCACGGTCTCGAGGTCCAGCTGCTGTTGGTTGGCCTGGTGGCTCCTGTGTGTCTGAGGAGAGCTGTGCTCCACAGGGCTTCAATGGGTGTTTGCTGCTCCAAAAGCCTCCTTTCTGAAGCACCTGTGGGTGAATCTGGCCTTCAACCTTCCTGTAAGCATGGCATCCATATACCATTGCAACATGCCCCACAAACTCCCAACATGCCCCATATAGAACCCCCGGTCTTCATGCTGACCCCTACCCTCCCCAGCTCAGCAATCACTGCTCTGAATCACCTGGGTGAGTGCTCAGAGACTGGAGCCCGGCCCAGGACGGGGAGGTTGCTGATTAAGGTTCCCAGAGGACTTGACGCCTTCAAAGATGGGCTCCTGAGGGATCACCCGGCATCTCCCCAGGCTGCATCTCCGGGAGAGAGTGGGGGCAGACAGACATATGGCTTCCTGGGTCCCCTTAGCTGATCTTCGGGGTTATGGGTGACCGCCACTGCTACACACATGCACACACACACACCCCTCACTCTCCACTGGACTGTGCCCTCCACAGACACCTGAGCTACCTGAATCCCACTGCACTCCGCAAGGGACACAGAGTCGAGGTGCTTGTCTCTCTCTGTTAGTGTGACCCCATTTTAGAGATGAGGAACCTGGCCATTGAGTCATTTGCCTGCAGCAATCAACCCATGCTCACCCGAGAGGCCCAGGAACCAGGCGATGCACACGGCTTCCCTCTGGGCATTAGGACAAGGAGAGCGCCCCCGGCAAAGTCGGAAGAGGGTTTTGAAAAGATGGGGGGTGGCCTCCCATGTCGGGTGGGGACCGTCCAGGGACTGATTACTCTCAATAAGCCCTCCCAGGTTGTTGCTCAGTCCTGGGCCAGCCGAGGGGAAGGGCAGCTCAGGGACATCCTGCCTAGCCAGGTGGGGAAGCAGGTCCAAGGCAGGAGCTGGGGGGCTTAGCTCCCTCTACCCTCCGTGCTCGCTGCTCTGGGACATCACGCTGCCTCTTAACGCCGTGCTTTTACGCCTGAAGTGTGTTTATTGCCTCAAGCCCCCACCTGCCCACCCACTCAAACCACCTGGGCCCAGGCTGTTATTTCAAGCTTGCAGTTTCCGTGGTTGCAGGGTGTGCTGCGTGTACACACATGGCGACCACCTTAGAGGAGGCCAAGAGCAGAGCCAGGTTCATCTTTCGACCCAGAGCTCCTGTCCCAGGGTCCCACACAGGCCTTGGTAAATAGAGCCAGCAAAGGATTCTCTCTCCCAGCCACCAAGTCCGTGCCACCTCCGGCGACCCTGTAGGACAGCGTCGAATTGTCGTGCAAGTATGGGAGTAGACAGCCTCATCCCTCTCCGAGAAGCTGGTAGGTTGCAACAGCCGATGCTGAGGTTAGGAGCCTCCCTTGCACCCTGGGCCCCGGGCTCCTTCTCTGGGTAAATGCTGCACATGTTGACTGAGGGAGTGGTTCCCCCACGGGTCTGAACTGCTGACCTTGGGGTCCCAGCCCAACGCGTCACCAAGGATTAGGGAATGGCAAAGCCACGTCCCTGTCCTGCCCAGGTGGCCCCAGCAGCAGCACATCTGTGCTTTGCACCGTCATCACCGGGTGCCACCAGGTTCACCCTGACTCATGGTGACTGTAGGACAGAGCAGAATGCCCCATGGGCTTTCCTAGGCTGTGTCACCTTCGTGGAAGCAGAGCCTGGGTCTCTCCTGTGGCATCGAAGGCTGCTTCAAACGCCAACCTTCTGTTAGCAGCTGGCAGCGGTTACACACACGGAGAGCTGGTGCTTTATCCAGGCCGAGTGTGGTGCCACTGCTAATTCTAAGGACGGGGCATGAAGCTCTCATGTTCGGGAAACCTCTAACTTGACACATATCCTCACTAACCCTCTTGCCCACCTTCTGAGGGGGCACTGTGTGTGGCTTCCACTGCCAAGCAGTTAAACACCTTCCCTGGCTCAGTAGCCACACGCCTCTGCCCAGAGCTCTTTCTTGTAAGCCATCAGGGAGTCGGCCCCCAATTCACAGGGGCTCCAAGCACACCAAAACAAACAGCGACTCCATCCAGTGCTGTCCTCATGATCCACTGCCTGTCTGACCATTGTGATCCATAAGATCTTCATGGGCTGACTTCTGGAAGCCCATCACCAGGCCTTTCTTCCTCGTCTCGCCAAGTCTGGACACTCCACCAAACCCCATTCAACACTGTGACCTTGTCCAAGTCTCCATCTGCAGGTGGGTGGGTGGCTGCTCATGAGGGACACTGACTGAGCCCACACTGGGCTGGGGGCAGAGGCCTGGCGGGGTAGCAGGTACACGATGGGCTGTTAAATACAAGGTCAGCTGTTTGAAGCCACCAGCTGCTTTGAGCAGGAAGAGAACGCATTCTGCTCGCAGAAAGAGTTGAAAACCCACAGGGGCAGTCCTACCCCTCCTCGATCATGGCAGTGTGTCGGCGGGCTTGGAGGGGGGAGATGGCTGCCACGATCCACCCCAGCCTCCTTCGAAGTTCTTTAGCCCACAGTGAGGCACGAGCTTCCCTTACTCCACAACCCAAATGCCAGACCGAACCTGTTCCATCCAGTCAACAGACGGAAACAGAGAGGGCTCTGAGGCTGCAATCTTCACGGGTTAAAACTATGCGGTGGAGCCCTGCAGCAGAGTGGTTACTTGTTGGGCAGCAGCCTGAAAGGTCAGCAGTTCAAAATTGCCAGCAGCTCCGCTGAGGAAAGATGGGGTTTCCCACTCTCATAAACTGTTACAGTCTCGGAAACTCAGGGCAGTGCGACCCTGCCCTGTGGGGTCGCTATGAGTCATACTGACTCGAAGGCAGAGTGGGGGCTGCTGGGTTCAGACAGCCAACTTTTCAGCTCATGCTGAGCACTTAGTGCCACAGCACCAAGCTCCTTCCCTCAACAACCAGCCCAGAACACTGCTCTCGTGTCCTCACACCTGTCGCTGCTACAGCAGCAAATCGCCACCTTTACCGCCCTGCTCTGCTGCCCAGGGAACCTCAGACCTCCCAGAAAAGGGCACAGGGGTGACAAACCAGGCTGTACAAGACAAGGCCTGCCCCCACCAGAGTGCAGCCTGGGGTACGGCATGAAGAAGCTGCAGTGACTGGAGTGGTCTTCGCTCTCTCTGAAGAGCCTCCCCGCTCCCCAACCAGGGAGGGGTGCAGGCCTAACCAACAAGGCCAGGCCCATCCTGGCAGGCTCTGCTACTCAAATTGCAAGTTACAATGACTAGGCACCTTTTCTTTATCCGCAGGAAGAGCAGGGTTTGGCAGTGACTTGGCTGACTTCCCAGGCAGAGCTTGCTTTCTGGGAGTGCCGGATCTCTCCAGCCCTGGGCTGTCTGCGGGTCACTGAGTCACTGAGTCAGCCTGAAGTTGCTCCTTCACAGGGGAGTTCAAGGGCTACCCACTGGGGCTCAACTACCCCTAAACTGCAGCAATCCTGGAGAGACAAGAATGTGGGTTCACGTGGGAAAGGGCTGAAGGTGCACGGGGATGCAAAACTATAGTCACTACAAAGAAGAGCCAGGAGAGAAAAGAAAGTTCTGGGAGACTGGTGTCTAAATGAGAACACAGTGTTTCCTACAGTAAGTTAGACAAAAGTACACAAAGCAGGACACACAGCCGCTCATAACTTTATCTCAACGTTTATGTATATGGAAGGAGACCGGTGGTGTAGGGGAATTATGCGTTGGCTGCTAGTCGCAAGGTCAGCTGTTCAAACCCACCAGCTGTTCTGAGATAGCAAACTGAGGCTGCTTGCGCCGGTAAAGTAGTATAGCCTCGGACACCCAAAGGGGCAGTTCCACTCTGTCCTACAGGGTTACCATGAGCTGGTGTGGACTCAGAGGCAGTGAGTTTGGTTTTGGTTCTTGGAACTGCCCCTGTGGGCTTCCAAGACCAGAAACTCTCTACGGGAGCAGGAAGCCCCGTCTTTCTCTCTCTTTACCCTATCCCAAAGACCAGACTCGTGCCATGCAGTCGATGCTAACTCAGAGCGACCCCACAGGACAGGACAGAGGTGCCCTGTGAGTTTCCGTGAGAAGAGGGAAAATGAAAAAGAAGATGCAGAGAAATGGCGGCCCTGCTAGGTGTATGGGCAGTGACAACGGCAGACTCTCACAAATAAAAAATATTAAACAAAGTTAAACATCGAGTTGTCTCATGACCCGGAAATATCTCTCCTAAGGATATACCAAGAGAGCCCTATGTCCACACAAACACATTCACATGCACGGTTGTAGCACCATCTCTCACAACACCCAAAGGTGGAAGCGCCTCCAGGGCCATCGCTGATGAGCTGAGAGAGGCTGGGGGCCCAAGTGCCTCCAGAGGTGCCTTGGAGGAAAGGCCTGGTGATCTGCATGGTGACAACTCGACAGAGCCCAGCCCCACCGCAGCAGTCACTGGGCGCCCTGAGTCAGAATTGACCCCACTGCAGTCGGAACGGCAGCAGCCAACAGCCTGGGGGTGGGGTGGGGGAGGAACAAGTGGATAGTGTGTCCCTGGGGGGCCGGTGAAAGCATTAGAAACTGGAGAGCCCTGACCTGTAGAGCTAGCCGGAGTGACTTGCTGGCAGTGGGTTTGGGGGCACAATTGGTCATGCACTGGGCCGTCCAACAGGGGGCGCTGTGAGCCAGAATGGACTCACCTGAGCAGAGCGGCTGTGGTTTTGAACCTGCCAACTGTTCCCGAGAGACAGGCTGCTCTGCTGCCTCCATGAGGCTTACAGCCCACGAAACCCTGCAGCACAGTCCTGCTCTGTCCTGTAGGCTTGGTGTGAGCCAACACTGACCCAAGGCAGTGGGGTCAGGAGGTGTTTTTGGAGGGGAACTGTGCATACTAGGACTGCATTGAAAGTCCCTGAGCTCCATGCTCTGGGGGTGACTGTCATGGTATGTGAATGGTCTCTTAACAAAGCTGTGGTGTTTGTTTGTCAACAATAAGTGACAATGGGCGGCCTCTTTGTGTGTGCACAGTGCGCCGAACTCCCTTTCTGCCTCTGCTGCCGCCATGGCACCTGTGAAAAAGCCTGTGGCTCAGAAGGCAAAAAAAAGAAGCAGGTTCTGAAGTTCACGCTGGGTTGCGCCCACCCTGGAGAAGATGGAATCGTGGGTGCTGCCAATTTTGAGCAGTTTCTTCAGGAAAGAATCAAGGTGAATGGGAAAGCCAGAAATCTTGGGGGAGGAGTCGGGACCATTGAAAGGAGCAAGAGCAAGATTACGGTAACCTCCGAGGTGCCTTTTTCCAAAAAGTATTTGAAATATCTCACAAAAAAATACTTGAAGAATAATCTACGTGATTGATTGCGTGTGGTCGCCAACCACAAAGAAAGTTACGAATTACATTATTTCCA
This sequence comes from Tenrec ecaudatus, assembly GCF_050624435.1. Classification (NCBI taxonomy): domain Eukaryota; kingdom Metazoa; phylum Chordata; class Mammalia; order Afrosoricida; family Tenrecidae; genus Tenrec; species Tenrec ecaudatus. The sequence continues at coordinate 205,365,069 of NC_134533.1, read as the reverse complement.
GATTAACCAGAATGAGGAAGAGGAGGATTAAATTTTCTCGGGAATATGTTGTATGAGTCCTTTAATAAAACTTGGGAACTAAAAACACTAAGTGACACTGGGAGGCGCAGGGAGAGCTGATGCCCCCCCCCCCGCCCCTGTCGCAGAGCTGTCCTTCCCCACCCCTTTGTCTCTGTGCGGGGGGGCCGGGCCCCCGCATCTGCAGAGCTGCAGCTCCTCTTACTCTGCTCTGCTCTCCGCTGCGTGCCGGGGAACCAGGGCGTGAGGGTGGCACGGTCCCCGAGCTGCTCCTCCGGCAGAAAAGGGCTTGAAAGGGACCGTGTGTGCCATCCCCACGGCCTTTGGGTGTTTGAGAATTAGCCCACTTTTTGGACGGAGGGGCCAGGCTGATCTCAGATTCCTTCTCTCAGCTGAGCACCAGGGCCTCTCCAGCCAGAAGCAAGGGTGCAGAGCAGCAGAACCAGACTTTCAGGGAAGTTCTTGGCCAAATAAGAGCTTTGAAGGGATGGTCACCCTCTCACCCAGTAATTTCTCATTCTGAAACAACCTGTGGGGAGGGCAAAGGTTCAGGTGCCAGATAGCTAGCTGCAGGGTGACAGATAACAATGAGGCGTTCAGACAGCCCAACACCCATCACTAACCCCAAACCTGTGGTCATCCAGTCACGGCGGCCCTCGGGGCCCGAGTGGAACTCCCCTGCAGGGTCCCCAAGGCTGCCCTCTCTATGGACGACACGCTTGGTTCAGTAGAGGGCAGCGGAAAGAGGAAGGCCCTGGGCAGATGCATTGACGCCATGCCGGCAACAATGGGCGCCAGCGTAAGAGCAGGTGTTCAAAAAAAAAAAAAATATATATATATATATATATATATATATATATATATATATATATATATATACACCCTAGTGAATGAAGGGGGAAGTGCAGAGTGGAGACCCGAGGCCCAAGTGTTGGCCAATGGAGATCCCCTCATAGAGGGGTTTAGGAGAGGAGATGGGTCAGTCAAGGTGCGAGGTAGTACCGATGAAGAACACAGCTTTCCCCAGATCCTGGATGCTTCCTCCCAACTACCATGATCCGATTCCTACCTTGCAGGACTGGATAGGGCAGAGGTTGTACACTGGTGCATATGGGAGCTGGAGGCACAGGGAATCCAGGGTGGATGATACCTTCAGGACCAGGGGTGTGAGGGGCGATGCTGGGAGAGTGGAGGGTGAGTGGGTTGGAAAGGGGGAACTGATTACAAGGATCCACATGTGACCTCCTCCCTGGGAGACGGACAGCAGAGAAGAGGGGGAAGGGAGACTCCGGATAGGGCAAGATATGACAAAATAACAATCTGTGGATTATCAAGGGCTCATGAGGGAGGGGGGAGCGGGGAGGGAGGGGAAAAAAAAAGGACCTGATGCAAAGGGCTTAAGTGGAGAGCAAATGCTTTGAGAGTGATTAGGGCAAAGAATGTACAGATGTGCTTTATACAATTGATGTATGTATATGTGTAGATTGTGATAAGAGCTGTATGAGCCCCTAATAAAATGTTTTTTTTAAAAAAGAGCAGGTGTTCGGCTGCAGTGAGGCTGAGTGTTGTGCTGTTCTGTTACACAGAGGGGTCGCTGTCACAACAACAATCTTCATGGGGACAGATGACCACAGCTTCCTCCTGGGAAGCAGCTGGTGGGTTCAAACCGCTGATCTTTCGCTCAGCCACCAAGCGCTTAACCGCTGCGCCATGAGGACCGCTCCCTCGCTGGGCCTGGTCCGTCCTGGAGACAGTGCTGCGACAGCACAGCACACAGCGGGAAGGAGGCCTTTGAGTGGTCATGACAAGCAGACAGAAAGATAAGGTCCAAGTGGCACACTGATATTTTAATGCATGTACATAATGTGTTGTGCAGGGTTTTTAGTCATGAGATCATAGCAAGCATCTCTTCAGGAGTGACTGTGTGTCTCTTGTGTCTGATCCCTGAGCTGAAGGGCACCCCTCCTCCAGCTTGGTCCCTTCCTTTGCTTTCCCTCATGGTCACGACAGTGAATTGGTGTTTGTCACAACGACTGTTGTGATCCTGTGACTGCTGATCCTGTGACGGGGGCAGGACTCTGGTTGTAGCTCGCTTGAAGTCCATAGGATGAGTATGCCTTACTGTATTGCTCCCAGGGGGAGAACGTTTGTGCGTCTGTTTGTTTAAAGTCACTACAAGAGGTTCCTTGAGCTCACCCATGTGCCATTTCACCTTTCTGGGAGCACTTTCTGAGAAGAGGTCTTCTTTGCCCCAGAAATGCTCCAAAGGGGACTCAGGCACTGGGAGGAGAGGAGGGGGGATTACAAAGCAGTTAGTCGAGTCCTTGGGCGGTACGAACAGGGAGAGCTCTCAGCTGCCAGCTGAGGGGCTGGTGGTTCAAGTGCCCCAGGACCTCGTTAGAAAGGCTGGCAATATACTTGATGAGAACCAGCCGTCGGTGCGTGTGGGGCGAATGTCGTTACTGTCAGGTCCTCGCCCACAGTGACGCTGTATCCACCTGCCCCGAGCCACCCACACAGTCGTTGTGCCCGAGCCCACTGCTGCAGCACTGTGTCCGTCCCTCTCGTGCCATCCATTTGACCAAGCATGATGTCCTTCTCTCCCCCACCCCCAACAACGTGTCCCACGTACACGGGCCAAGTTCTTATCAACGGTGCGGAGTTCCTGCGTTCTGTGGTGAAGAATTTTGGAGAGAAAGGTGCTGATTGCCCAACTTTGAGGCTGTCATGGATGTGATCCAATCGTACAATTAAAGTGGCCGCTTTTATGTTCTGTCACTTTCACCGCATTTAAAACACGTGAACACGTTACGCCGACCCCTCCAGCCCTGGACTGTACACGGAACAAAGCAAGTGCCCAGAGTACCCAGATTGGGGAGCTAGTTCCACACTGCAAGCCCCAGGCTGGGCTGGCCCTGCACCCGCCCAGGTGTGCCCAGGAGCAATCACGTCAGCCGGCCCTGTCAAAGCAATGCCCAGCCCTGCACTCAGGCTGCAGCTGCTCTGGGTCGTTCGTGCCTCCCCAGAGCCCACTGGGTGGACGTGCAGGAGCATGCCAGAGCAGCGTGGCACTGTGCGAGACAGAGCAGGCAGGAGGGCTGGCTCCCACACGCAGCACGCACAGGGCAGCAGCTGCAGACAGAGGCAGCAGGCAAGCCACAGGAAATCATGAGGAACTGGCATTCGTAAAACGCACCCCACCCCGAGCCCCAACAGTACTGCTGTTTTTCCAAAATGGAAATGTTGCCTGGCTTTTTTGAGATTACAACTACATTCCAGCAAAATGGAAGCGTTTAAGGCAGAAGCTGGACGTCTCCCTCTGTCCCATTTTCCAGAGCTGTCTAGGGATTGGAGCCTGCCCTCGCACGTGGGTGTGCGTGCACACGGAATGCACACACATCATCACTCATGTGTCCTCAGAGCCCTTCCTCCTTCAACACCATAAATGCCTCTCTCTCCACTGCCACCGGGCCTTCAGGCTTGGCTGCTAGACCTCCCTCTGCTCTATGGGGCACCCAGCAGGACACTGAACCCAGTCTGTCCAGCACTAGGGCCCAGTCACCTAGTGGACCTGAGTTCAGAAGATTGGATTCGGGGTCCAGGGAGCTGCATTTTAATAACTGCTTCTGGCAATTCTTCTAACCTTGCAGGTAGAGGACAGCCAGGTCTGGCCATTGAGTCCATGAAAGGGCCTGGCCTCACATCCGCATACTTTAGTACAAGGTCATTTCTGGGTAGGCGCGGCCTCACAAGGATCAGGGGAAATCACTGCACACTGGGCTGTGTACCCAGCCTCAAGCCCCTGCCCGCACGGCGTCCCTGGGGGTCGTGTCCCAGGTTGAAGGGCTCTGTGGAGGCTCTTCTGTGAGAACCTGGGCCCTGGCGCCTGGGAGTTGGGCTGGGTGCCCTGGTCTGAGCAGTGGAAGGAGCTATGCCTTAACCAACAGGGTGCATGTGATCCCATCCTGCACACAGCAGCACAGGCAGCTCACCCAAAGCATAGCTGTGCCCGTCTCTCTGTCTTCCTCTCTGACGTGGGTGGTTCCAGAGAGGCCGCTGTTGGGACTTGATGCTGGAAGTAGGATGTCGGTGCCACTTCCTTCCATTCAACAGAGCACCCTTGGGCCCTGGTCCCTGCAGGAGGCAGAGCAGAGGCCTCGACAGAGGAGCCAGCATCCACCCTCATGGTCTCCTCCCGCAGCTCTGGCACGTGCTGGCTGCGTGACTGCCATCAGCCACTTAGCACTCACACTTCCATGCATGTTTCTGGCACGTTGTGTCTGAGACACGGTCGTGCTCCCTGAGGTTCAGCTGTGACGGGGGGCCATGTCCTTGCTGTCTGGAGCGTGCGGACAGGAGGAAGGTGCTGGGGCAGCCTGAGAGGGGGGCACCGCTGGGCGAGGGGTGGCAGGTGCGAAGGGCTCCAGGTGCGAGTGGGCTCCACTCCGGATGGTGCTTTTTGAGGAGAGGAAGGAATGAGGTTGGGAGCCAGTGTAGGACAATGGAGAGGGCTTGGGGGGTAGGATGGAGGGGCCTGCATTTGATTCTAGGGACGGTTGGGGGCCACCTTCAGGGAAGGGACTACATGGGGAGCCATAGTTCTCTCTGGTGGGTGTGGCTCGGAACCTGACAAAGGATGGGGGCCTGGCAGGGAGTTGTGACTGGGAGACCCAGTGCCTACTTCAAAGTATCCTGGGACTTATGGGGTGTATGTGGCTGAGTGAGGACCCAGAACCTGGGGAGGAGGACCCCCCCAAGACGAAAGAGTGTTGGCAACACCTCTAACCAGCTCAGGATGCTGGTTCCAAGTTGACTGCAGAAGTCTGAGGCACTCTGACTATGGCTGAAGCCCAGGTCTCAATGGGCTGAATTTTCTGGGAACTGTAGGAGGAGAGGCCGCCCTGTGGTGTGTGGGGAAGGGAGCGGCATTTTTCTCTTCCTTGTAGCTGGGTCCATAATCCCTGGTGAGTCCAGCACCACCCACAGAGACCAGATTAAGTAAAACAAGGATGATTCCTGTTAATCAGAGAGTGCAAGGAGGCCTGTAATCAGGAGCCAGTGCCCTCAGGCCACAGAACTGGAAGGAGCTACCTTCTGGGTGTGCCTGCTCTTTCCTGACAGTGAGCCCAAGTGACTAGCAGTCTACCAGGCCTCAGAAGCAGCACCGCCAGGTGCCAATGGGGTGAGCACCAGGTGGGCAGGCTTCTGCAGGCTGGGGCAACAGGAGGTGGGTGCTCTGGGTTCCCATGTGGAATGAACAATTCAGGGGGCTGCAAAAGCAGCTATCTCTTAATCCCGGGCTATGATTCGGGGTCTGGGGATGAGACCAGCCGAGGAGCAGCCTTTCTTGGCCCTGTCTTCTCCTGGGTCAACCCCCACCTGGGAATGGTGGGAGGAAGACTCACCTCCACTCCGTCCATGACCCCACACGGTGATGAGCTCTGAGTGGGAGGTTGAGGCAGGCCTGGTACCTGCCCTCAGGAGCCCCGGTTGGTGGTGGTGTGGTTATGACTTGGGCTGCGAAACACAAGGTCAGCAGTTCAAAACCACCAGCAGCCCTGTAGGAGAAAGATGGGGGTCTCTGTTCCCGGGGCTGGGGCAGTTCTATCCTGTCCTCGCGGTGGGCGGTTGGGTGGGCATCGCGTTGATGCTCTGCGTGGCTGGTTGGTTGGGTTGAGTGCCTGTCCTGGCTCTCTGAGAGAGACCCCTGCTGCTCAGCATCAGCCCGACCCCGTTTCAGTTAGCAATTAGAAGGGCCCCTCTTTCACTCTCCCAGATAATGAGGTTTTCTCATCTGTAGATCGTGTGTTGTAATAATATAGCCCTCACATGTGGTGGAGACCTTAGTAAAATGATTATCTTTGATAATAATCTCCTCCTACTCTGGACACCCCCTCCTCCCTGGGGTCGTGGGTAACAACAGGAGGGGTGCTCCTGCCCCTGTAAACCAGGAGGCAAACTTTGCGGTTTCTGTGGTTGCATCCAGTGGGCTCCGGCTCATGGTGACTCTATAGGGCAGAGTGGAACTGGCCCTGTAGGAGCCCCACTCTTTACAACAGAGAAAGCCTCCTTGTTCTCCCATGGAGTGACTGGTGGCTGGCTCTGAACTGCTGACCTTGCAGTTAGCAGGGCAGTGTGTAACCACGACACCTCTTTAGCAATATGGTTTCAATTAACAGTAACTGATACCATCACTATTGCCCCTAAATATTCTCATTTTCTTAATTCCATCCCCTTTATAGGCCCTTCAGGCCCTGCACTCTGTTGGGCTGACCAGCACATGTCACCCCTCATCCCTCGTCAGGCCTGGGAATTAGGAGCCCCGTGTTCTGTCACTCACCTCATCATGCCTGGGTTTGTTCTTCTGTGCCAGAGGGTTCACACAGAAGCCTCCCTCTCCTATCCTGCTCAGGAGATGTTAGAAATAGCCTGGTCTAAGCGCAAGTTCCCAAAATCACTTAGCCTGCTGTTCCCACTTCAGTGGGGGAAATATTACTCAGCGCCCTCCTGGTAGTTAACAACTTGTCCAGGATAAAGTGTAGATATCTGCTTTTTCAGCCCCTGGATTGAACACACACACACCCACCACACCCACCACCACACCCACCACACCCACCACCTCCACCTCCACCTACACCACCACCACCACCACCACCCCCCCCCCAGGTGGTAGATAACTGCTTTTTCAGCCCCTGGATCGAACACACACACACAGCACACACAGCACACACACCACCACCCCACCACCCCTACCCCCTACCCCTACCCCCCTGGGTGGTATCGCCACTGTAGTGACCTGGAGTCTGCGGTTCAACAGCCCAACAGCCAGGCCTGCCAGCAGCCTAGTTGCATCCCTCGCACGTGCGTGTGCGTGTGCGTGTGCGTGTGCGTGTGCGTGTGCGTGTGCGTGTGCGTGTGCGTGTGCGTGTGCGTGTGCGTGTGCGTGTGCGTGTGCGTGTGCGTGTGCGTGTGCGTGTGCGTGTGCGTGTGCGTGTGCGGTGGTGATTACTCTTCTACAGCGTGTTGTGGACGTGCGTGTGACCAGCAGAGGCAGCCAGAGGTCGGAGGCGCACAAACGCCGGGAGTGCGGGCCGGGCCCGCGGGGCGGGGCCAGAGAGGCGCGGTCGGGAGATCCCGGCGCCCCGCCCCACGTCGCCCGCCCCGCCCCACGTCGCCCGCCCCGCCCCACGTCGCCCCGCCCCTCGCGGCCCCGCCCCCGGCGGCTCCCAGGAGTCTTAACGCACCCTCACGCGGAGCCCGGTCTCTGCTGCTGCTAGTCGCTGCCGCTGCCGCTGCCGCCACCGCCGCCACCTCGTGTCAGCGTCTGCGTCTGCGTCCGCGTCCCGCCGTCCGCGTCCGCCTCCTCCTCCGCTCCCGGCCGTACCATGGAGGGTTACCATAAGCCCGACCAGCAGAAGCTGCAGGCCCTGAAGGACACGGCCAACCGCCTGCGGATCAGCTCCATCCAGGCCACCACGGCGGCGGGCTCCGGGTGAGTGGGCGCTCGGGCCCGGGGAGGGCGGGCTCGGGGTGAGTGGGCGCTCGGGCCCGGGACGCTGGAGGAGTCGTTTCCGGGAACCGCGCTGCACGCACGCACCGCCCCGCTCCCCCACGAGCAAGGCCGGGGGCGCGGTCAGGTAGCGGGCGAGGGCCTTTCCGCTGCACGCCGGCGCGAGGCCCGCGGCAGCTCCGAGTGCGCCGAGCTGGCTGCCCATCGCCAGCTCTCTGCTCCGTCTGTGCCTGGGAGGAAGACCGCCATCACTGCACGGCACTAGGCCCTCTGCCGGTGCTCGCCAGGCACGGCTCTGGTGCTTCCTGGCCGTGTGCGGGCAGCGCTGGTACCGTTCCGTCTTGCAAAAATAAGCAAGCGAGCAAAGGAACACACACACATTACTCGTTGCCGTGCCGTCGTAGATAGATGGCCAGGTTAGAACTGAATTACAGGGCTGCCCAAGCGAGAAACTGGGATTTGAACCCAGGTGAGCCAACAAAGGCTCCCTGTTTAATTCCACACGCTCAAGAGATGGCTCACATCCGATTGGCCAGGCTTTCTCTTCATTTCAAACCAGCCTCCCCCCTTTGACCACTTCATCATGGCTCGGATTCTGAGCCTGGGGTAAGAGGGAGAAACCAGGGCCAGGGTCCCGTGAAGCCTGTGTGCAGAGGCAGCCTGAAGAGGGGACAGAGATGTGTGAGCTGGGCCAAGGGAAGGGGAGGGAGCAAGGCTAAAGACCAGCTTCACCTCCAGGGCTGGGCAGGAGGTCCAAGTGCAGACCAGCAGCCAGGTGTACTTTACCCAAGGCTGGGGGCAGGTCTTCCAAGGTCCTCCCTGCTCCTAAGGAGACTAGTAGCAGGGACAGTGATAATGGCCCTTGGAGCCCGCGTTAACCTCGTCTGTGGCTCCTGCTGCAGAAGAGCGACCATAATAGGGCTGCTGGGAGAACTGGGGCACCCTGCATGGACCTTGTCAGGGGTGTACACCCTGATTTTAAAAACGGGAGATGGGGGTGGGGTGGTGATTTGACTGGGTTTCAAAGAACCTTCCAAGACAAGTGATGTGCTTGGAAAGGACAGGGCTGGCATCTGGCCAGTCCTTAGGGCCATGGGAAATAAATCTCTGTAGGGCAGTGCAGGCCCACCCTTTGCTTGGTGAACTTACTCGTCCTTAGAAAGGAGGGCACTGCTGCTAGACGCCCTTCCCCTCTAACCCCACCCCTGCCTATGCTCACTTTGGCCCTCTGAACTCTCCTGGCTTTGTGTTCTGTCCTGGTTCAGGGGAAGGCCCTGGCAGGCATTCACCCTGAGGGCCTTCTTGAGCCTCACTGTGCTGTGAGTTTTCAAGTCAGGCTCCTGGGAGTCTAGCTGGGAAGACTGCAATTACTCCAGCACTGTTAGGTGTCTGAGTGAGATAAGGCATGGAGACCATTACAGAGTTGCTGAGCTGGTCAGTAGGTGTCCCTCACGTGGACACAGAGCATCCTTTACTGCTAATATTGTCTCATTTGTTCTTAGAATCACCCTGAGGCAAACTATTCCCATCTAACAGGTGAGGAAATGGAGGCTGATAATTGATCATCCTGCTCAGATTATTACTGGGACGCCTCCTTAAGCAGATGGTCGAGGAGGTGTTTGCACCAAACTATGGAGAATGGGAAAAGATTGGAAAGGGAGCTTTGAGAGAGATTAAATCAGGGTATCTGATGGGCTTCTTGGACCTTGGTTAAATGGTTAAGTGCTTATCTCTACTGTAGTCTGTGGGAGGCTGTGAGAGCTATACACGTATTTACATTGTAACAAGCCAGGGAGGAACTGACAGGCCTCAGAAAGTAGCCATTGCTAGAAGAGCAGAAAAACATTCTAAAATAAGGGGGGGAGGCTGTGTAAAAGATGCATGAAAGACTCCTTGGGGGTTGGGCTGCGGGAGCTTTTCCAGAAGGAAGTAAAGTGTGCAATCACAAGAGAAGTTGTGAAAGGGGTGTGTGCTAAGTGCGTGGTTTACACAAAAAAACACCAGGGGGAAAGTTGAGATGAGAGCTGCTTTCTGGCCCCTGGGTGTTTGAGTCCACCCCACACTAGTTAAGTGCTTGATATTGACTGAAGAGTCCACAGTGAGAACCCCTCGGGGAAGAAAGAATAAACCTGCTGCCTTGCGGGGTGGGGAGTCACTGGAAATGGGTTTGCAGTTTGGTTTTGAGTCCCTTGCCCAAGGGTGGTGGGTTGGCGACTTGCTTGACTGCCAACTATGTTCCCACCCAGAGACCCCGGAGAAGAGGGGCTTGACTGTCTAAAGGCCACCCACAGACACGGGCATTGGGCTGGCAGTGCATGCTGGCCTGGTCATGTGCCCCTCAGTGCAGGGTGTGCTCCTTTACCCTTCCTGGGGAAGGTTGACACCCGAACCCTTGGCTCAGTCTGGACTGTAGTCCCCCTCTAGGCCAGAGTTCTGTCAGGAGCCCTGTCTGGGGACCACGGTGTGGCATCTGCTCCAGGCACATCTTTGAATGGCCCCCCCACCGAGGCTGCCGTTGCCAGCTCCCACCTCTTGGACTCAGTGGGTTCTCCTTTCCTTAGTGTCTTTGCTGTCCCAGACTCCGTGCACAGTGGGCCTCATTAGACCCCGGCAAGTAACCTGTCCTCCCCCAGGGTGAGGATACTGGCCTTTGTCAGGAACTGGGCCTGGGGGTGGAGGGACCAACCTTCACAAAGGGCTCCTTGTTGAAGCGGCAGCGTCCACGGTGGCCGGAGCTCTGTGGGGTCATATCTGTCTATATTCTGAGGGACAGTGGAAGTGGTCCTGGGCCGGCTGGACACCGGTGACACCTGAAGCCTGTGGGCGGACTGGTGGCCCACACGGCCTATACTGTAGCCCCAGCTGGGTGCCAGCCAGGATGCTGCCCAGATTTCCTCACAGCTTGGTGCCAGGCCTTACTCCAACTGTGGTAGGGAGTCGGCTTTAGTCCACAACCCTGCTCTGGGTATTCCTGCAGAGTGGGTTTCATGCAGACCTGGCTGGTGGGCAGCTGGAGAACTAGGTGCTAGCCCTGGCTCTGCTTGAAGAAGCTGTGGCCTTGTCTCTCCAGGGCCTCAGTTTCCCCATCTTTAAAGAAGCTCCTAGATAGATGATTTTCAAGCAGGGTCAGGAGTGGGGCTTGGGGGCACAGTGAGCAGGCTCTGGGGTCACACCCTGGCATCCAGGGGAAGTGGCAGAAGTATGGGTCCCCTCCTGCCACCAGCTCTAGCACTGGAGCGGACATGGGCTGGATGGGGGTCCTGTCGGGTCTCTGGTCACCCATCCCACCACCACCACCCCTGAGGCAGAAGTGGCCGCCAGGGACCTGCTGCTTCACTCAGGCTGGCTTGGGGTCCCTGGCTCAGACGAGACCCGAGTAGAACCATTGCGGCTGCCTGGTGTTTCCAACTCCATGTGGAGACACTGGCAGTCCCAGGATGGCCCCCAAACTCAGAGCTTGGTGGTCAGTGTTTCTGGAAGCTTCCTGGGAACGCGGTACTCTGCGGCCTGTCTCAGCTCTGACTGTTGGACTTCGCCCCTGCTGGGGAACACCTGTTGTCACCTGCAAAATCAGGAACTCCCTGATTGCCACAGACCACAACCATCGCCCTGGGTGCTTGGGTCGGTGCTCTGTCCTCAGCAGGTGGGGGTGGGGTCTGGTGGGGCCTTGGGCTGTGGCTTCTTGTGAGGAAGTCGGTTGCATTCATGGCCCCGATGCAATCTTCGAAGGCTGCACAAGTGGGCACGAGGTGTGGACATTGGAGGACTTGTGCCCACGAGCTTCTCTCCTGCCACGACCATTACCAGGGCTTTGGAACGTGTCAGCTGCATGCACACCAGCCAGTGCTCAAATCCAAATGATGTCTTTCAGTGAACTTGCCACACTGTTACCACACTCCAGACACTGGAAAACAAAGACTCCACCGCCGTGCTCGGGTTTTCTGAGGTGCCTCTGGATCGGCCAAACTACCAGTTTGCCGCTCAGCATCTGAGCGTATCCGTAGTCTTGACGAAGGATGGCATTACGCTTGGTGCGACCGTGCGTTCCTGCTGCCCACAGCAGCCCGCCATCCCCACCCCCAACGGCAAATGCTGAGGACTCTCTTCTTTGATGGAGCGTCCTCTGCTGGACACTCCCCGTCGGTGCATCTGCAGAAGAAGATCTTTTGCACTGGGCTCCTGGGATTTAGCAGTGTTCTCCCAGGGCCCTTCGGTCCGCTATGGTGGGAAGCGACACTGTCCTGCCCACGGGCTGCATTTGTTAGTGTCCACCCGCCACTTGTTCGAGGTACCTTGATTCTGCCCTGGGCCCGCTACAGACAGGCTGGCAGGCCTGCTCTGCCTCAAATCCTGTGGAATTGGTGCCCGTATCATCTGAGCCACAACACTGCCTCCATAGGCTGAGGCAGGTGCAGAGAGGTCGACTTGTGGGGTCTCCTTTTTGGTCGTGGGTGTGCACCTGGCCAGACCCGGGTGGTGCTGGGGCCTGAGCCACGACACAGATCTCACAGCCCCTGTCTTCTGGGAGCTGGGTCCGTAGCAGGGCAGGCGGGTGATAATCACCGCGTGCTGCCAGGTGGCGGCGGGGAGGAGGCGTTTGAGGCTGTGTGGTGGGGCCTCACACCCAGCGGAGGAATAGTTGCGTGCGGCATCTGGAAGGAGCCCGGGTGGCTCACTGAGTCATAGGCATGGCCGCTAACCACAGGAGGCCAGTTCGTCCTGACCGGCAGTGCAGACCCATCAACCACTCAAGGGAGAAAGATGAGGCTCCCTTCTCCGGCCAAGATCAGCAGCCTCTGAGACCCAGAGCAGCCATTGCCCAGGGTCCTGATGGCCGGAGCCCTGCCCTGGGCCAAGCGGGACTTGTCACTGGGCACATACTGGCAATGGCAGTGTCTACACAGCCAGCATAGGGAAAGTCGTTCTTTGGACTGGAACTGCGCACACAGAAGGAGCCCTGGAGCGGGGTGGGTTCTGCCTGGGGCTGCTAACCACAAAGCCAGCGGTTCAACCCTCCAGCCTGCCGTGAAGAGTTACAGCCTTGGAAACCCAGAGCGAGCCGTTCCACCCTGACTCCGAGAGCCTCTGCATCAGAACCCACGGCAGTGAGCACATGCCGGTGAAACCACGAGGCTCAAAGACACGTCGTTAGGAACTTCACTGACAATGGTTGGCGCTCCCACTGGGGCTCAGACTCACCAGCCTCCAACTGCAGGCTTTCAGCTCACAGCGATCCTGGAGGGCAGGGCAGAGCTGGGCCTGTGGGTTCCAAGACTCACTCTTTCCAGGAGTTGAAAACCCATCTTCCCCGCATCTCTCTCTCACTCAGTGGCTGGTGGTTTCAAACTGCTGACCTAGAGAGAACTCAGTCCACAGCCAGCCGGCTAGAGCTTCAGCCTTGTCAATTTGCTGGTATGTGTTTCTTGTAACTACAGGGAGAATTTTATTGTGAAACACATTTCTGCTGGTACACTGCCCAGCAGCTGTGGAGAGCTGCTTTCCTGTCACCTGCTCAGCGTCACCCTGCATGTCTACACCCTGCGGGTGCCACTGCAAGAAGAGCCAGGCCCCAAGGCTACAGGCCCCCTTCTTTCAGCTCCAAAGCCATTGCCATGTGTGCTCCCTCCTCCCCCACTGATCCTTCTGCCCCATGATCCTGGAGGAGGTCACAGTCTCTTGGCTGGAGGTGGAGAGGTACAGCAGGTGCCCCTGGGTCCAGGTGACCCGGGCACTTGTTTTGTATTATCTCACTGACCCCTAGGCGCCCCTGCACAGGGGAAGAGCTTCAGGACCACACTCAGGAGGAACACAGCTCTGTGTAGAGGGCCAGCCTCAGCCTCTTCTCCCGGCACCGAAGGCCCTTGTTGTGTTTTGTAGACTGTGGAGAGGGAGGTGGGAGGGTGGCCGGAGGGAGCAGCCTTGCATACAGGCTTGTGTCTCTCAGATCTAGGCAGAACTGATCTCGACCAGTTTTTCTACTTTTCAGCTTCTGGCCTCTGTCCAGGGCTGGGCCCACCTTTGCCACGTGTGCTGCTCCCCCATTTCACCAGACACCCCTGAGTGGGGATAAGGGACAGGTGAAGCACCTCATCCTTTGCTCCTGGGAGCAGGTGGCTTGTGGAACAGGGTGATTGCTGACACAGGGGCAGACATTGACCGGGTTCTCGGGTCAATGAAAGCACGCCCCGGCAACAAGGGTTTGGGGTGCTGCCATCAGAACCGGGGTTCTTGTTGACCTTTCCTCACCTCCCTCTTTCAGGTGTAGTGTGCCCCCATGACCAGGAGTCCGTAGACAAAGCTAAGTATGTGCACACTGTGTGCCAAAGTGTGAGGACTAACCCAGCATGGGCCGCTTTCTGGATTTCTCTAACGTGTCCTGTCTGCAGGGCGGGACTCGCCCTGACCTGGTGGGTTGTGGGCTCCAAATGGGCTGCATGTGCCCTGGGTTGGCCTTGGCTGTGTGTCCCTGTGAAGGGCCTGGAGGAGACTAGGTCAGAGAGCCGAGCTCGCTGCATGTGTCCCGAGGCTGACGTTTCCCCTAACTGGGCCAAAAGGGTTCATTCCCGGGCAGGGTCTCAACGAGGTGCCGTTCTGTTCTGTCTCTTCTGTGCCCGGACGCTGTCCCAGCCACGGATGGCATGTTTCTTAGTGTGAAGATGCCGACCGCCTACCACCTCAGCCCCCATCCTGTCTGCAGACAGAGGATATCATGATTTTCACCCAGTAGTTGCCTTTGTGGAAGGCAACCTTGTGTGCTCTGCTTTTTAAATTCTGTACAAGGCTGCTGAGTCCCAGCGATGCCATTGGAAAGCTAAGGCTGCAGACCCCATGCCGAGTCTGCCTGTTGTCCTGGTCCTTCTGCACGCCTCAGCCCTTGTGCTCCGGCCCCGAGTCACAGGTGCTGTGCAGGAGAGGGCGGGGCTTGCCCTTGTCCAGCTCCGAGACTCTCAGGCTGGGGACCCCAGGCACCTACCAACTGGCCAGGTCCCAAGCCTCCAGCAGTGGCAGCCTGAGAACCCTGCAGCCCTCCCAGGCCGTGCTTCGCAAGCTCCCTGTGTGGGCGCAGCCCTGACACACTGTCTTCTCTCCGGCTCAGCCACCCCACGTCCTGCTGCAGCGCCGCAGAGATCATGTCCGTGCTATTCTTCCACACCATGCGCTACAAGGCCCAGGACCCCCGCAACCCCCACAATGATCGTTTCGTGCTCTCCAAGGTAGGCACCTCCCTGACCCCACACAGGCTGTGGGAATGGCTGGCTGTGGGTTTGGCCCGGGTTTGGGGTTGGCAGCCACGATCCCAGGTAGGACACAGCCCTTTGACTTCCCGCCTGCAGTCTCTAACTGTGAGGATCATCCCTGGAAGTCCAGGGCAGTGAGACCACAGCCACCATCCCTGCTGCAGGGGCTCCAGGCACTGCTGGTGTCCACCTGCTCCCAGGCCTGGCCCTGTGGCCTTGGGGCTCTCAGGGCAGACAGTAAAGCTTAAGAGGTCTGGCTAAGCCCTTCACATGCCAGAAGCCAGGATTAGGCCAGTCCCTCACCAGGTGGGGCTTTGGCCTTGCCTGCAGCCCAGCTGTGGACTCACCCCGCCCCCGCCCCACACCTGTTCTCAGAGCTGCTGGCTGTGGCTGTGGGAACTTCTGGCTGAAAACCAGGAGGCTTTAACTCGATTCCTACATGTAATAGACACCCTGGCTGGGCAGCTCTGCTCAGCAGGAGCAGTGCCCCATTTCTACGGAACACCCCTCCATTTGCCCCTGCAGGGCCATGCCGCTCCCATCCTCTATGCTGTCTGGGCGGAAGCCGGCTTTCTGCCTGAAGCGGAACTGCTGAACCTACGGAAGATCAGCTCCGACCTGGATGGACACCCTGTCCCAGTGAGTGCCCCTCACCAGGGGCCTCGTGGGCTCTGTCACCACTTCCTGTTTCTCAAAGTGGGGGGGGGGGACCCCACTGAGAAGCTGGAGATGTTGAAAGTCAAGGGGAGGTGGGGGAGGAAAGACGTGTGTCCAGGTCACCTTAAAGTTGCCCCAAGCTGGGGAAGAAGGAGGAAGTCTCACAGTCCCCCCTGTCTCCCTTGTCCCTCTTCCCTGCTGGGCCCCCTGACGTGCTCAGGAGGTGCCCACACGGGGTGTAGCAGGAAGCCAGTGATGCCATGGTAACTAGGCCCCTGGTTCTCTGTGGGGGGGGACACTTGCAGATGTCTTGACTTCTGGACCACAAGAAAAGCTCTCTTTCTCTCTTGCGCTCTCTCTCTCTCTCTCTCACACACACACACCCACACACATACACACCACCCGCCTCCCCATGGTCTGGTACTGAATTCTCCAGCTCCTCTCATGGGCTCTGTGAGCCCAGTTCAAGTCCCAGCCAGTTGTCACGGCTCCTAGTGGACAGAGCTGGGGTTTGAACCCACCACCTGGTATCACAGTGGTATGAGTATGAGACCACACACCTGGGGAGGGGGCCTCCTGCAGAGCCTGCTCCCCCCACCCATGCTGCTGTGGCCGCCCACTCCCCCCGGAAGTAACTGTCCTCTGTTGTGACAGAAACAAGCCTTCACTGATGTGGCCACCGGCTCCCTGGGCCAGGGCCTCGGGGCTGCCTGCGGGATGGCCTTCACTGGAAAATACTTCGACAAAGCCAGGTAAGGGTACTCCCCGCCCCCCACTCCCAAGTCCGGCCCCTCCCCAGAGGAAACACTTACAGGTCCCTTGATTGTTAGAAGCTGTGGCAGGGCTGGGAGGACCTGCACCACAGTAGGCCCCTCGTGTGTTGTGGAGGATATAGGTATTTTTGAGCCATGCCGGTCAGGCAGGAAAGATGGACGCGCTCAAGAGATTGACTGCAGGAGCAGAGGCCCCCCTGCTCCTGCACCAGGTGCTTTGTAGACCGTCTCGCGGCAGAGGTCAGCCAAGGGCTGCCCACTACAGCCCCTCTCCCTCCCAGCAGGAGAAGGGGTACAGCCAGGGACCTCTGGCTGCCAGACCTTCCTAGGGCGCCCAGGCCAGCCTCAGCGGGCAGCTCCAGCAGGTGCCCTTCGGTTCCTGGCCGAGCTTCGGGGCAGGCTGGGACGCGCAGAGAGAATGACGTGTGTGACGGGCATTCTGTGGAGTTGATCCTTCCTTACATTTGCTGGGTCATTTCCTGGTCCCAACATAATGGAGCAAGCCAGTGTCTCGAGAAGGCACTTAGCGGGTTCCCAGCACCCTGGTTGGCGTGGGGCCAGCATGGTTGGCAGGGGTGGGGCAGCAGGGATTATCGGCTGGGCCAGGTGCCGAGGGTGGCACCATCATCACTAACAGCCATCAGCCAGGGCACTTACACCCACCGGCCCCTTCCATGTGTCTTTCTGAACATGCGCTTTTCAATTACGAAATACCGACCCACTGGGAAACTACAGAACGATGCTAACGAGAAAGGAACGTTTCCTTTATTCTCTGCCCCCCCCCCCATCTCACTAAGTGCATGCGTTTCCCTCGTGTTCAGCATGAGAAGCAGCCTTTCAGCCCGTCCTCGTCTGTACTCGTCAGAGCCGAGGAGTGCTTTCCTTGTGAAAAGCATGTGAACGCGGGAGCGTGCATATTCCCGTGAGGTGACCGCTGGGAGCTGTTTTAAGGAGGGTGTGACATTGGGTGTCGTGTAGGCAGCAGAGCCTCTGTCTTGGGAACCAGGGTGCTAACTGCAAGGAGTGAAGGACAGCTGTCCGCTCCCCTAGAGATTTCCTACCTCGGAAGCCCTTGGAGGGAGGGAACCCTTCCGCCCTGCCCTACCCTGCCGCCTCTTTGAGTGGGAATTGTTGGGGGGGGGGGTGGATTCTGCATGCAGTGAGCACACCAGGCTGCCAGCCCAAGCTTGATCTTGAGTCCACCTAGAGGCACCTGGGAGGAGAGTCCAGCCATGTAAGAAGGCTCCACAGCAGCTGGGGTCCTCCTGGCCGTGGGCACTGGTGGCCCCAGCAACAAAGCCTAAAGGTAGGGCAGACTAGGACCTGGGACCCTCCTGTAGGCCACCGCAGGGCCAGCTTGGTCCTGGACCTTGAAGCCGAGGCCACACTGAGGCTCCGCTGTGCACCCAGCCCAGCCTCACTAACCTGGAGGTTGGGTGTGGGGTTGAGAAGGTAGACAGTCTGCTTCCCTGGAATCTTTCAGGGGTTGTGGGAGGGGTTGGGGGGTGGATGGGGTGTTGCATTCCCTGCAGGCCTTGCTGACTTAGCCCACCGCGGACCAGGAGGGGAGGGGTCACTTTGCGAGCTGCTGCCCCAGACCAGAGCACCCGTCCCTGGGCTCAGGGCCCCCTTGCACCCTGCAGGGAAGAGAGGAGATAAACTGGAGTTAGCACTCCGATTCAGATATCACGTTGCTGCAATGTGGACCCTGCAGCC
Organism: Tenrec ecaudatus; assembly: GCF_050624435.1. Classification (NCBI taxonomy): domain Eukaryota; kingdom Metazoa; phylum Chordata; class Mammalia; order Afrosoricida; family Tenrecidae; genus Tenrec; species Tenrec ecaudatus. The sequence continues at coordinate 205,347,157 of NC_134533.1, read as the reverse complement.
TGTTCCTGGCTGGGCTGTTGGAGCCTCTTGCAGGCTTGATGTCGCCTGAAAGGAAGGGGTGTGGCCAGCAGAGAGCCCGCAGCTCTGAGGCCTGGGCTGGCCTTGTGCTGAGTCATGCTGACAGAATGACTGACCGCAGCCTCTCAGCTGTAGGGGGCTTGAGGGCCAGGCTCCTGAGCCTGCATCAGGCCAAGTTCCTTTTCCTGCTGGGGGTAGCCGGGCACCAGCCTCCCTCCGGGGGACCCAACAGCTGGAAAGGCTGGTCTGTCCTTCGCCCTGCACCCATTCCTCGACAGCAGCAAGTGGAGAGAAGCTGGACTGGGCCATCAGGCTGAGGTTGAGTTTGGCCGGCTCAGTCATACCCAGCTGCGTGACCTTGACCTTCCTGAGCTCTCTTCCTTGTGTGTGCAGCGATGGCTGCCTTCAGCCTCTGACAGAGGGTGCCAAGCACGGGCCTGGAAGCAACCCTGCCAAGCCCCTGAGTGCCACAGAATGGCCGTTGGACGGGCTAGCCAGGGCCCGCAGGGGCACAGCCCTCACATGCTGGGTCCTGGGCTCGGCTGGGCGGGTCTGCCTGAAGAACAGTAGGCTGTGGCCGTTTGGCATCCCTCAGGAGGATGTTGATGGAGACAGACCACCAGGCTCCTCAGGGTGGACTCAGCCAAGTGCCTTAACCAGGGGCTCCTCGTGCTGTGTCCTGGTCCAGTTGCTTTTGTCGTGGTGCATGCAGACCTCTGACCTTGGGCAGTGTGAGGAAGGCCAGGCTCTGAGGCATTTGGTTGCCCTTGAAGCTCCCCGATTTGTGCTCACTCCACTGCAAGCCTCCTGCTCTGGCCCTCCACCCTCCCCGGCCAGCACCTCTGGGCGGAGGCAGAGCGTGGGCTCCAGGGTCTCCCTTCCCCTCTCACCCAGGTCCCCAAGACACTCCTGTTTGTGTGAGACTCTGACCCACTCCTACAGTGGGTGCATCGGGGACAGCCCTTGCTTGTCCATCCTCCGGGCCCCGTTTTTCTCTTGCACTGACAGCCCTGCACCCCAGCGTCTCAGCTATTTCCCAGAAGTCAGTGCTGCTTCCTGGCCCTCATAGCCCCTCATGGGCACTTCCTGTGGAGCTAGGGACTTGGGGGGACAGCAGCAGGTACTTGGAAATGCCATCCAGGGGGCTCTTCTCACCCGTGAGTCTTGCTCATCTCACCCAAGGATCGGATTCCTGGGCAAGGAGGGCTGTGGCTGGGCACAGGGGGCGCTGGGTGACAGGGCCAGCCTGACCCTGCTGTGCTCTGTCCACAGCTACCGCGTCTACTGCATGCTGGGTGACGGGGAGCTGTCCGAGGGCTCTGTGTGGGAGGCCATGGCCTTTGCCAGCATCTACAAGCTGGACAACCTCGTTGCCATTCTTGACATTAACCGCCTGGGCCAGAGTGACCCAGCGCCCCTGCAGCACCAGGTGGAGGTCTACCAGAAGCGCTGCGAGGCCTTCGGGTACGTATGGGCTGGGGTGAAATGTGGGGCCGGGGCTCCAGCCTCACCTGCAGATGGCCTCCCAGACGCGGTTTTGACTCTGCTATTTCAAGCTGGCTGTTTATCTGAGAAGTGGTCATTCAAGCCCGTTGTACTGTGGCCACTTCCAGCCACATAGCTTGGCGGGGGAAGGGCAGGCAGATCCACGAGGCCAAAGTCTGTACGTGTGTGCCTGGCCACATCCCAGGCCCAACGGCAGCCAGCCAGCCTTGGGAGAAGCACAGGCCTCTCGTGCTCGGTGAATGGGACCCAGGCTTCACCTGGGGTCTTGAATCATGGCTGAGTTCCGAGCACAACCAGGAGGTCGCTCCAGGGAAAGTGCTAGCTAGCACATTAGCTTGACACCCCCCCTCCTGTGCCCCAAATACCAGCCACTCCTCAGCTGGTCTCCAGGCTCCTCCTGATGCCTTTCTCAAACAGATTGGTTACACAGGGTCTCTGACCCCCAGAAGGAAGAAGGGTGGAGACTTAGGGCGCGGGGCTGGGGATTTGGGCATGGCCCTGGCAGCGCCCCTGGGGCCTGTGCCCATGCCCTGTGGCTTTCGTGTGGGGTCCTGACAAGCTTTGCAGTGCTGCAGCCAGTCTCAGCTGACCTGCCTGTAAGATGGGGGCAGCTGCAGAGCCCACGCTCTGGCGTCCACATCTGCAGTGTGAACGCTCTCAGAACGGCTGCTATGTATTCTGATAGACGCCATGAGGGAGGTCAGTCCCCAGAAGGACCCAGGGAGCAGCAGGATTGCCTGCCTGTAACAACAGAGCCTCGTGCCCATGGCCACGTGGCACGGGGCAACTGCGGAGGGAGCTTGTGTGTGTCCCACGTAGAGATCGGGCCCGGAAACACCCATCAGGCCTGTAGTAGCAGGCAGATCCCACACCCTGTGCATCAGCCCCAAACAGCTTCCAGCAGGAAATGGACAGATGTTGAGCGAGAGACCCCAGAGACCGAAGCAGCGGGAGGCGGCCTCAGAATCCCTGTGAAGGCAGGAAAGCCTGCCCATGGTGCAGAGGGGAGGCGGGAAAACAACGTGGAAAGAGGGTAAATAAGGCCCGTTGCAGAGCAAGCATGTAGGCCTCCCCGCTGCTTCTTGGGCCACGGCTGGGCTGTGCGGACCTCAGGCGCCCTGCTGAGTCCTCAGTGCATGCTCCCCCTCGGTCTGCAGCTGGCACGCTGTCATCGTGGACGGCCACAGCGTGGAGGAGCTCTGCAAGGCCTTCGGCCAGGCCAAGCACCAGCCCACGGCCATCATTGCCAAGACCTTCAAGGGCCGAGGGATTGCAGGTCAGTGGCCAGCCTCCCACCTGGGCCCAGGAGTGGCATGGGGCTGGGGTGGGGGTGGTGCCCAGGGAAGCACTAGGCCCGGACCACTTCCTCCGTGGGATTTCCTTCCCTGCTTGTTCACATGCCCAGAGTATGGGCCGCCGAGTGATAGGTCGTGAGGGCCAGAGTTCCCCCAGGCTGTTGCATTCTGAAAAGCCACCCTTTGGAAACCCCATGGGACATGGGGCCCGACTCGGGGGTGAGAGTTGGGGCTGTGGGGGCTGGAGGCCCAGGGCACATGTGTGGAGCTGGGTCTCTGGGTGCCGGGACCTGCCGCCCCCCAACACACACACACCTGTCCTGTGCTGCCCCTGCAGGGGTAGAGGATAAGGAGTCCTGGCATGGGAAGCCCCTCCCGAAAAACATGGCAGAGCAGACCATCCAAGAGATCTACAGCCTGATCCAAAGCAAGAAGAAGATCCTGGCCACACCCCCACAGGAGGATGCCCCCACGGTGGACATCACCAACATCCGCATGCCCTCCCCGCCCAGCTACAAAGTTGGGGACAAGGTACAGCGTGCAGCTTGTGCTGGAGGCTGGGGGCCCGGGATCCCAACCCCTCTGAAGAGCAGTGCTGTGGGAAGGGGGCTCTGAGGCAAGAGGAAGTGATTCATTTAGGGTGCGGGTCACAGCTGCCGTCTCCCATGTGGGGCAGCCTGCTCTGCAGTGGCTTAGCTCTGAGAGGTCAGAGGGCAGGGGACGTGCCCAGGGTTCCCGTGGACAGAGCTGGAGTCCTTACCCAGGACTGCAGCGTTGTTGTGCCCAGTGGTTTCTCCACCTGCAGAGTGGGCTCACAGGCGCCTGTGGATGCTCTGCCCGCTCACAGCGGGCACCCTGTCTGCAGGCTCACCAGCCTGAGAGTTTCTCCCAGACTGCGTGTGGTTCCCACTTCGTTCCTCCCTAAGTGATGGGCCTGTCCAGCAGCCCCATGCCCTCTGACATGCTCACGCTCACACCCCCCCCACACACACACCCTCCCACAGATAGCCACCCGAAAGGCCTACGGGCAAGCCTTGGCCAAGCTGGGCCACGCCAGTGACCGCATCGTCGCCCTGGATGGAGACACCAAGAACTCCACCTTCTCGGACCTCTTCAGAAAGGAGCACCCCGACCGCTTCATCGAGTGCTACATCGCAGAGCAGAACATGGTGGGTGGTCTGCCGCAGCACGCTTTCCACGCTTTGCCTGTGTCTGAAACCGCCCCTGTCCTGTCCGCTACCCCGCCCCTCCCTCCCGCACCCACCGCCCACCACACCATCCAGGAGGGTGGGCTTTCTGCGTGGTTGTCTGCTCGGAGCTTTATGTCATCATGGGACAGACAAGAGTCGTCTCTTGAGGACAGATGTAGTACGTTTCCCAGGCTCCTCTAGTGTTCGTGTGTGTGCGTGTGTGTGTGTGTGAGAGAGAGAGAGACTTTCAGGGGGTGCCAGTTCTCTGACTTAACGTCTGGTGTCTGCATTTCCAGTTGTGTCTGAGAGGCTATCTATGTATGCCAAAAACTAGCGCCCTCATTTTGTCCCGGTGTTATGGAAGGTTGCCTGCCCACTGCATGTGGTGGGTTTGCTTCTGGACGCTCAATCCCGCTTCCTTGGTCTGTGTTGCTTGTCCGCCATTCACGCGGTGCCCAGCTGTTGTGAGCACTGGCCGTGCAGGCTGTGCCATGTGTGTGGTCCATGCCGCACAGGTGCAGCTGGGAGGGACTCTCGGATGATGATTCAGTGCACTGGCTGGAGGCGTAGCTACCCAGAGGCTCGGGGTGCCCAGAAGGTGTCTGTCTGCTCCCAAGAGGCCTGCTGCAGAAGTCCCGGGATCTTAGTTCTGCTCTGGCACCCAGGGTGGCCGTGAGTTGGCCTGGACTTGTTGGCAGCTGCTTTGTTAAGACAGCAAGCCCGGTACCCCTAAGGCAGCCTCCAGAGCAGGCCGCGTCCCCATCTCCAGGCTGACCCTGCCCCGCCCCATCACAGGTGAGCATCGCCGTGGGCTGTGCCACACGCAGACGGACAGTGCCCTTCTGCAGCACGTTCGCGGCCTTCTTCACACGGGCCTTCGACCAGATCCGCATGGCGGCCATCTCTGAGAGCAACATCAACCTGTGTGGGTCCCACTGCGGCGTGTCCATTGGTGAGTATGGCCAGGCTTGCGGTGCCTGCACCTGCCTCTTCATTCTTCCCGGGAAGCAGGGGTCCCCGCCAGGAGTGGGGAGGTGTCTTATTCCGGCTTATCCTCCCCGTTCCTCAGGGGAAGATGGGCCCTCTCAGATGGCCCTGGAAGACCTGGCCATGTTCCGGTCCGTCCCCATGTCAACTGTCTTCTACCCAAGCGATGGGGTGTCTACCGAGAAGGCGGTGGAGTTAGCGGCCAATACCAAGGTTGGTCAGCTGAGGTGGCTTCCCCCATGCTGGCGGCTGGGACTTACCTAGGGATGCCGGGAGCCAGACATTCACAACCTCCCATTCCTACTGCCACGTGGCAGGCATCACTAACAGGGATCCCAGTGGCCTTCCACTTTGGCCGCCAGACAGATGGTGCCTGTTAGTCCTTCCACAGTTGGGCTTTCTGACCAGCAAGCAGAGTGTCCTGGGCTGCAGGCAGCTCTTGGGAGGAGAGGTTAGGGAGGTGGAGGTTCAGTCTTAGAGGAGTTGCTGGGGTGACACCAGACAGCCCTCCCCCCAAGAAGATGGGCCCTATAATCCCTGGTCTCTGTCCCACCCTAGGGCATCTGCTTCATCCGCACCAGCCGCCCAGAAAACACCGTCATCTACAACAATGACGAGGAATTCCAGGTCGGACAGGGCAAGGTCAGTAGTGCTCATGTCGTGGAACTGACCCTTTGGTTGCCCGGGCTGTGTCCCAGCCTCACTGCCCCCTCCTCCTAGGTTGTTCTGAAGAGCAAGGCGGACCAGGTGACTGTGATTGGGGCTGGGGTGACCCTGCACGAGGCCCTGGCAGCCGCCGAGCTACTGAAGAAAGGTGAGCGGGGAGAGAGAGTGGGTGCCAGGCGGTCACTAGGTCCCTGGGGTGGGCAGAGTTCACGCTGAACACCGAAAGAGCCACCCTGTCTGTGGTTACCAAGCCCATACACCCAAGACACCCTGAGTGATGGCCAAAGCCACAGCCAGGCTGCTTGACTGCAAGGTGTGGGTCCCTCTCAGTCCACTTCCTGCCTATGAGGGAGCGTCGCCTCCCCTGTGGGCCGTCCTGAGAGTTAAGTTCACAGGGCCTGTCCTGAGAGTTAAGTTCACAGGGCCTGGCGCGCTAGCCTCACGCCACTGATCTTGTTTGGAAGGCAAGTGGGGTCCGTCAGCCACAGCTGTGTGGGCACTGCCACCCTGGGAGGACTGGGGTGAGCAGGGTCAATCATAAACCAACGTGGGGGCAGGCTTGTCGAGGGGCTGGCGGGTTGGACCAGTGGAGACGTCCATCTGTGGAAGTAGGGCGAGGCCTGGGGCCCCATGAATCTCCTGCAGGGGGACAGGGTGGATGGGGGTCTTAAACCAAGCACGTTGTCACAGTCAGAAATGATGGTGGCAGTGAGTATCTTTATTGTCCGGTATGTTCTGAAAGGTTTGCTCTGCAGGGGGCCTGGGCCCAGAGTGCTCCCTTCACTCACAGCAGACCGGGGCCTCTCTGACGGGGGAGTGCGCACAGATTGCTCCTAGACTCTCCTGGCAGGCAGTGGCTGCCAAGCTGCCCTCCAGGACGGCACATGCCTGCCCAGAGCGAGCAGTGTGGGGGGCTCAGCCTTCTCTGACAACAGGCCTCTCCGCTCCTGGTCAGGCGGGACCAGGAGAAGGGGAGGGGTCCCAGGCAGAGGGCCGCCTAGCCCCCTTCACTGCCCTTCCCCCGCAATGCTTCTCCCTCACAGAGAAGATCAACATCCGGGTGTTGGACCCCTTCACCATCAAGCCCCTGGACGTGAAGCTCATCCTGGAGAGTGTCCGGGCCACCAAGGGCAAGGTCCTCACGGTGGAGGACCATTATCACGAAGGTGACGGGGCTGGGGGACAGGCGGGGTGGGGCCCAGGCTGGACATGGCTCCTGTGATCTGAGCCTAAGAGGGTAGCTGTGGCCGAGAGCCCTGTCTCGTAGTCAGCCTCAGGCCAGCCTGGGGGTGACAGCTGCTGCCCGGCTTTGGCGAGGCCCCGGGCTAGAGGAAGGGGATACATCCCTGGCACCAGTGAAGGTTGTGCCATAGCGCACAGGCCTTCCCCAAAACTTGACCCTCCTGGGAGGCCCCGGAGGAGGAGCGATGAGCAGGACTGGGGTCAAGTCCAGTCCACAGGGCTGCCCAGAAATGCTCCTGAGACTCCTCCGTCCCCACTAGTTACTGTAGTTCTCAAGTGCTGTGATTGATAAATGATGTCTGCTCTGGGCCTGTGCTTGGGGAAGGTGGTGTGGAGTGTCCTTGGCTGGGCAATAAATTCAGTGACTGGTGACTGTGGTGACTGGCCACAGCCTGGGGCAGGGCTCTCCTCCCCAGCCCCCTGTGCCTGACTGCCCCCTTCGCTTGCCCAGGCGGCATAGGTGAGGCGGTGAGCTCCGCCATCGTGGGCGAGCCTGGCGTCACTATCACCCGCCTGGCTGTCAGCAAGATACCCAGAAGCGGGAAGCCGACGGAGCTGCTGAAGATGTTTGGCATCGACAAGGACTCCATCGCACAAGCTGTGAGGGACCTCGTCGCCAAGGCCTAGGGCGGCAGGGCGGGGCTGTGCACATCCTGAGAGCCTCAGACTTGTATGGGGAGGAGTGGCGGATTAAATGTACGTTTCAAGAAAATCGAGCTGGCTCCTCAACTGTTTTCCTGGGTGTGGCTTAGCCAGGGATGGTTTCTAGGGAAGGAGGTCGAGCATTGAGGGCTCCATGCTGGGGCTTGGGCCACCTAAAGCCTCTGGAATCACCTCCCCTGCTGCCCCAAAGGCTGCGCATACCCATCCCTGCCTGCCCTCTGAGGTCACCTGGGGCTGGAACTCAGTCACTCCTGATCCCTTCTGTTCAACCGGGACTCAAGCATGCAGAGCAGCCATGACCTGAGACACGGCTACTACAGGGGGTGGGAGAAGCCAGGGCTGCTAGTCCCCCCCAATCCCTGCAGAGCAGAGCTGCCCCTCCTGGGCCAGGAACTTGCCTCTGGCCCAAATGCCGCTGGTGTCAAACTTGCAGCTATGCAGATCCTCAGGGAGTGGGGCTCCCTCTTTCCCATGGCCACACCCCCTCTTGCTGGGGCTCAGCCCTATTGGGCTTGGAGACCCCTGGGAGGACAAAGCACTTGAAGCCATGCCCATTTGTCCTGGCCACCTGGCAGAATAAAGGTCATGCCTGCATCCAGCGAGTGCCGCCCAGAGCCACCAGCTGGGCTTGGCTAGAGGGCACTGTGGGCTGCATTTGGCTTGGGGACTGCTAAGCAGACTGGTCTGTTTTGGGGGGTGGGGGGACAGCTGGACTGACGGCCTGTTTAGTACCTCAGGGCCACATCTTCGTGCTGGGCAGGCAGCAGGGGTGTAGAACATTGATGCTGGGTGTGTAGCAGGCAGCCAGGAGATCCCACATCAGCACCCCATTCAGGGGGAACTTCGCAAACTGGCACTCCGTATCCCCGTGGTTGCACACTAATCAAACAAAACCCAAAACTCACCTGCCACCCTAACAGACAGCAGTCTGCCTAACAAGTGAAAAACGTCTGCCTGGTGCATTCTGCTCTCGGAAGATCTCTCCATAGGGGTCATGTGTGCCCTGAGACCCGAGCTCAGAAAGGGGTCTCCACTGGAGGACCTGGGCAGACATGCAAATGAAACTCAATCATGAAGACTGGGCTGCTCTCACGGCCCCAGAAAAAGACTGACTCTTCAGTGCCTCTCATGCCTGGACCTGAATTCCCCTCACCACCACCCCCACCCAACTTTCAGCCAAGTAGATCTACAAGGATCACGGTAACAATAGGCTGCGGGCATTCAAAAGGGCAGCATCTTCCCAGGGATGGACCTCCAAAGTGGCTACACAATCTGCAAGGTCATCAGTTCAAAACCACCAGCAACTTGGGAGAAAGACAGGACTTTCCACTCCCATGAACAGTTTTGGAAACCCACAGGGGGCGCCGTGAGTCACACCATCTCCCGTGGTGAGCAGATCCACAGGGGGTGCCGTGTGCCGGCACCAACTCCATGGTGAGGGGACCCCAAGTTTGGTTTTGGTGTAGAGCTCAGGAGGGGGGAAGGAAGAGGAAGGAGGGCTGTACTTCACTGGGGGCTGCAATCCGAGTCATAAGTCAAAATGTGAATTGTTACAAACCAACTTGCTCTAAACTTTGGCCCAAAAATAAATACAAAAAATAACAAAAAAAACTTTGGCCAAAATCACAACTCATGCACAGCCTTCTTGAGAGTTACAAACACAGTTAGAAAACCCACAAACTCTGGTGTCAGAAGCCTGCCTTCTGCTCATCACCCCTGGGAGCCGAGTCATCGGACCCTGCCTTCCAAATGTGGGTGTCGTCTGAAGACCTGATAGACACCCACCCCTACACCCACTGCATCTCTGCTTGCTGGACAGGAAGCCGCCGCCCGCCCGCCCGCCCCCAGCTTCATGCAGTCCACCCGGTGGCCAGTGGATACGTGCTGGGTGCTACCTACAAGGTCCGCAGTTCAAAAGCACTGCCCACTTATCCGGAGACGAGGCTCTCTGCTCCCGTAAAGAGTTCACCTTAGAAAGGCACAGGGACAGTTCAGCCTGTCCTCCAGGGTCTGTCCTGCCCTATGAGTCTCCCTTGACTCGAGGGCAGTGGGTTGAGTAAGTGATGGCTCAGTTGAAAAGCTTACCTGGATGCTGACCCAGAAGCCTGGGTCAGAGCGGGCGGGCCCTGGGGAAGGGAGGGGAGGCTGGAAGGGCAGGCGTAAGTCTGGTGTGTGTCCCTGAGATACAACACAAAGAGAACAGCAGTCCCACCCCACCCCCACCCCCAAACCACCCTGGGGGGAGCTGGTGGGTGGGTACTACCTGGTGTCGCCCTTGGAACTGCAGCTCCTGAATGGACAGCCCCTGTGTTCACTGCAGGGTTAGGCATCCGGCTATTCACCCCAGCGTCAACAGTTCAAGTCCACTGCCCGGTGCACGGGAGAAAGCAGTGTCTGGCCGCTTCCATACAGATTTACAGTCAGTCCACAGGGCAGTCCCACTCCGTGCTGTCAGAATTGCTGGGTCAGTTGTGAGGTTTATGTCTGACCAAGAGGGGTGCCGGGGCAGAGGAGATGCTGTCTGACCGCTGAGCAGGAGCCGGCTGGTCCAGTGGGAACAGGAAGGGGCTGGCCAGTGCTGCTCGTGTCTGTGTGCCCCTAGCTCTCACCACAATCAGGAATATCGTGGCTTGCACCATGGGCCGGCGTGCTGTGCCGTGAGTACCACTGCCCTGATGCTCCACGTACCGAGGCGGTCAGGTTTCAACACAGCTTCTAAACTCAGGCCCACTCAGACAAAAGGCATGGCCAGCCTTCTTCCACACGGGAGCCAACGGGCGGCTTCCTGGCCACAGCCGAGCGGTGCCAGCCGCACCCAGCTGCAGACCATAGCCCAGACACGGTGGGGGCCAGGCCAGAGAGAAGGCTCTAGAAGTCAGTGGGGGGACATAGGCACAGCAGATGGGTGCAGTCCTCAGCCCCTTAGACTCGTCCCCACCAGGCCGCCATGGGCTGGACTTGTCCCCATCAGGTGATAAGGGACTGGACTTGTCCCCACTGGGTGGCCATGGCCCAAGGACAGACTTGTGGCACCAGGGAGAGTCCCCAGTTGAAGGCAGGGAGGGGACCATCAGGGCTTGTGCAGGAGGACACAGGCTTGGGTAGGCCCCTTGGGGGCAAGCAGGAGGAGGAAGGGGCAAGATTCCCAAGGCACCTGCCCTGGTCACCATGACCTTGTCCTGGTACTCTGAGACCACAGGACACTCTGGAACAATCAGGGACCCAGAGACACCGCCTCTCACTGAGTAGAGCCATGTGGAATGTTCCGGAAGTCTGGCAGCTAGGCCCTCATGAGAGCATGCAGAAGGTCTATTCTCTCTGAGCCCCTGATCAGGAATGAGGGGGCCCCCATGAGATGTTGGGCATGGGGCTGGGGGCCTCCCCTCTCAGTTGGGGTGGCCTCAACAGACCTCAGGCTTAAGCAGCCAAATAGGAGGTCAGCATGGCTTGAGGAGGAGGGCCAGGGCTGAGTCAGCTGGGCTCACAGTGGCCTCAGGACAAACTCCTGGCCACAGTGGAAGCCCCTTGCAGCCCAGCTGACCAGTGCCTTCCTGTGGTCCCCGAGCGGGTCAAAGGAAGGCCCAGTTCGTCGCAGGTAGGAGCACGTGCCCTGTGGGAAGTGGGCTCAGGAAGTGGCCCGGCATCCTGAAACACTGTGTCCCAGGTGCTGAACAGAAAAGTGGTGCGTGCTTTCAGCGTTCACTTGCAGAATAAAAAGTTAACAGCACGAACACCCCCTGACAGAAGGGTTTCCGGGAGGAGACGAGCCAGTCAGGGTGCAGGGTAGCAACGATGAAACATACAACTTTGCTCTAGTTCCTAAATGCTTCCTCCCTACCCCCACCACCACATCATGATCCCAAATCTACCTTACAAATCCGGCTAGACCAGAGGATGTACACTGGTACAGATAAGAACTGGAATCAGGGAATCAGGGCAGATGATCCCTTCAGGACCAGTGGTATGAGTGGAGATAATGGGAGGTGGAAGGAGGGTGGAGTAGAAAGGGGGAGCCGATTATAAGGATCTACATATAACCTCCTCCCTGGGGGACGGATAACAGAAAAGTGGGTGAAGTGAGACGTCAGAGAGTGTAAAAAATTACAAAATAATAATTTATAAATTATCAAGGATTCATAAGGAAGGGGGGGACGGGGAGGGAGGGGGAAAATGAGGAGCTGATGCCAGTGGCTTAAGTGGAGAGCAAATGTTTTGAGAATGATATTGGCACCGAATGTATAAAGAAAGGTGCTTGACACAATGGATGGATGGATGGATTGTGGTAGGAGTTGTATGAGCCCCAGTAAAGTGATTAAAAAAAGAAAAAGTTAGCAGCAGCAGCAGCCACATCTGGAGTAACAACGTGAGTTCTGATCTCACCGCACTGTGCCAGGGGCAGGGCCACCTCCCACATCTCAGTTCTTAGCTGACAGGTGGCAGGGCCTCCTGGGGCGGCTGTGACCGGAGGGAAGGCCTGTGGATTGTGCCAGCACAGGGCCGGCCACAGCGGCTGCTCCGTAGCCGGTTTACTTCTTTAACTGTTTTGTCTCCCTGGGTTTTCCTGTCCTGGGCCTCGCTCATTGCACAGATGTGGCTACAATGGAGCAGGGGGTTCTCGGGGTGCTCAGGGCCTGGGGTGGGGGGTGGGGGGCAGGGGCAGCCTCCTGTTGTTGCCAGGAGCTTCTCTGTATGGAGAGGAAGTCAGGTGACAACCCCCGGGGATGACTTCCCGTTGCCTGTTTCTGGGGCACCCTGGCTGGGGCAAGAGCCCTCACCCAGAGGGGCCCTGGGCTGGCAACCACAGGGTCAGCTGTTCTAAGCTACTGGCTGCTCCCACACATCGTCACAGCTTTGGAACCAACGGGGCCGGTCCTGCCCTGCTCTCCCAGGGTCGTGGGAGCTGGAATGGGCCTGACGGCAGTGCTTGAGGGTTACTGTGAGGGTTGAGTTGTTTCATTAACTCAAAGGTTGGCAGTGAGACCCCACCCTGGTGACTGGGAGGAAAGGCCCCCTTCTCTGAGATGAGGGTCAGTGAGGGCGAGTGGAGCTGTCCTCATAACCAGGTCCCACGATGTGGGGGCTGCCCCCACCACAGGCTTTTTTGGGCAGAAAGAATTCCCAAGGGTTTGAACACGTTTTCTTGCTCTCTCAGAACCTATTTTTCTTCCCCACAGGGGAAAAACCGCCCCTATTCCCATGCTGCCGGGAGTAGCTGCCAGCTCACTGACAGGCACCAGAAGTGCCAGGAGCAGCCCTAGTGGCCCAAGCCGCCCCCTCTCCCCAGGCATGCGGCCCTGAGTGCCCCCACCCACGTCACTGTTTCCAACAAAATGCCAGGCTCATAATGGGCTCTGCCTGGACAGTGAGCAATTTAACCGCCTCCTGAGGCAGCTGCCCGCGCTCATCCGGCTGCACGCAGGCAGTGGCAGGATCCGGCCTGGTCCACGTGTCTCACCTGGTCTTACGGGCCTTCCTAAGTTTTGTTATCGGATCATGAGACCCACTGCTTCTCAGAGCTCAAGTTCCAGGCCCTCTCTCCAGGAGGCCTCCCCTGGCCCCCGTGGTTCTCCCCAGAAGCCCCAGGTCCCCATTTCCCCAGCCCCCAGTGCCTCGTGGGACACCCAGTCTGTGGAGGACTTTACCCGGGACAGCAGCAGGGCCCCGGAGCAGCTGCACCTGCTGGGGAGAGAGACTGCAGCTGGGCCCTCACAATGGTGACCATTGGCACCTTTCCAGAGGCTGCGGAGCCCCCGGTGGCTTTTGTGGCAACGGTAATTGCCGCCTCCCGTATCCTTCGACTTTTCATCGGGGCCAAGAAATCAGGCGCTTGGCGTTCCAATCTCCTTTTCCATTTTTGTCCTTTCAAACCGCCAGAGACCCGCGTGCTGTCCGTTCTCAATCACAGACACTGATTTTCTGGCTCTCTCAGAACCACAAAAGGGGAGGGGGTGAAGGAGCCCTGGGCGAAGACTGAGCCCACCCCTGCACCCCAGTTTCTCAGGGGCCCTGGACACGGGAACCCTGGGCCCAGCCAGGTCTTGCGGTGCTGCTGTGAATCGAGCGCATGCAAAACTCCGCAGGATGTCCATGGGCCGCAGGACGAGGCTGCAGCACCTCCTGCGACCAGGCTGCGCTCGTCGACTCCTCTGAAGCTGGGACTGCCCTCTAATGCACATTGGAGTGCCCTGGTGACTCAGATGGTTGAACATTCTGGCACATCGATGGAAAGGCCAGCGGTTAGAACCCGCCCCCCACCCCCTGAGCTCTGGCAGAAGAAAGGGGCACGGCTGGAAGCCCGGGGAGCAGTTCTGCTCTGCACCATGTGGTGCCTCTGGGAGGCCAGGGGGCCTCCAGCTGTCTGCGGTCATCACGCCCACCCGCAATGCAGAGGGAGACACACAGCCACTCAGAGGCTCAACAACCGGCTCAGACACACAGCTGGGGGTGGGACAGATCCACATCTGCCCCATTACAATGGCTGTTCCAGCCACCCCCCCCCCGACGTGATATTCCATAATTCTGGATGTCATAAGCCTGTGGGAGGTGTTATCTGCTCACAACAGAAGGCTTGGTGGCGGAGTGGTTACGTGTTGGGCTGTGATCCAAACGACCAGCAGTTTGAAGCCGCCCGCCGTTCCTCTGGAGGAAGATGGGACCGACTACTCCGGTAAAGAGTTGCGGTCTCAGACACCCACAGGGTGGCTACACGTCGGCACCCACTGGATGGCAGGGAGTTTGTTTTATGTCTGCCAACAGGGGCCGGTTGAGCTTGAGTTCTGGCCCGAGTACGGGTCCGTTTACAGTTATTCTCATTCTCCTTATTTACGGTAGGTGGGAGGAACGATATGCTACAGCTGAGCAAGGAAAGAAGACGGTCTCTGGAGCGGCCTGGAGAGAGCCTGGCTGAGCACGTTGAGTAGGAAGCCCAGACCTGCTGGAAGCACCTCGCCAGGGGCCCAGGTCCTATGTGCGTAAAGGAGACACAGACCTGCTGGAAGCTCCTCGCCAGGGGGCCCAGGTCCTATGTGCGTAAAGGAGACACAGACCTGCTGGAAGCACCTCGCCAGGGGGCCCAGGTCCTATGTGCGTAAAGGAGACACAGCCCAGCGTAAAGGAGACACTCCCACCAAAGGACCTCTCCTGCACGGGTCTGGCAAGAAGATGGGGAAGGTCCTGATAGGATGTCAGTGTGATCACAAGCAGAGTCCCTGTGGCACCACCCTGCTGTGTACAAACTCCAAGAAGCAGGGGTGTGCGCTCATCTCTGGCCAGAGACGGGGGTAGAGTGTGTCCCCTGGCCCCAGCATCTGGCTTATCCTTGCTGACCTTTGAACTTCTCCTGACACCGAGAGGCACGGTGGGCATGGGAGGGGACAGGCTGCAGGGAGGAGTTGGGGGGAACAGATGGACTAGTATCTTGCAAGGGTTGGACTTTGGGGACTTTTTCCATTTCCAACTTCTTGGGCCTTGGTTGGCACTAATTCTTATAAGAGAAATCATTACCATGGACCCAGAGTGGCACCACCTTTGGCCCGGGCCCACTGTAACCTGGGCATCCTACAGCAAGCTAGCGACAATAATTCAGCCAGTGAGGGCACTACTGAAATTTTACTCTTGATGTAAAGCATGGTTGGGGCGCCTTATTCCCTGTCAGTGTTATTCATGGGCCGTACCGGTCAAGCCCTGCTCATCACAAGTCCAGCGGTTCGGACCCAGCACAAGCTCTGCTGGAGAAGGACAGGAGTGGCCGTCTCAGAACCAGAGGCAGCTGGTTCCACCCTGTCCTGTAGGGCCGCTGTATCGGCATCAACTCTGTGGTGGTGAGGTGGGTTGTTGGTGTTACTGTGTGGCTGACACTGGTTCTCTTTGGGGAGGTGTGACCTGACCTGCTGGCTGGCACGGATGACTTCTTGGGCCTTCCACGGCCAGATGCTCCCCAGCCCTGGTGTTTTAAAACCCAGAAACCGCTTGCTGGTCCCACGGATGGCAGGTTGCTCATGGGCTGCGACCCACAGTGGGTGGGGCTTCCTTGCTTGGAAACCAGGCCCCACCCCAAGTCAGGCAGAGCCCACCAACCCCATTGGCTGGGCTTTGACCCTCTCTGCAGCTGCTAATGGCACAAGGCAGGCAAGGTGGCCCACCTGCCTCATGCCTTCACCAGCTCTGTACCCTTGCGTCTGCCGACATTGGAGAGGGGGGTTGGGAGGGGAGGAGTTGTGTAGAGGGCCAAGGGCAGGGTCGTGCTGCCTGCCCAGAGGATGCTGCCCAGGGTCACTGGCTTCCTCTGTGCCCACTCATCAGTGGTCACTGGTCACCGCTGCGTCCAGCCACAGGCTTCTGTCCCACTCACAGGAAAGAGTGTTGCAGACACAAGGAGGGTCTCAGTGGTGCTTCCCTGTGTGCCCCCAGCCTCGGTTTCCCCACTGTCGCATGAAGGTACTGCATCAGGACCTCCAGAGGGTCCTCCAGCTCCCACTCAGCCCACCTGCTCCCATGCTCCCTGCTCCACCCTCCCTCCAGGCCCACTTCCCCTCTGCAGGGCGCCCCACGCACCCGGCAGCTTCTCTTCTCCCAGGCTGAGCCTGAGCAAGTTCTGGAAGCAAGGGAGACATCATAGGGAACCAGCTTGAAAAACAACGGGATTCCTCCTGGGGTCGCAGCAGGGCCGGCAGATGATGCCACAGGGCAGTATCAGCCTAGCTCCGGGGAGCTGCAGGCCGTGGCTGCTAGGCGGGGCCTGTTGGGGGCACTGAGTCTGTTAATGGTGGAGGGATAATTTGGAAGAGGTTATCAATAATGGCTGCACAGCAACGGCACTGAACCATAGGTGCAGAAGCTGCGGAACCAAGAATGTTTTGTTGTGTATACTTTTGCCACAAGTAAAAAATTACACGGGGGAAGAAAAAGAAGTTCCTCAAACAAACTGGAACCAGAACGACTATCTGACCCGGAATTTCCACTCTTTGTATGTACCCAAAGACTAGACGGCGGAGCCCGGGGCGGGGGCTGCACCCTGCGAGCACTGCCCCTGTACTCTCCAAGCCACCGTGGGGACCACCCAATGACTCGACAGCTGCAGAGCTCAAGTCCTGCTTCTACAGCCAGGGCGGCGGGGAGCCCCTATGGGATAAGCCAATCGCCTTCAAAGACCTCCCTTACCTACAAGGATCAGCCCCGGCAGAGCTCAGGAGTGGTCCCTGGCCGGGGAGAGGGGGCGGGGTGATGGCGAGACTGCGAGCACTGAGGCAGGGCTGAGCCGCCGAGAACGGCCATTGCTGTCACCAAGCTGTAGTCTCCATGGCTTTTGGCCAGGGACCAGCTTAACGATTGCAGGCCTGAGAGCAGAGCTAGACGTCCAGCTGTGAAACCTCCCCGTCTCAGCAAACGGTCTTCCGGCGCCTCCTCCCCGGGACATTTGCACCAAGGACAGACGGACACTTCGTGGGTGGGTGGGTTTGTACCCCAAGAGGAAGTGCGAAGGGGGCTCCGCCTCTGGGTCCCGTTTCCCGAGCGTGCGCACTCCGCGGCCGGCGCACCCCGCCTGCCCACCGCTAGGGGCGCTGCGGGCGGGACTCCGGAAAGAGAAGCGGGGAGCGCGGCCGCCCGGCGTGCTGACGTCATTCACCAGCCGGCGTTCAGGCTTGGTGTCTGGGAAGCGCCCTCAGTGTTTTCACCTCGCGTTCTCCTTCATCCCTGCATCCCCGCCTGTGCTCCCAGACCTGGGGGTACCTTCTGCAGCTGCCACATGGGACTACAGGCTGCTCTACCAGCTCCACACCAGCAGCGGATCTCGTGCAGTCCGTGCAGTGAGGACATGCGGGGCCAGCTTCCCCGGAACCGCCAAAGGCAGCTCTTGCTTCGGGTGGACTCAGGTTTCCACTGGGAGGGCAGCGGGGCCAGTGCCCACCGCTGTTTACACACCTGCTTGGTGGAGAAGGGGAGCACAGCTCCAGACAAGTCTGGCGTCCAGCCACCGAGGGGCATTTCCTGAAGCCTCCGGGTCAGGCCGGCACCCACCTTTCAGCTAGGAACAGGTCCAGCGCCACACAGCCTCCAGGCTACTTGGCTACATCCCCAGCAGCTGCTTCCCTGTCCCTGGAGGCCCCACAGGCCCAGTCCCTGCCCTTCCCTAGGCTGTATCCAGTCCCAGTCCTGCAAGGGTGCCCAGGCTGGGGGTGCTATAATGGTCAATTCAGAGATGGGTAAGTGGAGGCACAGACCTCAGGCTCAAGCTTCCAAGACCCTATTGCTCCCCCTTGTTCTGGGGAAGATGGGTCGAGGCACCCCTGTGGGACTTCCCCAGCCCAGCTACCTCACCATCTCCCCCACCCGATCAAGGATTCGGGGGACCATCACCTCCACGGGGTCTTCACGCTGGTGGGGGTGTCCACCCAACGCAGAACCTGTGACTTTCATGTGACAAGGGAGGAGGCATTGGTCTCTGAGCAGAGCTGCCGTCCCCCTTCCAATCCTAGTATTCCAGGCAAGTAGCCAGGTGGGGTCCTGCAGCCTCCTCCCCCTCCTCCTCCAATGCCGCTGCTGCCGCAGCCACCACCACTCCTCTCTCCCCTCTCCCCGCCCTCTTCAGCTGTGGAAAACTGTGCCTCAGCCCAGAAAAATGTACTTGCTGGAAACCAGCAGCTTGCTGCCAGCTGGCCAATAGAGCGCTGGGCGCACTCGCCCACCTCCAGGCCAAACAAGTGGGCGGGTGGGCGGGCTTGAGACCTGTGCCCCAGGAGAAGTGGGGGCTGAGGAGAAAGGAGGAAAGCACACTAGGAGAGGAAGGCTTCCCCGTGGGCAGGGACACTGGCATGGGGAGGGAGATATGGCAGGAGCCGCCCAGCACTGCCCAGCTGGCTGCAGCAGGTCCCAGCCTTCATGTCAGCTCGCCCCTCCACCGTGACCACCTAGGGACACTTATAACAGTTTCCTCCCTGAGCCAACCCCTCCCCCCCCAGGGAGGGCCCCTGGAAAATAGGTTCTGGAGATGAGACCCCTGTGTGTGTGGTAGGAATGGAGGATTTGCAAGAGTGAGAGGTGGGGGTTCAACCATCCCCTTGCTTGGTCCCAAGAACAGCTGAGGAGATGGAAGCTTAGTGAATGCAGGTCTGCCTCAGGTCGTCCTCATGCCCAGCCTCCAACCTCCCCTGGGCTCCTACCCAGCACCTCAGGCAGTTCCAGGAGCCCACCCCCAACCTACCCCACACTCTCCTGGGACAGGTTGCTGGTACTGGCCCCACCTCTTCCATGGGCCTCCCCAACCCCAAACCACACAGAAGAGCTTTGAGCTGGGCCCCAGGGCCAGAGAAACCCCATAAATACAAACACATTTGCATAAAGGCCCAGAAGCCTGTGCCTGCAGCTTCCAGCCAAGCTACCAGCAGTGGGGGCAGCCAGCCTTGGCTTCGGGGAACACACATGGGGCAGGCTGGGCCATTGCCTGCCATTCGCTGTTTATGAGACAAAAAAAGCAGCCTGGTGGTTAGAACAGCTTGTGTTCTTTTCTTTTTGGGTCTGATGTATATATTTTTTTAAATACCAACACAACACCAGTCCCCCGCAAGCTTCCTCTCTACTGAGCAAGCAGTATGTACAGCCTATTATATATATGTGCATATATATATAATGTATCTCTTCAATAGATTACTACATTCAAGTAATGACACACAGGATTTACAACTTCCCCCGAGGGCGGAGGAGAGGCACATTCACACACGGTTCACAGAAGACGTACCGTACACAGGCAGCAGGCGGGCTGAGCCCCGGGAGGAGCAGCAGCAGAAATCACAACCGCCACACTGTTGCTCATGGTTCAGGGAGGGGAGGAGCAGGTGTGGGGCTGGGGGCACAGCCCGCGCTGCCTGACGGACCAGGCACTGGCTGGACAGGGCTCCCTGGCTAGGGCTGGCCCAGGGTCGTGTCTCAGGGCCTCACTTTTCCAGGAGGCGCTCAAATTTGGGGTTCACGAAGGAGAAGCCGGAGAAGGCCGTCTGATCCATGGAATCGATGAGGTTCTTGTCACTGAACGAGAGCCGTG
This sequence comes from Tenrec ecaudatus, assembly GCF_050624435.1. NCBI lineage: Eukaryota > Metazoa > Chordata > Mammalia > Afrosoricida > Tenrecidae > Tenrec > Tenrec ecaudatus. The sequence continues at coordinate 205,327,553 of NC_134533.1, read as the reverse complement.
CCTTCTCACTCAGGAACTCCTGGTCAAAGTTGCTATAGTCTCCGGGCGACTTCTGCAGGCACAGGGCAGGGCCGGGTAAGAGGGACCTCAGCAAAAGCCTTCCCAATAGGCCTGGACATCTGGGGGCTGTCCAGGAACCCGGGTCCTTCCCCAGGGCCAGACCACACAGGTCCTTGTTCAGGAACTACCAGGAGCCTCCAGCTGTCTCTGTGAACAGCTGCTCAGTCTGCCAGGAGGCAAGACTGGGTGATGCCCAGTGGCTACTGTGCCTGATGATCAAATTCTGACGGAACCCAGATTTCCTGGAGCCACAGAGGCTGAGTGGATCCCCTGTAAACACTGCCCTGAAACCCTAACCAAAAACAGCCCCAACGCCTTCCTCTAAAGTCAAACACCAGCTTAGCCTAACTCGTAAGGGTGTCTGCCTTGAGCACTGTGCTCTCTGTGGGTCACGCTGGCAACAGTGACTGAAGGTGAGCTGAGAACCTCGGGGTGCTGAGGTCACTTCGCCAAGGAGCAACCTCAGCAGAGGGGGGCGGGTGCTTAAACATCTCGCCGACTGTGCCTCTGAAACACGAGGGTTAATGTGTGTGCTGCTGTGCACGCTTTCAACAAGCACAGCACTAGACAGACCGCAGACAGCAAGAGAAGCAAAGCCATCTCTACTTATGCCCGAGAGAAGCCCCAACAGACAGACGCTGCTCCCCTAGAGGATGAAGGCATTGCAAGGGGGCCTGGGCCAAGAGGGGGGCTGCCGGAGGCCAGAGCCAGCCTACTACATGCAAGCAGAGCATGGCTTTTACACTTCCGTGGGGCTGGAGGAAGCCGGGAAGCTCAAGTAAGATGGGCTCAGATGAGGCTCAGGTCCCGGCATCCACAGAGAATTGTTAGCCCCCAGCCAGGCCCGCCAGGGACATGCTGCCTGTGCGTGTGGAGACCATTGGGTCTGCAAAGTCTCAAACAGGCACCATCAGGCCTCTCGTAGGAAGAGGTGGGAGACTTCTGGTCCTGAGGACACAACGTGCCTCAAACAGACCCTCGGATCAAACTGCTTTTGTTTACGAGGAGGGGAGTTCTAAAAGTGAGATTTATTTCACTTATTGAGAACACAGAACATGGGCCAACGTAACAGTTCCTCCCCATACAACGGTGATGGTCTAGGAGCCGTGGGACTCTCTCTCCCACCTTCTCCGAGCTATATCCCCCCCTCAAAGCTGTCCGTCTGAGCCCACAGCAGGAGCTCTGTTTCAAAGGACTCAATTAGACAATCGGACATAAAAACCTTTTAAATCCAGATTCCTAGCTTCTTTGGAAAACTGGTGGAGCAGAGTCAACCTCAGCCCACGTCCTCTCCTGTCGAGCTCCGGTGCAGCTCGCTGGAGCCCCGCCCCCCTTCACAAACACGTTCCCTCCCTGTGGCCCACTGCTGCTCCTGCTTCCATCTGCCTGGCTTTCTCGGTGACGGACTGCTTCCAGCCACAGGGAGAGGCAGTGTGTTTCTCTGACAGCCAGCCAGCGGGCCTACTCCACACCTGAGCTCTGACTGCTCAGTCTGGGTGGCACCTGAGCTTGGGTCTTTGGAGTCTCAGAACACCAGTGTGGGCACATCTCAGAGGTGCCCAGTGGGAACGGCCCGTCCAGGTGGGAGGGGAAGCAGAGCAGAGGCAGGGCGGCAGGGCTGCGGTCAACAGGAGCCGCCAAGGAAAGGCCAGAGGCCCAGCATCTCTGCATCCTGGCACAGCCTTGCTTGTCCCTGAGCAGAATCTTCAGGTTCTGCACACCACCCTCCCCTGCCTGGCCTGATCTCACCAGCCCTGCCTGTGCCCCACTTCTCCTGAGGGCCCCTCATCCCCCACCCCATTCTCTAGACCCTGACCTCTTGTTGACAGACCCTCCCAAAGGCAAATGATCATGCGTGGCCCCTGACACGGCTCGTTCCTGCAGGCTCCTATCACAAGCTATCAGCAGTGTGTGAGTGTGCCCTCTGACTCTGGAGCTCTGCCCTCCACAGGGCTCAGTCCACCTTCACTGCACAGAGGACCAGATGGAAAGAGTGCACAAAGACCCTAACTCCAGTTCCCAAAGCAGAGCCCCCAGCGCCCGGTCCCCAGCGGCTGTGGGAGGGAGGAGAGAAGGTGGGGCACAGGGCAGAGGCAGTGGCTGAACACTAGGGAGGCTGGGGGTGCTGGCTGGCTGCAGGCAGGGCAAGGGGAGTCAGGGTAACAGGTGAAGCGGCACCCATCCCAGCCGACAATGCAGCCTGCCCGCCCGTCCACCCACTGGGGGCTTACATACATACCACTTTGGGCTTGAAGGGTGGCGCCACCTCCCGCTTCTCCAGCAGGGTCCAGTTGATGGTCTTGAAGAAGGGGTGGGTTTTGATGTTCCCGGTCACCCCCAGCCTCTTGGACGGCTCCCGCTCAAACAGCTGCAACGAGCAGGGCCTGGTTAGCACCCAGGGGCCCTGGGAAACTGCCGCCCCAGCAAACCCCCAACAGGCCCCTGAGGGTTTGTTTGCCCAGACGGGTCCAGCCCACCCAGCAGCACGGCCTGGGCTCTTTGGTGGGCTGCACCCCAAGTTCCTCGGGGCCCAGGGTCCTGAGGGGCAGCTGGGACTTATGAGCAAAAGCAGGGGCTGCTGATTGAGTGTGGCGTCCTGCTTGGCACAGAGCGGCGTGACAGCCACTCTACAGACAGCCCCTCTGCGAGGGAGGCTGCTTCTCTGACCAGCCCCTTTGTCGACGGACGGGGAGACAGACCCTGAGAGAGGTCGCATAACCTGGGCCAGGCCCTGAGGAGTCACGGGCAGAGCCAGGGTCTGCCACGCATGGCTGACTCCTGCTCTCCTCCCCGAGGCCCAAGCGTCGGGTCTGCTTGTGGCCTGGTGTGGCACGGCGGCAGTGGCCAGGCCCACCTTCTCCAGGATGTCCTTGGCCTCCTTGGTGATCCAGCGGGGGTAGTGTGGCGTGTCCACGCGGATGGACTCAAAGAGCTCGTCTTCGTCGTCGCCGTGGAAGGGTGACTGTCCGATGAGCATCTCGTAGAGGAGGACCCCGAAGGACCACCAGTCCACGGAGAAGGAGTACTTGAGGCCCTGCAGGATCTGGGTGGGGGAGGCAGGTTAGCAGAGCAGCCCTCTGGCTGAGTGGACCAGGGGCCCGCAGGGGCCCCGCTCACCTCGGGGGCGATGTAGTCGGGGGTCCCGCAGAAGGTGCTGGCCTTCCCCTCCCCCAACACGTTCTCCTTGCACATCCCGAAGTCGGCAATCTTGATGTGGCCATCCCGGTCCAGCATCACGTTGTCCAGCTTGAGGTCCCTGAAGGGAGAGGACGGTCACAAGGGGCTCCCCACCCGAGCACTCATGTCCAACTCAGATCTGCAGGCCAGACTCCCACCCCCCCATGAAAGGGTGCAGGCCAGGTGGTGCCAGCCCATGGCTGGGACAGGGCACCTCACTCAGCCACGTCTCCCAGGTGACCAGGGGCAGAGAGGCCACAGGCTCAAATCCACCCCCACCCCACAGAGTAAAACGACCTCTTGTTTTGTTTCAGGCTGAAGCAACCAGCCCTTTTCTCCCTCCAGGTAGGAGGCCAGAGCCTGGGTTTAGGGAGCTCACCCAGTGGGGACATGCAGGATGGAGGTGCACCTGGCCTGAGGCATTGTGCCCCAATTGCCCACACACACACAGAAGTTGGGCACTGACTAGGGAGACCCGAGAAGACAACGTGCCTGAATTCAGAGGACAGTGAGAGGGCTAGAAGCACCACAGGTGGACAGAGGACAGACAGATGTCTTGGAAGAAGCACAGCCAGAGCGCCCCTTAGAGGCCAGGAGAGGGGTTCTGCCTTGTACAGAGATCAGCCCCTGGAGAAGGGCTGAAACCCGCAACGTCCATGCTGTCTGGTTCCATCATACGGAGGGAGGACACACAGAGAGGAGGCTCTCTGCTCGGCGTGAGCATGCACCTATCCTGAAGGCCCTCGCCCTCAGAGACGGCTCCTGCGAGATCTTCCTGGGGCTCTGTCCCCCTGCTTCCTCTGAAAGCATTCTGCTGGGCTTTATAAAGCAAACTCGTCTCTCCATTCATAAACAGTGGCCTGTGAGCATTTGCTTTCCCCGCACATGCGGGCGCTCCCCGTTCCCCACCAGCCTCCAGCTGGTTCCCACTTATTCCCAGTCTTCTCGTTGCTGGCTTTGGTCAGATGCCGCCTTCCCGGGATCACAGGGCCCACTGTGCCGAGAAACACTGGTGTGGCTAGAAGGTGGCTGGGGAGCATCTCCGGTGCTGGGAAAAGTCCTAGTGGCCCCTCTCTCACCAGAAGGCCTGGCCCCTTCTGAAGCTGATCATCCTGCACCTTCACTCACGCATGCTGAGAAAGACTGTCAGTCGAATGGAGTCTCGCTCGGTGGGGGTGGGCAGCTGTGGAAGTGGGGCAGCATCTAGGCCTCCTGGTCTCGGGTAGGCGGCGGTGGTGGTTCCTGTGGACCCCTAGTCCTCTGGACTTACAGCTTCTCCACATTGTTTCTCTTCATCCTCCCATGCTCCGGAAGGGCAGCATGAGAACAACAGTGGCTCCTCAGGAGGCCGCTCCCAGGTTCCTGAGAGTCTCTAGAGGAGGACGTGAAGCGTCCTCTCGATGAGCTTGTTCTGACAAGTGACTGGGATGTCCTCGAGGCCATGACCCTTAGTCTCCAGGCCAGTGGCTCTGCCCCTTGTGACTGTGCCCTCTGCATACCCCATACGCCACATTCACGTGCGCACACAGAGGCCGTGCCCTTTGACCCCCCCTTTTAATTAGCATACCCGACTGCTTATGCATCCAAAGGGCTGTGAGTCACTGCTGGGTGACAGCCAACTGCCACGTCTTTTTCCCTTGGAGCAGGTGATGAGTCCAACCATCAGCCCTCGGCTGGCAGCCGGTGCTAAACTCTGGCTCCACCAGGGCTCCGTCCTGCCGTGGTTCCGCTCTCCTGCCCATCTCTCAGTGCCTGTTGGCTTGCCCTGCTCCAGAAGCAAGCACCCTGGTGGCACAGTGGAGCTACTAACAGCAAGGGCCGTGGTTAAAGACCACCCACCACGCCAAGGAGGAAGATGGGACTTTCTGCCTCGCTCTATCCAGCTGGTGCTTCTCCTTCCCCCCTCTCTCGCCTCCCTGGTAACCATCAGAGAATGGCTTCTCCTAGTGTGTGAACTCGTGGCCCGTGTTTGATGGGTGTCATTCAGCACACATTCCTGCTCCGGATTCACCCACGCTGGTGGTCAAGGGAGACTGCGTCTCCATGGCTGTTCACTGCTACGCCGTGCCCCCGTGAGGATGCCCCATGCTCGCCTCACTCAGCCTGCTGAGGGGCAGAGGGGTTGGCTCCTCCTGGTTGCCCCTGGGAGCCCAGGGCGGCATGCATGCACATCTCTGCACCTCCAGCTCCATGAGGAGGTGCCGGGCGATGTCTCCATGCTGCGGCGGCAGCGTGGGTGAGTGTCTGGGTCTGGGTCTACGGAGCCCCGCCAGCATACAGTTCTTCAATGTTGTTTAATCCATCGGACCCCACCTTACCCCCTTGACACCTACTTCTGAAAAATGGGTTCTCGAGTGAGTAATGAGCAGTCATGTCCATAAGAGTAAGAACTAAGTAGGATGGAGCAGAGGTCGCCAGACCCTTCCTTCTCCATCCTCAGGCCCCAAGCCCTCCTCAGCAGGATCCTACACCCGGACAAGCAGATCCCAGTGGGGGTCTCGCCTCAGCCTTTACATTTCCATCCCAACGTTGGACACACACTGCCCGCCACCGTGCACCAGGACCCAGCTCCGCCTCAACCTCTCGAGCAGATGTGCTGCGGCACCTCACAGCTGGATGGGGCAGTCATCTAGGAACCAATCACCACCGGTGGCCATTTAGATGACCCGGCTGGGCTGGAGAGAAGGGCTCCCTGGTGCCAAGAAGTGGACAGTGAACATTGGACCAAAGACAGAGAAATCCTGGTCCAAAGAGGGGAAAGGCAGAATTCTGCATTTTCAGAGACTCCAGACTTCTGAGTCCGGAAGACCAGGTCAACCTTTAGACATCCCACCCCAAATCTCTCCTGGAGCCTTCTTGAAACGAAGCAGCCTTTCAGCGTCCCCAGTGCACACTCTGCCGTGGACACCATGCCCCTGGAGAAAGCCCTCCACGGGTCAAACTGACAAAGCAGCTCCAGGCTTAGCCCGGAGCCCGCCCAGGCAGCGACCATGGCATGCAGGGAACAAAAGAGAAGCAGCGTGGAGGAGACTGCGTAACTTACAGATATGAGCACTGCACTGGCGGTGCAAGTGGGGAAGAATAGAAATGCTTAAAATTAAGAGAAGACTGCTTGGTTCAAAGGGCAGATGCTACAGTGGTCAGTGCTGCCCGCCCTGCCCCAGCCGCCCGAGAGCCCCCCCTCTGCAGCTGTGCAGGCATGTCCACACCGGATGGGAATTTGGGGGGATGGCCCGTGCACACTGCCTCCACGCAAGGCCCAGCTGGGAGCATTCAGAGCGAGCCCGCACCTGTAAATGATTCCTTTGCTGTGTAGAAACTGCAGCCCACAGAGGATCTCGGCTGCATAGAACCTGGGGGGAGAGAGAGTGAGCGTTCCAGGGCTTCTGTGGGCCAGTGCAGTCTGCCCGTGTCCTCAACCACCCCAGGGGCAGAAGACGCTGCACAGAAGTGGCTGGGGCCCGAGCAGGCTCATCCCAGGTCAAGCAAGTGGGGGCGGCAGCCGAGGTGCGAAAGAAAATGCTTAGGGAACCACTCCCAAGGAGTCGGCTCTCTCCTCTATCATGGGTGTCCACATTCAGGGATCACCCACACGCTCACACATGCATAAGCGCACACACACTCCAGCACTTACACCTCCATGCACACATGCTCACACACTCATGTGAAACACGCATACTCGCGCACACACATGTATGTGCACACACTAGCACAGTCGCACATCTGCATGCACACATTCACGCATTTACACCTGCACACACATACTTAACGCATTCACACATATACATGCATACGTTCACACACCCCATACGTACATATGCACACACGCTCACACTCACATGTGCACATGCAGATGCTCATGCACTCACACGTGAGCACTCACGTGAACACACACGCATGCAGACGCTCACACTCACACATCTGTATGCACACACATGCACTCACACATCTGCATGCTCCCACGTTCATGCACTCACATGTGCTCATGCACTTACACATCTGCACACGCAGATGCTCACACTCATACATGCTCAAACATGTACACACACATACACATACTCATGCACTCATATGTGCGCACGCACACACATTACACTTGCGCGCACACACGCTCATGCACTCACACATGTGCATGCGCACACGGGCTCACACATGTCCATGCACAAATACTCATGCACCCATGCATATGCATATGCACACACTCACGCACACTATCTCACACACATGTGCACAGTCACACGCGCACACACTCATTCACTCACTGGTGAGGGTAGGTCTCCGGTGGGGAAGCCTGATCATCACACAGGCTGCTCTGACTCCAGGTCAAGGATGGGATAGGGTCTGGCCTGCCTTGCACGTGGTGGTCCCAGGGTACCCCTAAACTCCCACCCTGGCTCCAGTGCAGGCTGGCTTCTCATGGACAGGGTGTGGGGCAGACAGGAGGCAGTGTGATAGTGGCGGAGCCCTGTGCCTCTGCCTGGGGTCTCACGTACGTGGCGCGGTAGAGCTCGAAGCGGCCTTTGTCCTGGATGTGGTACATCAGGTCCCCCCCGTTGAGGAACTCCATCACGAAAAACAGGTGGTCCTGTGGTGGGGGGAGGCACGGGGGTGGGCAGGACGCTCCTCCGGGGGAGACAGGCCTAGGTTGAGGGGACCACCCTGAGGGGCATGGACATGAGGGGGAGACTTTGCCCTGCTCCCAGGGGAGGGGTGTCGGCAGCGGGGCTGGGGAGGGTGGGCACCTTGGTCTGGAAGGTGCAGTAGAGGTGGGTGAGGAAGGGGTTCTCCCAAGCCAGCGCCAGCACGCGCTTCTCCACCATGGTGCACTCCACGTCATCGTCGATGAGCACCACGTCCTTCTTGAGGGCCTTGATGGCGAAGAACGCCCCTTTGCCCTTCAGCTCCGCCAGCAGCACCTGCCAGGGGTGGGGGGTGGGGCTGAGGGCCAGCCCAAAGGTGGGGGGGGGAGATCCCAGCTGCAGACCCCCAGCCCACGATCAGGGCTCACCTTCCCAAAGCTGCCTTTGCCCAGGACCTTGTGGAAGGTGAAGTTCTGGACGGTGCACCTGGTGCTGCCCTCCCAGATCTTGCCGTAGGTCCCGTTATCTGCCCACGAGATGCAGCTCAGGCCCAGGCCTCGGTCTGGACCCTGCTTCTTCCCAGCCCTCGGCACAGAGGTGGGCTGGGGCAAGGGACCTTCTCCCCACGCGACTGCCCCTGCCCCGGTCACATTGGGTAGTGGGAGGAGGCTGGCGTAAGGGGTGCTTTACCTAAGGTATCATCTCCAGAGACTCCAGACTTCTTCTCGAAACTCTGGTAGACCCCCACAGAGTCTAAGGACCCCGAATCTGACTTGCGCGAGGACCTCTGGGGAGAGGGCAGAGGTCCGGCGTTACACCCAGCAGAGCCCCAAGCCTCACCCGACCCGCAGTGCCCGCGGAGTATGGAGAGCCAAAGCCCGGACTCTTTGGTAGTGCCCACAGACATGCCCATGGACCCGCAGTGGCCTGGGAGGCAAGCATTTGAGCCCAAGCCTCATAAGCTGACTCCCACCCACTCCCACGACTAACTCGATAGACCTGCATTTGTGTTACTGCTGATGGGGTCTAGAGCCTGACTTTACAGTTGTGTAGCAATCTTCAAGCCCTACCCACACCCAAGCACAAATGAGTGTACAAACACACAGTGCACTCATATACACTCAATTCACAGGCATTCACACACACACACCCATTCACACACACTCACATGCACGCACACGCATACACTTAACTCAGTCGCGTGCACACACACACATTCACTCACACACCCATGTACTCGCACACTCAAACATGTGCGCACATGCATACACTCAACTCACAGGCGCGCACACACACAAACACCCATTCACTCACACATGCACACTCAAACACTCAACTCAAGGCATGCAAACACCCATTCACACGCTCACACTCGTCACATGCACAAACATGCGTGCACTCAAATACACTCACTCAACTTGCAGGCATACACTCACACATGCACCCTCATATCATACATGCACATTCTCTCGACACTCATACACACTCAATTCCCACACCCACCCACTCAACTCTCGCACTCGAGCACACATGTGCGCGCGCACCCACATACACACACTCACTCGTCCTGTATGTCAAAGACTTCATGTAATTAACTGAGGCCCCTGAGTGCCCCTCCCACTCCTGTGAGCCTAGCTTGGGTGACTGATTCTCATGAGGACAAGCCCCTTTCCCTCTGCCGTCTGCCTCATTCTTGACTCGGGACCTTCCCAAAGGGTGGGCACGCTCCGCTCCACGGGAGGTCTTGAGTCGGCCCTGCCCACCTGGCTGACTTGGTTGAGGGCCTCTGCCAGCAGCTTCTGGTTGATGCCACAGAGGTTGGCAACCTTCTTCTGACACTTGTGGTGCACGTTCATGCCGCAGTCTGCAGAGAGGGGGCAGGGCATCAGGGCGGGTGGAGGGGGAGACGGAGAAGCCAGGGCTCTGGTGGGGTCTGCAGGGTCTCATGTCTTGAGGACAGATGCGTCTGAAGGCATCAAGTGTTGAGTAGAAGATTTGGGCTCTGACTGGAAGCCCTTCAGAGAAGGTATGGGCGAAGCAGCGGAGACCCTCCCATCTTATGGGCACAGTGGGCAGGCCAGGGCCCTGGGCGAACACTCCCTGCACCTCACAGGGGCCGGCCAGGCCCTCTGTACACCTTCGGTTGACACCTGAGGAGACCGAGGCTCAAAGGCATCAGGCCACCCGTCCCCATCCAGTGGTCATGTGAGAGGCTCCTGGCCTTCCCCACGAGACCAGCGCTCTTTGGGCAGCAGCAGTTAGCTCAGCACTCGTGTCGTGGGCGGCTAGACGTCTGAGAGGTCTGGGTGAGCGGGGGCCCACGGCACCCTCCCCCACCGCCGAGTCCAGCCCCAGGGTCACACACCTGCACATTTTAAGCCCTGCTTCACCAGCCCCCAGAGCAGACTGCCACAGTGGTCACAGAAGGTGGGGCTCATGTAGTTGTACACCCTGAACCGATGCGGCATGTCGATGTTGAAGCGCTCTTTCTGGAACTGGGGTGGAGAGGTCACAGGGCAGGGGTCACATCCCAGCTCTGGTTCTAACCTTTCCCCCAACCCCACGGGCAGATACCCAAGGATGTCCCAAGAGCTGGGGCCCAGATGTCCCAAGAGCCCAGGCAAGAAGCAAGGAGGGCAGGAGACACGGGAAAGGAGGGTGAGCCCCCCAGGGAAGGCGGGGGGAGTCCCAACCCCTCCCAGCTCCGCAGGCCCGGCCTTACCATGGTGTCCCGGCTGTTGGCCGCGGTGCCAGTGCACCGGCCGATGATCTTGTCGATGCATTTCTTGTGGATGGCAGCGTTGCATTCTTGAGGGCGGCGGGTGGCAGGGAGGGGGCAGAGCCTATGAGCTGGCGCCTGCTGGCTCTATGCAGCCCTCAGCACAAAGCCACCCTTCTCCTCGGCCGCCCACACCCTCACCCTCACCCTCAGAAGCCCTGGGCCACAGTGGGTCCTCTGCCTGCTGGTTCTGGCAGGAGGGGGCTGGGGAGATGGCCAGGCTAAAGGGTGGGTCTCAGGGATCGGGAGGGCTCAGGCCTCTTGATGGATAGGTGGGAGACCAAAAGCAAGGGGGAGGAGGTTGCTGGAGAGACCCTTCATCCAGGGCAGGCTCTCCGCCCGAGAATACACACACACACAGCCTGCTTTCCGGCCCACCTGCCTCACACTCGTGTGTGCCCTGCCGGGCACGGAAAAGACAGGCTTTACACACACTTTGCCTCGTTTTGAGCTTCATACCACTCTTGCTACCCAAGGCACTGAGCTGTGAGTAAGGCCACGCAGGCAGGAAGCATCGGAGCTGTGTTTCCACGTGGTGCCCCATGGGCACCACCCCGAGAAAGGTAGCTTCCCTGTGGTCTGGAGGCAAACACGTAGGAGCGTGTGGTAAATGCCTAATCTTTAGCTCAGCTGGCTGTAAGGGAAGCGGCCAATTTCCATGGTGAAAATACACCATCGTAGCCAATTTCAGGCTGCCTGTGAAACAATGTCACTAATGTAACAATGAGCAGCAAGAAGAGATACAGAGAGTTCAGATCCAGCTGGCTCCTGTCTGCAAGAAGTCCTAGTGATGCTGTGGGTTAGGCACGGGCCTGCCAACTGCAGGGTTGGCTGTTCAAACCCACCAGCCACTCCTTGTCTGCTATGGGAAATGACTTATGAAATGAGTTAACGAGGAAATGATTTGTGGAAACGAGGCTGTCCACTGCGGAAATGATTTACGGGCTCAGAAACCCTAGGCAGGGTCCCTACGAGTCAGAACCAGGCCCGAATATAAACCATGGGGTGTGGGGGAGGCACACTTACGCCTGCACTTGTAGCCTTGCTTGTTGAGACCCCTGAAAAGTAAATCCCAGAGGGCAGATGAGTGGGGAGGCCACGGAGGAACCTTCCCTGGCTCTGGGCCGCCCTCACCCCCTCCAACAGGTGCAGCTAGGCCTCACCAGACAAATTCCTTGCACACGGAACAGAAGGTGGGCTGGCCAAAGAAGGTGGCGATGAACTCGTGGTTCTTGATGTAGTGGATCTTGGCCTGTTTGATGGCCCCACGGCGGTTCATGGTGGGGAAGTTGGCCTCGTCCTCACCCCGAAGTGACTGCTTGCAATCTGGGGGGACCCAGTTGGGGGCAAAGTGAGCCCCAGCTCCTGGGAAGGAGGGCCCTGATTTGGACCTCTGATCCAGGCAGGGTGGGCCTGGAGGCCCCAGCCTAAGGGGGAAGCGTCTTACCGCTGTCTTCCAGGAAATACTGCACTGACATCAACACCTTGGCTTGGGGCTGAAGGTCCAGCTGTGGGGGTGAGGAGGGGACAGGAGGGTTAGGGGAGCCAGGCAAGATTTAGAACCCACCCCCATGCTTGGTCCCTGAGGCCAAGCCAGGCCTGGCAGCCTGGCTGGACACCTGGCTGCCCAGTGTGCACAGGGCCCCGCCCCGGAGTCCTGCCCACACCCTTTAGCCAGGGGTATTATTACATTTAGGGAAGTGAAAGGCTCTAGCCTACACCCAGTGGGGCCCTCGGCCAGGGAGCAGAGTGGGGAGGGAAAGTCCCTAAAGTCCCCACCCCTGCGCCTGCTTCCCCTCCATGGGGCCCTTGGAATGGCAGCATGCTGCTCCCATGTACATGTGTGTACACACACACACACACACACACCCCGTGCTGAAAAGCTGGCCTTTCCCGTGAAGCCCTCCGCGACTAACCCCCCTGCCCTGCACCTCCGCCTCCTCACAGACCGGGGGAGGCTGAAGGCAGACAGGATTAAGCCTCAATGCTCCCCCCCTAGCCCCAGGCCTGGTGGCTGAAACACTCCCCTGGGGGTGTGAACAGGAGGCCCAGTAAGGAGCCCCTGGCGGCCCTGCCCAGGTGGTCAGGGTGGGCACGGTCCTGTGTCAGCGCCTCTCGGTAGAGGCTGGTCAGACCACAGATGGTTATAGGGCCTTTTCCTATTGAGGTGCCAGGGCTGCAGAGACCCACACAGAGCCCAAGGGGAGCGCTGCCAGCACAGGGGGCACTCCCTGCCACTCACATACACGTACATGCACGTCCAGTGCTCTCACCCAAAACTCGGCCCTGCCGCTGTTCTTCTTGCAGCGCTCAGCCAGCACGGACACGCCCACAGTCACTTCGGAGAGTGGGTCCTCGGCTGCCCGCATCAGCACGATCTGGATGACGCGGCCCTCGTAGATGTGGGCGTCGAAAGACGACTTCCACTCGGGGTACATGGTTGGCTTCTTCTGCACCAGTGTCTTCCCGCGCTCTGCAAAGGGCAGACATGTTGGGGGTGGTGGTGAGGGGTCCTCAGGCTCAGACACACAGCACCGGCCCAATCAGAACTGCTCTCCCTCCTGAAGGGCCCTGATGTCACCATCGAGGGCCGCCCCCACGCCCACCAGATCCTCAGGACCACTGGCTGGCTTCCCCGGCCTGGCGAGCCTGGACCCTGCCCCTGGGCTGCCTGCAGCTCCCCTAGGCAGATGGTAGACCCAAACTCATCCCTCAGGTCAAAGTCAAGTCACAAGGTTCCAGGAGGGAGGCCCACTCACTGCCCAGACCCACCACCTACGGTCAGGGGGGCTCTGCAGGGAGGGAAGCTCTGCCGAGACTCGAGGGAGGGAGAGACTTTACCTGGTGAGGACACTCCAGACTGACCCCCAGCGGGGGGCAGGCGCCACCTGTGCCTTCCTCGCCACAGGACTCACTGCCTGGTAACAGAGCCACCCTCCACCCTACCTATGAGCCCGTGTCCTGTGAGGGCACAGCCAAGCCTGGCCTGGAGCACAGCCAGGTGTCCCACGTCCACCACAGACGGACAGAAGACATAGCAGGGAACCAGCCAGCTTTGGGGGCCCAGGAGGGGCTCAGTGGGCTCTGATTTTGTGTGCACAGCTGGTTGGAGGAGGAGGAGGACAAGGGAACAAGGCAAGCCCGTCCGGCCACCGGGCCTCAGCATCCAGCCCCGGCCACCCCCATGCGGCGTACCTGTGCTTAGTGCCTCCTTCATCTTGACGGCACAGAAGGGCTGGCCAGCCTCGTCCTCCTCCTGTGCAGGGCCCAGCTCGTAGGAGTTGAAGGTGATGCGTAGGAAGGGCGCCATGGCGGGCCCTGCAGAGAGCATGGGTGAGGCAGGGTAGCCCGGGGGGCTCCGCTGCCCTGTGGCCCAGCCCACGTGATGCTGAAGCGCACTGGACCTAGAAGCCAGTGTTAGAGGCTGAGCTTTGATCTAAGTCTGGACGGGTGGCCGCCCTGGCACAAATGGACGACGTGGGGACCGCAGGCAATAGCTGCCCTGGGATGGTCGGCCCATGCCATGCTCCCCTAGCCCAGGGCACCCCCCTTCATGCCTCTCTGAAACCTAACTGAGTCTGCGGCACCTGCTGCCACAAGTCACTCCCCAGGATCACCCAGGGCCTCCCTCAGCACCCAACTGCTGGGCACCTACTGCCTCCAGGTCCCTAGTATGTGCTGTGCCCCAGCACCCCCACAGCAGTAGCAGCTGGGGAAGGAGGGCAGAGAGCAAGGGCCCTCGGCCCATGCAGGCCCAGAGCTTCCTGGCTCTCAGAGTGGACTTCCTGCTGGTCATCAGCCTGGCAGTCATGCAGTCCCTCCTTCTAACAGGGAAACCAGGAGACGGGTCACCTGCGGCCAGGGCAGCACCCAGGGTTCCCCTGAACCAGCCCCACACCTTGGAGCTAGGCCCCCCATAACCTCCTGGGAGGAGCCCCCCGCCTTTCAAATGGTTCTTTCTCCAAATATAAAATTAAATGACACGACTGTCACACTGAACATACACTTGAAACTCCTAGGCTCCCCCACGCTAAAGCGGACCTGTGGACAATGCCATGGCAATTTGTTTTAAATTATTGAACGTGCTCACAGCCAGCAATGGAAGCAATTTACTGCACCCTCGCCCCCAAGGGGTGCCTGAGCACGTGCCCTAGTCACCATGCCCTAGATATGTCTCTGCCCCTGCTCGGCACCCCATCTCCAGTGAACACCCCCACAGGAGGCAGCCACAGGCCTCAGACTGCTGCTCCTGGAGGGGCCTCACGTGCCTGGGCCGGCATGCAGGTGCACATAAAGTGAGTTTTGGAACGTCTGTGGAAAACATCACAGGATTTTGACTTTCTTCCCCACCAACCTTCTCAAGCCCCCTCCACCTTGAACACGGGTCTGCACGCAGGAGTGAACTCAGGGTGGCAGGCACTCCACCAACACATACATACAGCCATCCATCGAGTCCTGATGGCCTCACAGGACTCACTGACCACAGCCCACAGCCTAACCAGCCTGGCCCAGCTCGGAGACCCGCGGCCAGGGCAGAAAGGCAGACGCACCCAGCCCCTACCCTGCAGGGCTCTCCTGCTCATGGGAGGCATGTGGGGGTGTGAGCCCAGGGCCCCAGCCTAAGCCTGGCTGGGCGGGCAGGGAGGGTGAGTCCCGGGGGTGGAGTGCGTGCCTGGTATGGGGTGTAGAGGTGTGGCTGTTTCCATGTGAGACTGGAGCCTGGCTGTGAATGGCATGTGTCGGGGTGAGTGGGCCATGCCACCAGGCACCAGGACACCCTAGCCTTCCTGCCAGGCCCGGCCAGGGGGTCCCAGACAAGTGCCTGGGTGAGTGCTCCCGGGTGGGGGCAGAATAACTGGGTGCTGGCCAGCACACACACACCCGCCACATGTCACAGCCAAGCCTCTCACCTACCTCCAGACAGCCCCTGCGAGACAGTGGGAGGCCACCAACTCAGTGTGGGTGCTTCAGGGTGAGAGGTGCCAGTGGGCTGAGGTGCTGCAGGGGGGCGGGCTCCTGAGGGGTCACCTGGGAAGCCTCAGGTGGAAAAATGACATCAGCTGCCTGGGCCCAAGACCCTGGTACCAGCATCAGCTTAGCTGTGGGCACTGGGCAGGCCTGTGTGCAGAGACCCCATCTCCGGGATGAAGAATGAATGAGAGCCCTTAGCTCGAGGTACTCATGAAAGCTCACAGGTCAGGGGCCTTGGGCCCCCATCACCCCTCTCACCCTGGGCGCCCACCCACACCTGGGCAGCCATCCTGCCACTCGGCAGCCAGGCAGGCAGTGCTGGTACCTGGTCCCCTTTCTCAGACCGTGACTCACGTGTCCAGAAGCAGAGCTGCTTACCTGGGGCCTGGGAGGTTCAAAGCCCCTGCTCCCACCTCTTCCTTCCCAGCCCTTCCCTCGGGCCCAGATGGCCTACACGCTCTAGGCTCCCCCCACCGCCCCCCGGCCCCAGCCTGCCAGCCCGCAAGAAGAGCTGCGCCCAGGGACCCCAGGGGCTGTGTGGAGGAGGCGGGGACAGAGACACCCAGTCCTTGGCTGGCCCTCCAGCTCCCACGGTCACCCTTGGAGCAGTTGCCACTCAGAGAAGCTTCTAGTGGGAAAACCGCCACAGCCAGCCCAGGCCTGAACCTGTACAGCCACAGCACACACCAGGGGAACATGGTCCACAAGCCAGCCCCAGGGACAGGGTACCAGTCAGGTCCGCCCCAACTCCCTAAGACTAAAACTAGGGCATGGGCCCTGGCCAGGTTCCACCACCTCCTTGCCCCAAATGATACCACCCGGACCCCAGGAGGGAGACAGACACCAGGACACCACCCTCTCCGATGGCTGCAAGGCCCTCAGAGAACACTAGGCCCTCTCTGGGCCCCAGCTCCCCCACCCCTCCAAGTGTACTTGGGGCCAGAGCCTGCCCCGCTAGCCCTGAGTGGCTGAGTGGTGGTGGGCAGGCACAGGCTGAGAGCGAGCTGGCTCCTTAGAGCCCCCATGCAAACACGCGCAGACTCCAGCCTCACTGCCATTCTGGGGAACAGCCCCCACAGCCAGTCGCTCTGTGGTCCTATCCTCCCGCACTGTGCTCTGTGGCCCCGGCAAGGCATCCTCTGGAGGAGCATGGGGCTCGAGCTCAAGGGCGTGGTGTGACCTCCTGCAAGTGCTGTTCCCTGAAGCAGCCTGGCGGGCACTGATGGGCTCTAGCCTCCCCCCCTCCCCCGCAGCCCACTTCATTCCACCCACCCCTGGGCGCCGGGCGCTCCCCTGATGAAAAACGGGGTTCAGAGAGGGTGAGCAACTTGGTCAAGGTGGTGCAGTGGCACCAGAGGGGCCTTCTGCTGCAGCCTGCTGGGTTGGGAGGGGGACAGGACTGCCAAGAAGGGCCCATGTGAGCAGCATGGGCACAGCACCAAGCAGGATGAGGTCCGAAGGACAGGGCCTGCCTGCCCCCTGCAGCTGATCCCAGACTCTCCCTGAAGAATGAGGGTTCACAGACCCTTGAACAGCTCTCTCCCTTCCGGCCCTCCTACTCAGACCCACCAGCCTCTGGTTCTCAAAATCTGGGGCTGCCTCTCTGGGGAGAGGGAAGGATGGAGGGTGGGTGAGCACAGACCTAAGGACCGGCTGCCTGAGACCCTAGTCCTTGAGACTAGGGACACCAACCCCAGTTCCCACTTGACTCCGGACCTACAACCCAAGGCCAGGCTGGGCCGGCGCAGGCAGGCCACCTCCTCCAGGGCAAAGGGAAGCTGCTCCCAGCCAGTCCAGGGCAGTGGGCAAGGCCGGCTGCAAGGTGACAGATGGCCCTGGCGATCAGAGCACCCAAGCACAGAGGGTGGCACATGTGGCGGGTCCTGCATGCACACCAGCAGGGGATGGGCAGAGGCACATCTGAGGCCCCAGGAGCAGAAAGCCACTTTGGGGGCTTCCTTTAATGATCATGTGGAACCTGCTTGATAGCCATCCTGTGAAAGAGAAAAGACAGCCTAACAGACACGAACATCTCGGGTGGGGCTGGGAAACACTGAGGTCGGAGGAGAGGCCGAGTGGCCTTGGGGAGGGTCATGAGTACAAAAGGGCTCCCTGGAACGCCCACCAGAGCAAGGTATAGGGAAGGAAGCTATGGGCCGGGCTGGGCCTGGCTCCCTGACAAGCCACCAGTCTCCTTCTGCTCACACTGGCCAGCCCACCCACTTGCCATGGTGGGTGGGTGGGGGGTTGTCACCTGCTGCTGACCAAGACCAGACAGGGGTAGGGGGGTTGGAGGGCAGGCTCTCCCAGGGTGCAAGCTCACGGTCCAGCTCACACTGCGCTTGAGAGCAAGGCAGGAGGGTGGGAGGGACGCAGATGGGGCAGGGGAGCAGCTGGCCGGCCAATGGCCAGCAGCATAGACAGTGTGCAGGACGGGCGTGGCGGAAGCTGCTGGGCTGGGTGGGCGGGGAGGTAGGCAGGCACCTGGCTGGGAGGCTGGCCTCCCTGAAGGCCTTCCTAGTCTAGGGTTGCTTAATCCAGGAAATGGGCTGAGCAGGAGGGGCAGACAGCAGGAGGCTGATAAGACCCTCTCAAAGCCCATGGACCAGTCCCTGTGTCCCGGGCCCTGTGTACCAATCCCTGTACATCAGTCCCTGGGCCCCGGCCCTGGCCTGAAAGGAGACTAGAGGCTCTGGTTTCAGCAGGGGATGGTCCCCACACCTGTTCCACCCCAGGACTGACTCCTAAGCCGGGAAGGCTTCCTCCTCCACACCTGCCCCGAACTCCCCAGCTCTGCTGCCCTGCTCGCCTCCCCTTTCCCAATAAATAGTCCCTCCCAGTCAGGGCCAGTACCCCTCCCTCCCCTCCCCTCCACAGCCTGGAAGCTGACTGGCCCTGCAGAAAGAAAGCTCCACTATAGCCAGCCCTGCTCACCTCCAAACCCCTGAGCAGGAGCCCCTTCAGAGGCTTCCCTAGGGCTCCACCCCTCCTCTGGCAGGTGCTGGAGCCGCTGTGAGGTGGGGTCTGCCTCCGCCCGCTGGGAGCAGAGAAGGGACCAAAGATGGAGTAGTGGACGTCACCCCTAAAAAGCCCACAGAAGCCACGGGCCTCTCCCGGGAAAATGCAGGCATGTGGTAGTGTGACTGTGCACAATGGGGTGGGGGCCCAGGAAGGTAAGACTTTCAGCACTGTCCTCCGGGGACCCCCAGCCCGGTTGGGGACAGACACATATGTAATGACCACAAGTCACGCAGGCCATGAGCTAAAGTGACCAGGGTGGGGTGGGGAGTGGAACGGAGGCTATGGGCTATTGGCTGGGTGGTCAGGGTGGGCGGGGCTTTGAAGGCTGGGCAAAGGCTTCACCAGCAGTGGGGCCTTAGCTCATACCCACCCCGGCCAGCAGACAGAGAGGACACAGTCCTCACAAGCTCGAGGACTAGGGAAGCTATGGGCTCAGCCACTAAGGGGAAGTCCTCAGCACCCCCTGAGCGGGGACAAAGGCCCCTTCATGGCAGAACCAGCTCCTGCAAAGACAAGGAGGCCCTGCAAGGGGGCATGGCGGGGTCTCTCCTAGAATCACCTCCACGTGTGCAGGGCAGGCACACCCACCAGCCCAGGTGCATGAGGCCCCAGTCTATGCTGGACACAAACACACACATCGTGTACACACACACACACACACACACACACACACACACACACACACACCAGTACAGAGCGGACCCTGCAAACAGCCAGTCACACCATGACACACACAGCTATGGGCACAGGTTCACACACCCCTATGGTGACTCTGTCACAGAGCAACAGGGCCCATGTGCCCACACAGACCACCCCCCCACTCCCCGGCCCTTAGGTCCAGCACCCAGGTCCAGACACCCCTTCCTACTGCTGACCCTGGGCAGGTGGGCGGGACCAGGGCTGCCTGTCAGCCAGGCTGGGCCTCCTTGCTGAGGGTGGTGAAGAAAGTCCCCGGGCAAAATCCAAAGTGTGAAAGGGAAGGAAGGAGGGACGGGCTGGCCGCACTGCACTGCTAGCAGCTCTGTCTGTTCTGCTCACATGCTCCCTAAGGGGCCTCAGGGGAAATCTGTAGAGCAGAGGGCCCGGCCCGGGGTCACACGTTGCTATCTCAGCTGGCACATGGAAAAATGGCGACTCGCACCTGGGGAGGTGGGGGTGGTCATGCCAGGCCCCCCACATGACCCCCACTGTGCCTCCAGACTGGGCAGAAACTGTGGGGATGAGGAGCAGCTAGCTACCCCACAGCCACAAAGCCCACGAGGCAGAGGGGGGCCCACACTCACCTAGGCTTTGCAGAAAAGAGTTACTCAGGGCCACCACCACCCCGGCCCCAATTAAACATTTTACTACAGCCTATACCCCAGGATATGCACAAGCATCGCCCTGGGACAGCTCCAAGGTCCTGGTGCCAGAGCAGGTTCCCAGCTGGGCTGCTAACCAAAGGCTCAGCAGTTCAAAACCATCAGCTGCTCTGCATGACAAAGATGAGGCTTTCTGCTCCATGAAAGACCTGTCTTTTCAGAAACCCACAGGAGCAGTTTGGCCCTGCCCTACAGGTCTGGATCACCCCCCCCCCTTCCCTAGGGGCAGTATCACCCACTTAGCTGGGCCACAAGGCCTCCCCTGTGGGCCAAGGCTTCCACCTCCAGGGAGCCTCCAGCTTTCCCGAGAACAGTCTGGGTTCGGAAGACGCCATGTGGGCCATGTACCCTGCTGTCACCCCTCCCCCCACCCCCACTCATTCTGGGGCCTGGTGAGACAGGCGGTGGCTCATTGCCCCACAGTGGCCAGGGCTCAGAGGGCCGGGAGGGCGCAGGTAGGGACAGGTCCAGCTCTGATCGAGTCTGACCTGTGAGCGTGGCCACCCATGGCCTCATCTGGCATCCTCTGTCACAACACGGGGATGATCTCGCCTGCCAAGGGGCTGTGCTGAGTGCAGACGCAGCGGTGTCCCAGTGGCCACGGCCACCGCCACCCTCCCAGCTCCGGCTGCCCTGGCAACCAGAGGCCCCTGCTTCCTTCCCTGAGACAGAATGGGGCTCCTTTAGACTACCCAGCCTGCCAAGGGTGCCCAGCTGAGGACAGTCCCTTGGGCAGCCACTTACCGGCACCCCACTGCCTTGACAATGGAAGGCCCCTGAGCTTTCCCCAGCCCTCATACCTGTGCACCCGGGGATCCTCCTCTGCCTGGCTCCAGCACCCGCAGCCCACCCCAGCAGACACCTGATCTGCTCTGTGGTGCCTGTTTACACAACAGGGCTGGAGACATGATCCAAAGCTTCCAGCTGTTGTGAAAACAGCACTCAGCCACCACAACCTGCCCTGCCATCCCCAGCTCCCCACCCCTGGGCACCTTGGCAGGGACCTTCGCAAGACATCCAACTCAGCACTGTGAGGCCCAGGGTCTCTCCATGCCCAACCCCACCTCTCACCCCAGGTCTGCTGAGTCTGAGCCTTCCACAGGTCTCCTGTAAGGCCGGCTCTGCCTTTCCCACCCCTCAAATGTGCTCCCCAGGCCCTCACTGCCCCAATACCCTGGGAGGGGGGCTTCCATGCCCTTTCTGCCTCTGCATCTATCCTGAAACCTGCCACCACTGCAAACTCCCCCCATTCCCCAACCCCCGACCCAAGTCCGGCCCTGCCTGCTCCTCCTGCCTCTGGTAAAGCAGACCGCATTACTCCCCACCAGGTCACCAGGGCTCTGGAGTCACCACCCAGTTAGCCCCTCCCAGCTTGACCTCTTTACCTCTGACCCCCTGTACCCCACTCAGTCCCACCCACTCCAGCCACAATGACCCCTTTGGTTCCTTGAGCAGGCACGGTCCTTCGCACTTCAGGCCCCACCCCACCGCACTACTGGTTCCTCGTTCAGGCCTCAGATGGACCCCTAAGACCTGCCTGCATCACGGCCAGGGGCAAGGGGACACAGCCTGATCACGTCAAGTGCCGCTTCCACCCTGCTCTGCCTGCTGGCTGTGGGGTCCTGCTCTGAAACCTTCAGGACACCTCACTCACACGCACGGCCTGGCTCCGCTGACCCCCAGCCCTGGATGGAAAGGCAGAAGCTCAGTGTGGCCCTCACTGGGCTGGCCTTCGGTGTGTCCCTGCACCAGGCAGGGCCCTGCCGCAGCTGCCATCTGCAGGGAGACAGGCATACCTGTCTGCAGAGGGGGGGATTCCTAGTCCCCTCCCCAGCCCCCACCTCCATCAATCCCAGACACCACCCCCTTCCCCAATGCAAAAACTGACCCCTGGGTTCAGAAGGGTAGGTTGGCCAGCCAGTAGAAGGGCTCACCAACCACCCCTTTGAGAGTGAGGGGAGGCAGCAGGGGGGCTGGGCTGCATCTCCCAGGGGCCCTCGCCTCTCCTCTGAGGCAGGCTCAGGAATTCCTGAGCTAACAGAAGCTCCCTTCCCCCCACCCCACCCCGAGACAAAGCGAAGTAAAGGGTAGCCTGCCTTAAGTAAAGGGTAGCCTGCCTTGCATACACCTGCAACCTCTCTGAACAGTACCACCAGCTGGGCGCTTGGTGCTTCCTGGCTACGGTGCCTCTGGAGGGACGGCCTCACGGTGTACTGGCTACTCTGCATGAGTGACCTGTTTCCTGTATGCCGCCATGTCCCACCTGTCAGGTGGGGAATCTAGGGCCCAGACTCCTGGACTCCCAAGCAGTCTCCCCCCAGGAAGACCAATGCTGTGACCTCTTTGGAAGTGGACAGCTTTCTCCCGCAGCGGCTGCTGGGTTTGAACTGCAGCCCTCTCAGTGGGCAGTTGAGCACTTTAACCACTGTGGCACTAGGACCCTGATCCAGCTGCTGCCTAGCCCCACAAGGCACTGACTGGCGATGGTTCATTCCTAGAGAGAGGGGAGGGTCAGGATGTGGGGACCTCACTGCCTCAGCCCCCACCCCCGCCCTTGAACCCCCAACAAGTCCGACCTGCCCGGCCCAACGCCAGCACCACCAGCCCTGCGGTGGAAAGGCTGGCCAGACACCACTGCCCTCGGCAGGCCAGGCGGGGGCGGGGCAGGGAGAGCACTGGTCAGTCCCATTCCGAAACCACTTCCTGGGCAGCTAGGAGGAAGCGGGCCTCTAGCAGCGCCTTGGACAGAAGGGCTGCTCCCCTGGGCCAGGCCTTGGCGGAGAGTGACCAGACCCCCGGAAAGAACAAAGAACACCCTCCTTTGCAAAAACACCAGCCCGCAGGGCCCAACAACCTGCTCCCAGCAGGCATGGGTGCTGTGGGGACCCCTAAACTGCCTGCAGAGTATCTCTGCCCCATAACCACAGGCAACCACTTCCCCCTCTGTGGCAGCAGCCACCAACGGTGCCTGCAATTGACACGGCCTCCCTACCCCTGGCCTGCCCCCAAGCTAGGCCCAAACTGTCTCCCGGTGCAATGGAGGCTGAGGGGGTTCAGAAACAGACTAGCTTGGCTGGGCTGTGACCCTGATCAGGGACCGTCCCTTCCTCGGCCCAGAACGGCAGGGTGGGTTGGCAGTGTGGCCCCGCATGTGAACACGTGCAGCCAGTGCATCCCAAAGCACAGCCTTGGTCTCCAACTCCCACAATGCCATGTGTGCACACGCGGGTCCACTTGGGCCAGGCAGGGGACAGGTGGGTGGGTTCCCAAGCTAAATAGCCACTTCTTAGAGCTTGAGACAGAGCTGCCTGACCTCAGGGAGCAGAGCAGTCCCTGCCCCCTGCACCCCCCCGCCCTGGCTTGGGCTTCTTGCCCAGCAGGCTGAGGGTAGAAATCATCCACAGACGACCTAGTGAAGGCCTAGGGGGGCCCTGAACTCCTGCTCCCCCAACCAGGTCAGGCCTAGGGAGCCTGGCCAGTCTGTTCTCAGCAAGCCCAGGATCACGGAGCCCCACAATCAGCAGGGGTTGATGGGGGGGGGCTCCAGAAGAAAGACCACCTTTGTCCGTCCCCCTGATGCACGCCCCCCCCCACCAGCATCACCTCCCAGTCACATCCCTACCTCCTCACAAATTTCACACACAAGGCCCCACAGACCCACAGTGTGAGGCCCATGGCCATCTTCACTACAATGCTGAAGGCAGCAAGACTGTTCTGCGGGGGGGGGGGGACTACAGGAGACTACAACCATCCCATCATTCCTTAGAGGCTCTGTCCAGCCCACCCTGAATCTCGAGAGCAGGGCAGGGGAGAGGGTCCCTTCCCAGGCCCCAGAGAAGCTACAGAGTTGGAGAGGGGACAGGGTACAGAACCAAGCTCGGTTGAGCCAAGAGCTGGAAGCCCAGTTCCGTTCTCAGCTCAGCCTCTCATGCATGCACTGTGGGTTCCAGGACAAACCCCGGTCCCTGGGTGTGCAGAGACAGAAGCGCTGATGTGGCCACTACCCCATACTCGTGTACACACACACACACACACACACACAGACCAGCAAAGTGTCTCTGCTTCTCACCCCAACCACTGATGGGTCTCACTGGGTCTCCAAGCTCCAAGACCAAAACATTCCCTCAACCAGAATCTAATGTCCTGAAGGAAGCCCCCAGTCCAGTGGACAGAGCAAGTCAAGGCCTCTTTTGGGTCCCCAGGTCATACTCCAGAACCCAGACTCTAGGAGCATACTATAGTGGAACACAAGGGGCCTAAACACCGTCCCTCTGCCTGTAGGACCTAGCCCTCCCTCCAGCTCCCAGCTCCCACTTGCCCCCAGTCCAAGCAGCACCGAAAGAAGCAGGCCTGCCATCCTTTCCCAGGGCTGTTTCCCAGCAGACCTGCAAGGACAAGACAGAGCAACCACACTGGGCGGCACAGCCAAAGGCTCTTCCCCTGAGCCAGCCCCAGTATGGCTGACACGGCCCAGCTCAGCCTCAGGGCATGCAGCCTTCTCAGCTGACCTGGGGTCTTGGGCTTTCCTTTTCTTGGGCACTGGCTGTGTCCACTCCAAGCTAAGAAGAGGAATAACGTGTCCCTGCTGTGGCAGTGTTTCCAGTCTGGCAGGGAGGCCACAAGACACGCCTGAGAGAGCTGGTTCTAGCCCTCCCTTCAGGGGAAGCCTGGGCCACACTGGGTGCCCTCACTCTGGGGCCTTGGGCAACTCATTTCCTGAGAGCCTGGTTTCCCCACCTTCAGAAATGGAGGAGAAACACTGGAGGCTCCGAGGTGCCAGTGAGCTGACGTGCCGGGTCCTGTGGTAGGCCCATACTGAGAAAATCACACGGATGGTGACTCTCTTTATTCCTTTTTTTGGACCTTACAGTTCAGGAGATTTCCAATTATGGATGTCCCCACTAAACAGCGGAGAACACTAACTCACAGCCATGGAGACGATGCCGGCTCCTCCTGACCCTATGGGTTTCCGAGGCTGTAACTCAATATGAGAGCAGAGAGCCTCATCACTCTTCTGTGCAGTGGCTGGTGGTTTTGAACTGCTGACCTTGCATTAGCAGCTCAACTCATAACCATGATGCCATCAGGGCTCCTTGGGAACATTGAGACTACAGACACACTCGAAGCAGGGACTAACAAGGGCAGTGGTGGGGGGAGGGCGGGGGGGGGACTACCACACCTTAGCGTCTTCTCTGCCCACCAGGCCCTGCACAAGATGACCCTCCCCAGATGCAAACTCCTCCCTCAGCTGGAAACTCCCATCTCCACTCACTGGGGGGTGGGGGGGTGGAGCCTCAGGCTTTCTCTTCTCGCCCGCACTGTAAATTATTTCTAATTTTAATTTAAGCTCCAATTAGCCATGCTGGCTAAACGGTGTCAGTGCCTTGCAGTCACGGGCGCCTCCAAGTGACCAGTGCTCACTTTCTCTCCCATCCTGCCACTGAGATTCGGGGTGGGGCTGAACAGGGCTGGGGGCTGGGTCTCTAACAGCCCCTGAGTTCTCTCACCAGCCACCTGGTCAAAGAGGGTGGAGATAACATCAATAAACAGCATCCCAGGAACAGGAAATTGGGCTGATGAGTCTATGGGCTTCCATTAGCCCCGCTCCCAGGAGACGGGCTTACACAGTGGGGGCGTGGTCATGGAATAAGACTTCCTATGTGCCCAGCACTCATTCCGGCCAAGGCCGCACTAAGGGGCCTTTGACACAGAACCTCTGTGCTCGGAACCATTCCTTCCTCTCTGCCCAAAAGAAACTGCTCCGTAGAGGGGCCCAGCTCCGGGCTCTGCTCTTTAAGAGGCCCAGTAAACATTGGGAACCAAGTCTTTTCTGGGTCCAGGGTCTGAGGTCTCAGTCACTACAGTACAAACCCCAAGACTCGTCCCCCAACCCCCACACTATCTGGCAACGGGTGAGCAGAAGGCTGCGAAGGACGGAGATCCAGCCTTTCTAGACTCCCCAGAGCCTGCTGTGTGCACACAAACCCTCAGAGAGGGCCACAGGTTCACACTGCAGTTCTCATGTCTCCCGCCATGCCCCCCAGCACAGGCACCATATACTTTGTCATGCCCACTCCTCTCCTCCCGCCACCAACACCCACACTCAGCCAGTCTCGGTTCCGCAGTCACAGCCACTCCCCCAGCACACATACTTGCAGTTTCATACAGTCAGACTGTGAGTCTCCCGCCAGTCATCTGCTCCCATCCTAACCCCACACCACCACCAGCTCACCCCAGCCACAGCCCTGACACACACCGGATCCCTCACACCACCCCACAGCCAGGTGGTGGCCCACCAAACACCTCCACACACCACACACACAAACCATAGAGCTGCCCTCTGCTGCCTGCCTGCCACTCCCAGCTCGGCCCAGGGGGTCGGCTTGGTCCCAGGGCTCCGTGGCAGAGGGACACAGCTCACGGGTGTGTGCTCAGACACTCACTCACACAGATGAGCCTGGTGGATTGGGGCGTCTTCAACTAACAGCTCAATGCTCCACAAGGCTGGTGGGCCGCAGGGCACACCCTGTACACAACACACAGCATCTCTGGGCACACAGGGGCACACAATGAACAGTGTGTTAAACGGGCCGTGGGACACACACTGTACTGAGCTGGACACAACCAGACACACACATGCACATAGATCACACACGTTAAAAAGGACGCACACACAATTCACAGAAAAGTGGTAATGCAACATACCTACACAGACGACCCCCCAAAAGGAGTCAATGTCCATGCATACACTGGGGGACTCATACTCAGCTCCCCCAGGTTTAAGGGGCGGGGCTTGGGAAAGTAGGGTGGTTCTGACATCTCAAGGCCCTGCTTCTCCGGATGGACGGTGGTCCGGAAAGGAGGGCATACCTACTCCCCCTTCTGACCCCCTCCTCACCTGGCAGAGTCCCCGCCTGAGAAGGCAGGTGGGGGCTGGGTGCCACCCGAGGAGAGGGGCAGAGGGGCGGGGTGGAGGCTAGAGCCACGCCCAGTCCAGAGACGACGAAGAGAGAGCGAGACTGAGACAGAGATAGAGACCGAGAGAGGGCGCGGGGACGCGGCCCCGCGGATGGCCTGGCTGCGACCGGCCCGCGGGAGAAGACCCGAGGCGGCTGGCCTGGGGGCCGGGGGACCGGGCGTGGGCTGGGGGCGCGGCTCCCGGAGGGCAGGATCCAGGGGGTGCGTGAGCAGGGGGCGCGGTGGCGGCGCACGCAGGGCGAGTGGCGGGCGGGGGACCCCGAGGAAACTCGGGGGGGGCACTCCGCGGGATCGGGACGTACGGCAGACTGGGAACCGCGCTCGGAGGCCCCGGGCCCCGCCGTCGCCCAGACAGTCCGGAGGCCGGCGGGGGCCCGGGGCGGGGGGGACAGCGCGCGGGCGCGGCGGGACTTTCGCTGCCTCGGACTCAGTTCCTGGGTTTCGGAAAGGGGAACCGGAGGCGGGAGCGGGGACAAGAGGGGGACGCGGGGACGTAGGGCGAGAGGGACGTCGCGCCCTCCGGGTGGCTCGGATCCCGCGCCCGGGCCCGGCCCTCACTCACCTCCGGGCGCGGGGCCAGGCGTCTGGGGTCGCGCGCCTGGGGTCTGCTCCGGGCGAGGCCCCGGGGCGCGGGCGCGGGGGCGCGCGGGCGGAGCTCAGAGGTCGGCGCGGGCCCTGACCCGGGTGGGCCCGGGGGCCGGCGAGCCACGACCCGGGTTTCTGCTCGGCGGGCGGACGCCGGGGTTCGCTCCGAGGCTCCGAGCCGCCGCCGCCGCCGCCTCCTGCTCTGGCGCCTCTGCACACGGAAGTGCGGGGGGGCGGGGCGGCGCGACCTCACCCAGGTGCCGGCCAGCCCCGCCCCCGAGGGTCCCGCCCCCGGTAGGCCCCGCCCCCGCAGACAGGCGCCCCTGGTCCATGGTCCCACGTCTTTCTGCCTACTTCTGTGCGGGCCACGGTGTCCGGCGCTCTCTGCCCTCCCGGGTCCACTCCGTCCTCCCGCCGGCCTTTAGCGCGCGCTGCAGCCCTGAGACTCGTCCCATTTCACCAAGGAGGACGCTGAAGTCCAAGAGGGGCGCCCCTTCATTGTAGCACGCTGAGATTCCGGAGGCGCAGGCGGGGGTTCCCCAGGTCCTCGTGCCTGCGCCATGTCCGCACCCTGCGCCCACGCCCGGAACTCCCCAAGGGCCAGCTGGCCCGCCCAGCCAGACCTCCATCCTTCTCTTCCTGTTGGCTGGAGCGCGGACGCAGCCTAGCTAGGTCCCGGCCTCCAGGCCTGCTCCCCAAATTGGAGCCAGGAACACTCCCAGGAAAGTGGTTCTGGAAGGGTCGAATGGCTGCTGAGAAAAACTACCCAGGCCGTTGCTCGCCTGCTGTCCCTGGAGTCCCAAATGGAACCTGGTTAATGGCCTTACCTCATTCCCTCACTCATTATTCCTTCACGAATGTCCCCTAAGCCAGGGGAGGGGACCAGGTGGGCCAGGCGTCCCATTGCCTTGGCTGCTAAGGTCACAGAGGTGTTTTCCAAAAGGAAAACACTTTTGAACGGAAGCAGAGTGCCCAGGCACCACCAAGAGAGGACAAGGTGGGGCTGGGCAGCTTTGGGGCCTGAGGCCTACAGGACAGGAGGGGAGGGAGCCATCCACGCAGCAGAGTCCAAGCTGAGCCCGGGCTCATGGCAGAGACAGCCAGCACTGGGTTCTTCTGAATAAGCAGAAAGGTAGGTGGTAAGGAGGACCAGCGTTTGGGGTCAGGTCAGAGAAGTGGAGGAAGGAGGCTGGGCCGTAGGCTTGAGGGTGGCAGGTAGGCATGCAGTGAACACCCATCCCCACCTCCGCCCATGGGAGAAAGGAAGATCTCAAGTTGTGTGCAGAGGAGGTGGGAGTCTGGAGAGAGAAAAACAAGAATGATTCTTTCCATGGTGGTGGCAGTTTGGGAGGGGGGCAGTGACTGGTATTCTATAGTACAGAAGGGAGGACCCAGTTTGAAAACCTGACAAAGTCTGACCAGGCTCCTAGCCCTGACACCTGTCCCCTCATCCCTTCAGGATGGCATCTTTCCTCCAGGTGGACGGACGCCTTGGCCACACGGGACTGCTATTTGAGAAATAGCCCATGTCTTCTCATCACCCTGCCTTTGCACACGCTGCACCCGGGGCCCAAGGTACTTCCTGTTCCTGTCCCTCATACCACTCTTTGTCTCACCTGTGTCCACTCAGATGCCACTCTGACTGTATCTCCTCTCAGTCTGTGCCTTATCCTTGAGTTGAAACACCAGGCATTTAGGGCATTTTGTGTTCTAGCCATTCACCCCATCAGGGCTTCCCTTGGGGCGAGGCTGGAAGCAAGGGATAGAAAGGTGAGCCTCAGGTGACCTTTGCCCACCTGGGCTCAAGTTTCCCTTCTGGCTCCTTCGTCCAGGTTCCCAGCAGCTAACGTAGCCTCTCCTTCAACATCAACAATAGGTCCACACTGTGCCAGGGCCTGCTGGGGAAGGGCTGGCCCTTGGAGACGTCCAGGCCCAGCTCCCAGACCTTTGCTCCCTGCCGTTCAGTTGATGCCCTCTGCAGGGACTGCCGAGAGCCAGGCCCGGAGCTGGGTGGTGAATGTGAGATGCCCGACCAGTGCTCCGGACTCATGAGGTTAGGGCCACTGTGAGTGTGGGCTGTAACCATAGCAAACTGCAGCCTCCGGCCACTACTGTGAGGTCCCTTGCTGAAGGGTACACAGCGGTAAATGAAAGAAACAGGACTCGGACTGAGGTCCGTCCTCTCTCTCTGAAGTCCACGTTCTCCCTGCGACTGACCCTTGGGACAAGTAATTCTTTGTTGTAGGGACTGTCTTGTACATGATAGGAAGTTTAGAAGCATCCTTTCCTCTACCCAGTAGATTCCAGGAGCGAATTTCCACGTTGACACAACCCCACATTGACACAACCCCCCAGATGTCTCCTAACATGGCCAAATTTCCCCAGACAACTGCCCTAGCCAGTCCATTCCAACTCATAGAGACCCAAAGGGCAGAGAACAAGGCCCCAAAGCGTTTCCAAGGCTGTAAATCTTTACAGGAGCAGCAGGCTGCTGCATCTCCCCCTCAACGGGACTCCTGGCCATTGAGTCTGTGCGGACTCTTTGGTGACCCTGTAGGATGGAGTAGCACTGCCCCTGGCGTTTCTGATACAATACATCTTTGCAGGAGCAGAAGGCCACATCTTTCTCCAGGAGAATGCCTACAGATTTCAAACTTCTGACCTTCCATTTAGCAGCCTAATTCTTAAGCACTAACCCACCAGGGCTGATGTGTTCTAGTTGCTGACAGAGCACTTTACCAATGAACCAACAAAAGTCTCAATATCCCCAGGGAGTCCAATCACTCCTCATTGGTGGCCATGCTTTAGAGTTGGGCTTGCCGCAGGAGCAAAACAGACATCGATTGGACATTTCCTGACCCTTAGGGTGATATGCAGACACATGAGTTTAGGGTCTGAGATCAACTTGGCCCCCTTCTCTGGAGGCTCCGTGGAGAATGGTTGTGCACCCAGAGAGGGGCCCTGGGGCTGGGGCTGTGTGCCTGTGACCAAGGCAGAGGAGGGAGGCAGGTGGGCTTCCCTCCAGCATGCATGGGGCTAAAGGAGTCTGGGCCAAGCTTGGCTCGAGCCACCAAGAACCTGGAAACTTGTCCCTGGGTGCTTAAGGGATGGCAGGAGGGGTAGGGGTGGGGAGAAACAAGGCAATCCAGAGACCCCGGGACCGTGCTCGGCATCGACCAAAGAAAGCCCTCTAAATCCTAGAAGCAAGTCCTAGCTGTGCCTGTGACTCAGGACAGTGATTGTCCCTGTCTCAGAGTCCCCACCTCTGAAAGGGGCTGGTGACAGAGCCATCTGAGGGCTGGTAGGATGGAGTGAGATGGAGCATAAGCGTCAGTCAGGTGGGCGCCTGGTGGTCACTGAGCAGGCCACGGCTGTCAGCCGCACAAGAGCTCTCGTCAGCCATGAGCGAAGGGCATTACATCCTGGAGCAGGGTCTTCCCAGCACCTCCTCATGGTCCAGGCAGGGGAGCTGGGTGGATCAGGGGTAGCAGTGGACAGAGTTCAGACTCCCGCCCCCAGTGCCTGCCTGTCCAGGCTGTCTGGAGGAGGCTCTGGCTGATGCCTGCGGCTGTCCCCCGTATTCAGCCAAACCGACAGGAAAAGGCCTGACCCTCCCTCTGGCCCGGATCCACCTAACTGCGAGCAGGATGGAAGCCCCGGGCCATCCCTGCCGGGGTCTGGTCCTTGTCTTGGCCATTTTTAACCGGGCCCCTATCTGCCTCTAGCTCGCTGTGTCTCTGTGTGTCCCTGTCCCCTCCCTAAATCCCTGGCTGCCTCTGCCCGCCCATCATACCCAGAGTGCTGGCAGAGCCAAAGGACTCAGGTTTGTGTTTCAGAAGCAGGAGGCCAAGGCCAGCAGAAGCGGCTTACCTGGGCAACTTCTGGAGACACCGAGGCTGGAAGGGTCTGGCAGGGGGTAGCAAGGAAGGCAGTGGGTCATCAGCCTGGGGCACAGAATGGGCAGAGGTCACGGGCAGGAGGGAATGGCAGTGGCCCTGGAGTCCGTTCACATAGCTTGGAAGTATCCAGTCCAGAGGCTCTGCCCTCCTGGACCTGTGGCCTACACATGTCTCCCCTTCCTCACCTGTGGCAGCGACATACAAGAACACCCCTCGTGGGGTGGTTGAGAATGGACCAGTAGCAAAGCTGTGGAGTCTGCCTTGCTGCTAATGCCTAAATACAGATGCAGGAGGCAGAGCGGAGGGGCCCTGTGTGCCTTCCTCAGTGAATGGTGGAAACCTGGGGAACCCCTGGATAGCATTAGGAAGGTGTGGTGGGTGGGGAGAGGGGGTGCAACGGATGGCCTGAAGCTGTCGCAGGCTAGGCCAGTCCTGGACCAACACTAACCATGAAACAGCCCCTGCCTCCAGACACCTTGCAAAGGGGTGAGAAAGGCAGGGTGGGCATCGTGTTGGGTGTTCGAGGGGCAGCTACCCTTTCCATACACAGTCCCTAGGGGCTCCCCCTCCCAGGCCTCTGACCCTGTCTGGCTCAGTGCTTCCAGCATTGAGGCTGTGCTGGCTCCCACAGGGCAGGGACACCTGGAGGACCTGAGGGCTCAGTTATTCCAGGCCCCCCGGACACAGCCTCATAGGCCCAAGCAGGACTCTCCTTCTTCCTCCTCTTCCTCCTCCTCTCCTCCTCGTCCTCCTCCTTTTCCTCCTTGTCCTCCTTCCTCTTCCTCCTCCTCTCCTCCTCGTCCTCCTCCTTTTCCTCCTTGTCCTCCTTCCTCTTCCTCCTCCCATGGAAGCTGGGTGGGGCTGCCCTAGGCAGGGGGTGTAGGACCAACCCCCGCACATTGACTCTGCTCCCTAACCCACAGTCCCAGGCCCCAATTTGGGCAGGCATCGCCTGCGGCCCCGCCTCACCCCAGTGGCAGGCCTGCCTATAAAAGCCCCGGCTCTATTCCCGGGATGCCACCTGGAGGTTGGAGGGGTGTCGCCACCTTGTCTGCGTGCCCAGCGCCTGGCAAGGGGGACCCGAGCAGGGCCATTTCCGGCGCTGGAAGAATGACTTGTTCATCAGCGGTCTCCCAGCCCTGCCCCTGTAGGAGACCCGTCTGCGGTTCTCCACGGAGCCCCAGAATACACGAGGAAGTACACAGTCCACGGAAGCAAAAGCGCCCAGGATGCCTCCCCTCCTCTCACGCATGCACACGCGCTAGCCAGCCACACCTACCCTGCAGACAGACATTAGAGTCTTACAACTTGTTCTGGTGGGATGACGAGCAGTCAGGGTGGATTTTTGGAGGAGACTGAATGGCTCAGGATCCCTTAACCATATTGCCCAGGGATATGACTGGAGGGGTCCTAGGCCCCTGACCCAGACTTCACTCACAGTGCCAGCCACTCTTGGCAGCGGGCAGTGCCCAGAGAGAAGTGGTTTGGCTAGTTGGACCAGAGGAGCCTGAGTGCCCAGCCAACAGCCTCCACCCCAGGTCCCTCAGGGGGGCTAGAGGCCTGCCTCCCTCCCTCCAGTACCAGGACACCACCGCCAGCTGACCCGCCTCCCTCCTTCCAGCTGCCCATCCAGCTCCTGACCCTGCCGGATGGTGCTTGCCCCTGAAGCGGACTTCTGATCAAGCTTATCATTTCTACTAAGTCCTCGGCCTTCCCCCAGAGCCTTCCAGATCCCTGCCCCATTCAGAGCAGCGCTCTGCCTTCTGCTGATTGGTGCCTGAGCGTCCTGCCCTATGCCATCCTCTCGGCAACCCCTGGGTCAATCGCTTCCTGAGGGTCTTCCTCTGTGTCTGCTGCCGGCGTCTCTCTCCAGTGACCCTCTGACAGATATTCAAAACACAAGTCTCAACTTCTCATTTCTCACGAGATCCCAGCATGCTTCGTCCAAGACAGAGCTGCGTGTTCTGGCATTCCTGGTACTTTCAGAACTGGCACAACATCACAATCCAACAGAATCCCTTCTCTCTCGGTCTCTCTCATTGACATGCATGTAAGGCAACTGAAACAACAAAAAAACAAAACGTGGCTCGAGTCAGACACACCATCGTCCCCAAGGTGAAGTTTTTAACACCAGAAAGAGGCCTTTGGCCCCGGATTTGCCCAATGCAGTCTGTACAAGCGTGTCTTCTGTTTTGTGTTCCCGTGGTTTGAGGAGTCCTGGTAGCGCAGTGGGGTACGCGTTGGGCCATCGTGCTCACCACAAGGTCAGCAGTTCAAAACCACCCTCGTCTCAGTAGAATGAAGCGTTCCAGTCTTGGACATGCACAGGTTTACTCTGTCTCCC
This sequence comes from Tenrec ecaudatus, assembly GCF_050624435.1. Lineage (NCBI taxonomy): Eukaryota > Metazoa > Chordata > Mammalia > Afrosoricida > Tenrecidae > Tenrec > Tenrec ecaudatus. Next base: position 205,293,798 of record NC_134533.1, on the reverse strand, counting down.
AGGGCTGCTGTGGGGGGAGGAGCTCAGTGGCAGAGTGAGTGAAGTGATCCAAATACAGGGAAAGTCTTACCATTTCAACTGTTTCTTGAGTTGATCATGCTGTTGCTTCCTGGGCCAGCTGTGGGACGTTGGTTTTCTCTGTGTTGAGGTATAATTCTTACCACAAGTCACACCTTTTGATCTTTCTCCGTAAATGCTTCAAGTCCCCTTTGCTTCCAGCAAGTGGCGGTGTCACCTGCCCATCACAAAGGGCTAGTTTTGCTCCCGCCCTGATCCTGCACTTATCTTCATTTCGTCCGGCCGCTTGGTTCAACAGGTAGGCGAAAGGCTAAGACTGAAGCACGCCTTTCCTTACTGGGAACACAGGCATGGCCATTCTCTTGCCCCGGCGCAGCCAACTTTGAATTGCCTTCAGCTTGACTTCATTTGCATGTGACAGGAGTCATTTTGCTCGATGATTTTTCATATTCCATCGGATCACCTTTAAAAAAATGATTCTGCTTCAAGTCTTCCAAATTTCTTGGCACAGATAAGTGAGTGGTCTCGGCACACTGCATCCGTGTGTTGAAACCTCTCACCAGGTCGTCTGTCAATTCCTGGGGCCCTTTTTCCTCACTTCCCTCAACACTCTTGAATTTCTTCCTTCAGCACCCTCAGTTCTCAATTAACCATGTGTATGCTACCTCCCAAACCTGTTAGACATGGACTGATTCTTTTTAGCACAGTGACTCCATGTGCCGTCCCTACGTCTTCTCATGATGCCCGGATCTGTCCGTGTTTGCCCGAAGAATCCTTCCATACTGCCACTCAGAGCCTGGGTTCTCAGCCCTCCAGCTCTTGCCCGTTGGCTTCCTGCCTCCAAGTTTTTGCACATCTCACGATAACATTTTACTTCGTCTCCATGAGTCACTCTTTGAAATCTGCTCAGACTTTCCGACCCAAGAGAGACTGGGAAGAAAGATGTGTTGCTCTATTTGGGCGGGGGTTGGGTGGGGATGGGTTAAAACCACGTGGGTGGCCCCAGAGAACTGCCTGCTGGGAGAAGGGTCCCAGTGATCCGAAGGCACGTGGAATATGACCGGAGGAGATTGTCTTCTCAAAGTCGTGTCCACATTAACGGTGTGGGTGGAATAAAGCATTCGGGGCCTTTGTCTGCAGATGGGGCCTGACCTACCACGAGGAGAAACGTGGGAACCCCACGAGTCATTGAAATAGGTGATGTGTGAAGGACGGATTAAGGAGAAGCGGGAGTTGTGCAAACTGAGGTGGGATGCCTGCAGATGGACATGCTAAGCCAGTGGTTCTCAACCTTCCTGATGCCGCCAACCTTTCATACCGTTCCTCATGTTGGAGTGACCCCAACCATAAAATTATTTTCATTGCTACTTCATCACTGTAATTTTGCTACTGTTATGAATCATAATGTATTTTCATTGTTACAAATTAAACATAATTAAAGCATAGTGACTAATCACAAAACAATGTGTAATTATGTATTGTGAAATATTTCTTTCTAATGACAAATAAGTGAAATTTTGTCTTGAAGCATGTTATAGCATGGGTAACAGTCTTCACGCCGGGTACTCATGGGAGGGCGTATCTGCATGTGGGTGGACCCACCTGGAGGTAGATAGAGGAGCAGTGTCTCGGTTCCTAAGACTATTGGAAATAGGTGTTTTCCGATGGTCTTAGGCGATCCCTGTGAAAGGGTCGTTCAACCCGCAAAGGGGTCGCGGCCCCCAGGTTGTGAGCCGCTATGCTAGGCGGTACTGAGCTAAAGTGGACGGGCCTTTGGCCTTTTTGAATCAGACAGTCACAGAGTCTACTACACCGGAGCAGAACAACGTCATGTTCATTGTCAAAAAGAGCATTTCAAGACCTTTTCTGAAGCACAGTGCTGTCGGTAGTAAGCTGATACCCATATGCCTATGAGAAGCACCAGTCAATATGAGTATCGTAGTCATTATTCAAAGGCACTCGCCGACCGTCTGTGCCAGACGGGATGAATTGGGAGATTCTTACCAACTTGTGCGTCTGGAGTGAACGAAACACGCCATCAACATGCATTGGTCATGCTGGGGAGTAGGAGGCAAGAGTTGGAAACAAAGAGGGAACATGGGCCCTCGGGGACAGAAACAATGGTGCTTGAGAGAACATTGTGACACCGACGTGTTGTTCCATGGTGTGTCGGTTCAGGTAGACTAGAGAACAAATCCATAGACACGCATATGTGTAGAAGAAAGAGGTTTTTATACAAGAGCAGACGAATATTGAGAAAACAGTCCAGATCAAGTTCATAAGTCTGATATTAGCCCATATGTCCAATACCAATCTATAAGACTCACGAAACACATGCAATGACACCGCGTACAGGAAGATCACAGACCAGTGGGTGCGAAGTCAGTGGCAGTAGAAGCATCTCAGCACTGGCAAGGGTCTCCATGTGGCTCCTCCAGTTCCCAGGGTTGCATCCGGGTAGGTCCATGTGGTTTCTCCTCCAGGGACGTCTCTCAGGAAGTGAGCAGAGAGAGAATGTCTCCTGCCTCCAAGGAGGAAATCCAGGAAATTTCTAGAAATCTCAGGAGAAGGCCGTGCCCACACAGGCCTCACTGGATATGACCGGATTGACAGACTAGACTCCACCCCTTCATCCTTAATCCTCTCAAGTCCCAAATTGACACCAGATGATGTAATGACCACACATGGGAAATAACTTTTTTCCAACAGTCTAAGCAGTGACCACATGTGGGGACCTTGCCCCAAGGGAGACACTGAATCATATCCACTGCACCCATGGAAGGAGAAGACGGAGCGGTTCAGTATCACCCGTCAGAACAAGGATGGGTCAACTGAGCACAGTGCAGGTTCAGGTTGAAGCCGAAGGACATCAGTCCCCGAGAGGCAAGGGGTGGTCTTGAGTACCTCCCACTTGAACTTAGAGACCTTGATGCAGTGGATGGAACTACGGAATGACATCAAGGACGTCCTACATGAAGACCGCAAATGGTCATTAGAAAGGCAGAAAGGAGAGAAAAATAACAAAATGGGGGTCCGAAGAAGAACAGAGACTTACTCTCCAACGCAGCAGCGACCTCTGCTTCCCCTGAGCCTCTAGCTCCCAGCCCTGCTCTGGTTCCCCAGAGCCACTCCCGAGGCAGGCGAGGCCCCCAGTGCATGGGGCCCTGGGTGAGAACGGCCCTGCAGCCACCACATGACCCCGCAGTATGTTCTTCCCATCTCAGCCCTCTCTAAGCCTTGGGGTCTTCGTCTGCAAAATCCCTATCCTATGAGACTCCCCTGAGGATGGATGAGGACAAGGCCTGTCCAACACTGAAAACAGGCGGCTGCTGGTGGGTGGTTACACTTGGGCCGCTCCGCCCGCAGAGCGCTAGCTGTGCTCCTCCCGTGAGGAGTCGCAGCCTCATGAGCACTCAGGGCAGCTCTCTGTCCTGCAGCGTCCATGGTCGTCAGCTCTGTCGGACACTGGTCATGCTGCTCTTCCAGGTGCCCGTGAGCTCCCTCAGCACAGAACACCCCACCGCTGCTGCCATCTCTGCCCCAGTGCCCAGGAGCCTGTGGTGGGTGGGAAGTAGAGGCGGAGACTGGTCGAGGGGGAGGCTCCCCCGGGAGGGAGAGGATTCTCACCCTCAGACTGCTGCCCAGCCCACCCTCTCACACTTTGGAGCCCTGCCTCCACCTACAGACTCTGTGACACAGGCTGTGGCCACACTGGCCACAGTGTCTTGGCAGGCAGCCAGGCTGTAAGCAGGGCAGGCCTGTGCAGCAGGAACAATGTGCCCTGGGCCAGTTCCCAGGCCAGTCCCTCCGGCCGGTGAGTACCTGGTGGCCACGCAGGAGGAGAGCTGGGATTTCTTGACTTTCAGGCCCTAACGTGGACCCCATGTGGTCTTCCACCTGCATGACCCCTCTAGGCCAGAGGATCGGAGCCACAGCCCTGAGAAGAGTCTCGTGTGCAGCTATGGCAGGCTTCCTCAGGATGGCACTGCATGGGTGCCTCAGCCTTCGGTGTCAGGCCCAGGTCACGGGGCTCCCCAGCGTAGGGGCGACCTGGGGCCCTGCATGGAGACCTTGTGAAGAAGAGGAACTAGCCCTTTGACTTGCCCCCAGACTTCAAACTTGGAGGTCTAGTCAGTTCTTCCTGATATCTACCCTCGCTCTCTTGTGCTGTAGAGGAGCAACTCAACTGCCACGTCCTCTGGGTGTGGGTGGGTGGGTGGCTTCTCCTGGGTGCAGGCAGTTCCTGGGCTGGGAAGCATCTCTGGAGGGCATAGTGGAAGGCCAAAGAGGGAGGGTGGGGAGGTGTGATTGGTCTGAAAGCGGGGCTCTCAGGGCTGCAGGGGTCCTGTTCTGGGGTGTCTGTGAGGATGGGGTGGGCGGGGATGGAAGGACTGGCGGAAGGCTCCAGGTGGGCCCTCCCTTACCCCAGCATTGCTAACGGAGGACACTGGGATCCAGTCGTGCACCCAAAGGAGGCCCAGAGTGTCCCCAGGGTTTCCAAAGTCTGCAGACCACAGATTTGGGTGGGAGGAGGCTTGTGGGTGTGCCGCGCACAGAGGCCAAGCTTCCAGGGAAAGGGAAGAAAAGGAGCAAGCGTTCCAGGCACTCCGTGCTTCGGCCGGTGTTGGACAGGCTTCTGCGCCTTCCCTTTACCCACCCCAACCCGCACACTGCCCCACCGTGAAAAGCCCACACGGGCCTTTGGCGCTTGGTGTGTCAGTTGCCCCCTTTAGGCCGCTTGGCTTGCCCATTTCTTCCCACTGACACCCCCTCGGCTGGACGAACTGTGTCACTGGCCTGGGCAGCCTCCTCTTCCCTGGACGTCCCCCTGCCCCTGCTCACCGCAGAGCCCAGCAGTCCTCCTGAGACATAATGGGGCAGCGCAGCAGCCTGCTACCTGTCTCCCAGGACAAGGACAATGTCCTGCTGTGGCCAGGGGCCCGGTGGGCTCGAACCCCCGCCCCTTTTTGTGCCAGCCTCCTTTTGAGCTCCAATGAGAGGTTCATATTTCCACTCCCTCCAGACCACACTGTGCATGCACTCTGCTTGTGCCCAGGCACACACTTGCCCTATTTGGATCCTCTGCTTGCTAACTTCTTCCGTCCAGCTGGGTCTTAGCTTGGGCACTGCCTCCTCTAGGAAGCCTGCTGCAAACATGGGACTCCGGACTTGGTCCGACGGGGCGCTCCCTTCCCCCTGGAGCAGCTCAGCCCAGGGCTTGCGGGTGGCACCACCAGCTCTCTACTTTTTCCATCCTGGCCTAGCACCCACCCAGCCCCTGAGTCTGAGGGAGGGAAGACAGGGCTAGATGACCAGAAGGAATGGTGAACAAGGGGCAGCCGAGGAGGCTCGGTTCCCCTCCTCCCAGTTCCCTTGCCGCCAGCTTGCCCCACCTGTCTGAAGGCCTCATGTGGGACTTGGCACTGTTCCCCACATCGCCTCTCTCAGGGCCTCCAGTCCTCGGTTCTTGGACCATCAGCCTTCACTGTGGATCTAGGTCCCCTAGCTGAGCCCTGCTCCGAGTGGCTGAGGGGGAAGTCTGGCCTCCTGGGTCCTGTCTGATGGCACAGGGTGAATGACTAAGCTCTGATGCTCATACTGGGCTGGAGAGCCTGAGAGGGTGGGCATGGGTATGGGTGTGGGGAGACCAAGGTTACATGACCCGCATGGATGGCATGCACAGGGGTGAGCCTGGGGAGATGCCTGGACTGCTCCTAGAGGCTGGAGGCTCTCCTGGCTCCACTGGCAGCTCCTGCCCCTCCCTCCCAGCTGCACAAGGGTGGCAGGGAGATAGGAAAGACCCCACTATCAGGAGGGTGGCATGGCTTCCGCCCAGGGAGTGTGGGACCCCACCAGGGCCTGGCCGAGCAGTTAAAAATAGCTTCTCATCTACTGTCTGAAGCAGCCTGATGGACAGGGAGGACAGGGAGGCTCCGGCCCAAGGTGACCTGAGTGAGGCCACAGTGGCCAGGCTTCCAGGGGGGAAAGGTCCAGCTTCAGAGTGGTCGGGAAGCTATTGGTCACGAGGGTGAGAGTGGGACAAGCTGCCAAGGCCTCTGAGCTTAGACCTTCTGGGCTGTTTGACCTCGGGCAGGTCCCTGAGCCCCTGAGATGGGAGGGAGGAGGACGAGAGGCCAGCTCACAAAGGTCAGGGGGACTGACCACGTGAGGTACCCGGGAAGCGGGAGGGCAGAACTGCTGCCTTCCTGCCCCTCCCTGGTTCCCACGACGTTCTGCGGGAGCACGGGCAGGCGGAGACCACTCTCCTTGCTCCGTGGCTAGACCCTTCCTGGGTACCACCATGAGCCACCAATGACTGTTGCTGCGGTGCCAGTCCGCTCACAGTGCCATTGTTCAACCCGACCAAATATTACCGTGCCAGGGCTGCCACCAACATTTTAAAAGCATTTTCTTTCTTCTTGAACTCTTTGATATCACCTCCCCTTTGTCCCCTCCCCCCAGGAACCCTTAATATTCTCTGTTATTTGCTCTCCTCGAGTGGGGTAACGCAGTCCTCTTTGCTATCAGTCCCCCTTCCCCACTTTCTTCCCGTTCCCCCTGGGAATCGTTACTCCAGTGATGATTCCTGAAGGGTTTATCTGTCTTGAATTTCATGTATTGAATGATCTTAATTACACATATGAACACGTACAGGTCTAACCAGATTAATGAGGGAAAACTAGGACCAGAATAGTAAGGGAAGGAAATATTAAAGAACTAGAGGATAATTGTGTTTCATCAGTGCTACTCTGCACCCTGGATATATCCTCTCTTTCATGTACCCTGCTGTGATGGACTGTCCTGCTACCTTACAGGTTGCTTTTTGGTCTCCACTTTGCTTATGCTTCTTCACGTCAATTTGATTGCTTATTTTTGAATTTCTGATACCCGTCCCCATCAACACCTCATGATCACACAGGATGGTGTGCTTCTTCCATGTGGGCTCTGTTGCTTTCCTGCTAGATATCTGCTTGTTTAACTACAAGCCTGTAAGATCCCAGACGCTATTTCTTTTGATAGCCGGGCACCATCAGCTTTCTTCACTACATTTGCTTATGCACCCGTCTGTCTTCAGCGGTTGAGTTGGGAAGGTGTCACACAATGCCACATTATTAGAACAAACCATTCTTGGGGAGGCCCAAAGTCCATCTGCTTCCTTGTTGCATTTATATATATAAATGCGTATATATATCCATATTTATACCCATATATAAAACTTTTACCTGCTTGCTCTTTTCTTCTTTTGCTGTTTTCTTTCCTCCTGCCCCACAGTCATGTCTCCCCATTGCCAACCCACAAGGTTTTCATGGCTGGATTTTCACAAGTGGATTGCCTGGCCTTTTCCTGAGGTGCGGCCTGGTGAACTACAACCTCGGCCAATGGGGTTTGCTCTATTCTTTGCATGACTGTTGTAGGGATCCTGTGAGTCAGCTAAAGGCATATGCTTGGGGTGAAGCTGGTACTCTGGTCCCATCCCACCAATGAGAGTGAGGTTCCGTGAGGCCCTGCCAATGGTCACACGTGGAGCGGGAGCAGACTGACGACAGAGCCCAGGACTTGTCCACGTGTCTTGGGCTCTGCCGTCTGCAGGGTCTCCTGCCCCTTCCCCCGAGGAAGGACGGTGTCTGTTGTGCTGCCCGGCCCCTCTTGTGAAAGGGGAAGGTCAGAACATGCGCTCAGCAAAGATGAAGAAGGCCAATGTTTTAAAGGCAAGGCTTCGAGCTGGTTTCGCTCTGGTTTGAGAATTCTGCTGAGAATTTGCATTTCTAGCCCTGAGACACGGATTCAGGATCTGCATTTTGCCGAGATCAACAGCTGTGGTCAGGAGGCTCTGGCCTGCAGTCAGGGCAGCTGGGGTTATAAAGGAGGCTGGCCAGTTTTCGGCAAGCTCAGCCACTGAAGTGTGTGAACTTGGGAAGATCACGTTCCCTCTCTGGGCTCGACCCCCATCTCTAAGAGGAGTGCTCGTGGCGAGCCAACAATAAACATGTCCCTGACTGTGGTGAAGGAGCAGCATCACGGGGATGCCCCAAAACTCACGACCAAGCTCATGGACTCATCGAGTCCGTGCCAACTCATAGCCGCTCTGCAGGACTGTGTGAAACTGCCCATGGGGGTTCATATCTTTCTCCCATGGGTAGGTCTGGGGATTTCCAGCTGCTGGCCTTGCAGTGGGGGATCAGTCTCAGGTGGGAGGGGCGTTAAGGTCATTTGGCTCCATGTGGTTCACAAAGACAATGCTCCCTGTCCTCCATGGGTTTGCTCCTGGGAAAACCTCTAAGGTGCAGCTGTGGTCTTTCTCCACCCACAGAAACGGGGAAGTACCGATGGGAAAACATCAGGAGATAATTAGTCTGATGGGCCATGCAGGCTGCAGCCTCCACAGCTCTGAGACCAGAAGCAACGGACCACATGTGGCCACACTGCCTCTGCTCTGCAGAGGACCACAGGGAAAGGTTCCAGATAGAGTGGAAGAGGAATATGGATCATCAGGCTCCCTGGTCGGGAAGAGACAGGTAGGCCCTGAGATGCTGGCCTTGACCCTACCTGTCTGGGATTGAGCTCACATGCGCTGTGCGCTGGAGGGACCACCACTGAAGAGCAGAGGCCGCATGTACTTGAGGGCAGCATTCAAAGGGCTGGGAAAGAAACAATGTGTCAGTCTGAGTAGGCCAGAGAAACAAATCCATAGACATGCTTATGTGTATAAGAAAGAGCTTTATATACAAGAGCAATTGAACATTGAGAACACATCCCTGCCCAGTCCAGATCAAGCCTCTAAGTCCAATATGAGCCCATATGTCCAATACCAATCTATGAATTCCTCTTCAGACTCATGCAACATTTACAACGACACCGAATGCAGGAAGATCACAGGCCTGTGGGTGGAAAGTCTTGTGGATCCAGTGGCAGTGGAAGCATCTCAGCACTGGTGTGGGTTTCCGTGTGGCTCCTCCAGCTTCGGGGCTCTAGCGTAGTAGCTCCATGTGTCTTGTCCAAGGGAATCTCTTGGCAGGAAGTGAGTGTGTGTCCCACCTCCAGTGAGCTATTATCTCCATGGCACCTCCAAATGAGGTCATCAAGCAGCGCCGATGGGCAGGCTAACCCCCACTCATAAGTCTCAAATTGACTGCAGGCGATGTCCCCGCCACACCCAGGAAGCAGGGAGGAAGTGGATGAGTGACGGTCCTTGGTGGGATTGCAGGTGACAGCAACCCCGATGATTTGCTCCTTCCCTCGTAGCTCGGCACAGAACACTGTGCCATCCTCACGTGTGTTCTGGTGTCAGAGCCCACTGTTTTCACCACTGTGCCAACCTGCCTCGCTCGGAGGGGCTTCCTCTTTTGCCATTGCTGCCCCTCCACTGGGCATGGCGCTCCTCTCCAGGCACCAGTCTTTCCTGACAGAACATGCCAAGGGACGTGAGACAGAGGCTCTCCGTCCTCGGTTCTAAAGAGCATTTTGGCTGTTCTCCTTTCGAGCGGGATGTGGTCATCCCTTTGGCAGCCCAAGGAGATGTCAGCGTTCATCGCCTACCCGATTCAAACACAGATTCTCCTTGGGGCTTTGTTCAACTTCCATATGCAAATTGAGTGATTAAACCTGGGTTGGGCCAGGTGCAGCTTAGTCCTCAATATTTTAAAGAGGGCTTGTGTGAAAGCTCTGCCCAATGTAATGCGTCGTTTGATTTCTTCTCCTTTTTTAAGTTAAAATGGTTTAATAGGCACGTCTCAGACAAATAGCTTTGATTCACAAGATTCTAGCAACAGGCTGCTAGAGGGGCTCCAGGGGGCTGGAAAGGGACCCGTGCCCTGCCCCCTGAGGGACTGCAGTGAACAGGCAGCGGTGTAGACACCCTCCCCTCTTTCTGGGGCCAGGCCACTTCTGGATACTTCTCGGCCCAAAGGATATGCTATTGACATTTAAAATCTACTCTCTTCTTGAGAGGACACACCCATGCCCAGCCTGAGACCGTCCCTAATGCAGGTGGAGGACGGTTTTGTTGACCTCAGGGTTCATCCAGGCATTCCAGATGCCGTCCAAGTGGCTGTCAATGTCCGATGTCCACGAGGGCCCCACAGGAGCAGTGTTCAGCAGCAAAGCCGGGATCCCCCGGCTTCAGGCCAGTCTCCACAGGAGCCGTTGTGAGGGTCTCTGCTTCGCTGTCTGCTCTCGTGGCACTCCTGCAGGGGGGCCCTGGGCCCTGGGCAGTCCTGGCAGCAAGCTGGTTGGGACTGGCATCCTTCACCCGGTGCTCATTGGCCTGAAGATAACCGACAGTTACGGACCTGCTGTTGTCTTTGCACCAGGAATCAGTCAGCGTGAGTCGCCCCCTCCCCCCCCCCACCAGCACGGGGCGAGGGTCAAGGTGCTGTGGGAGAGGGGGACACCGTCCCCATAGAGGGTGTAGTGAGCACCCAGGCCACCTAGGGGCAGGTGCTCCTGGTACGGCTTTTGCTTCTCAGTCCCCAGCAGCCTGTTGACGGCACAGTGGGTGTACTGGGCACCATGCAGCACCATCTCATAGTGAGCCTGGGAGGTCAGCTTCACGCAGGGCACGCTGAGCCTGGGCAGCCCCGCGTGGTCTGGACCCACGGCAGGTGCCTCAGCAGAGCAGCAGGGTGAGGAGCAGTGCCCCCCTCCCCAGGAGCCCCGCTGCAGCTTGGTCTCCGAGGAGAGTGGCCTGCTGCCCGGGAAAGCAAGGAGAAATGTCTGGCCCCCTTCTTGATGGCTGCTTCCCTGAGCACTGACTGCAGATCCAACGGAGTCCTTGACAGCTCCAGTCTCTCCTCTCATGAGACTGAGACCACCTTGTGTCCGGTTGTGAAAGTTTTGGCTTTCCTTATTATAAAGAGTTGTCCCTGCTGAAGGCTGCAACCCTGGCTAAAGGACCCCCCCCCACCCCAGACCATTGCCTCCCAAGCCTCCCTTTGGGAATGAGGTGGCGTGGCTGGAGTGTGTTACCAGAGCTGTCAGCACTTGGTAAGCACCCGCTTTCTACTCCCATACAGAAGCACCAAGAACAATCCCCACACTCACTGCCATTGAGTCAGTGACTCACAGTGACCCCCTGAGGGTTTGCAGGGAGTGGAAAGCCCAGTCTTTCTCCCAAGGAGCTGGTGGGGGTTTCGAACCGCCAACCATGTGGATGTTAGCCCAGGTCATAACCAACCACTCCAGCACCAGGGCTCCTTCCTGTACCGGCTCGGATACTTGTGGGAGCAGCTCTACCCTGTCCGACTGGGTCCCTTTAGGTTGGCATTGGCTCAATGGCTGTGAGTTTGGTGCTGGCCCTATGAGCAGTGCCCCGCACACTGAAGGGGTCCCTGGGGAGGAGAGAGGGGTGTCTTAATGCACCCTGATGGGAACGCAGAGCACTCAGGGAAGAAGGAAGTCAGTAACTTGTTCATGTCCACGACTGATGCTACAATCGAGGCAAGCCTGTAGGTCTGAAGGGTGGGCTCCACAGAGGCCTGGCTAATGCTGGTGGTGCTCCCGGCTACGCTCCTGATGGCCCCCAGCTCAGCTCTGTGTTGGGAGAGAAAGTGGAAAATGTAGCCTTGTGATTTGGTGGTGGTGTGTGAGGGGGGGTGTCATGCAGAAACAAGAGGGGAGACCATCGGAGGGAAGATCACTGGGAGTGTAAGACCTTGATCCTCTCTTGACCAGGATTCCGGTGTCTCAGGGGAAAAGGGCAGAGACCAGCATGACCAGCTCTGTGCTGGTGGTGATTCAGGCCATGCAGGGGTGGAGCTTGGGAGCACAGGATGCCCCACCTAGTCACGTGCCCAGCCATCCTGACCCAAGGTTGATGGCAGCCTGCCCACAGGAGAGGGCACATCCTTGCCCTCCCGACCTTTGAGCCAGCTCAGCCCTTAGAGATGGGCCGCTGGGATTGGGGCCAGCAGGCTCTTGAACGAGCGGGAGTGCCTGGCTGGCCCTCCCCTTCACTGTCCACTCTGGGTGTGTCCAAGCCTCTGGGCTCCACTGAGAGGGTGGAACCTCTGTGAGTAACTTTGGGGCCTGTAGGGCCGAGCCTCACATCCCACACACTTTCACTCTCTCCTGATCACAACCAGCACCCCCACACCAGTGACCTCGACCTGTGAGCACCGGGGCAACCGTCTCCCCCAGGATGGTGTCCCGTATCCCAGAGAGAAAGGCAGCAGGTGCTTCCCCTACACCCTGTGCCTCCACATGCAGGCTCCTTGGGAGTCCCGCTGGGGTGCGTGAGGTTGGGGGTTTGAGCTCTGCACCCAGAGGTATCAGGGAGTTCTGCCCTGGCTGTCCTTCTGGGGCTCAGGAGACATCTCAGCTCTGCCAGGGAGTCAGGCTAGCAGGACTGGTCCCCGAGAATTCATGGGTCCACCCACACACATGGTCACCAGGCGTGGGGACCTCTTCCTGTTGCCAGCCTGATGCCCAGTTCCCACCTCTCGCTGCCTTGAGTGTCACCAGGTGGCTATTGACATGGGTGTGTGCCCAGGCGCCCATGTACAGAAGATGCCAGTGGGACCCTGTGCCTGCAGGTGTGCCGGCAGGGGTGGGGGAGAGGTCTGACCCTGGCAGGCGGGGCGAGGGGCATGCACTGAGGCCTCAGGACGGGCACGCCCTTGAGGCGCACTCTCACCGAGACCCTGATGGAAGTTGTGAGACCGAGGTCAGGGTGTCTGAGGGTGGGGAGGAGGAGGACACGGAAGGACAAGGACAGTATGGTCTGCGGCCACAGCTCCCCAGGCCGCCTCTGTCCCCAGGGCCGGGGCAGAAGAGGGTCTGGAGACCATGGGATCCAGAACTCTGTGCTCTGCATTCAGAGGTTGGGTCTCCTGAGCCGCTAGAACCACTGACCCCTACGAACTCGGCCTTTACCCATGCCTGGCCAGCCTGTGAGGGCCAGCCCTAGGGCACTGTCTGGAAGTAAAAGTAAAACCTGGAAATGGCCGTCTCCACCCAGTGTCCCAGAGCTCTGCAGGAAAGTAATTGGAGGTGACCCAGGATGGATGTTTCTGCCCGTAGCTCAGCGCTAGGCCGTCCCAGGAGCACAGGGACTTCCTTCCCTGCCTCTCTTTCTCAGCAAGAGCAGTCGAAGTCCCAGCCCCAGCGCCCTGGACAGCAGCCTACCGTGTTGGAAGGGGTCCCCTGGGATCCTGCGGAGTCTGGACGCGCCCCTTGGCTTCAGATGAGACTCACAGTTAGAGCCATTAGCCGAGACCCCACCTGCTGCACACCTGCCCGCCAGACCTGGAGCCCCCTCACAGCCTTGGTTAGCTCACAGCTGGAAGCCCCTGCGATGGGTGCCACCACTCCAAACCCAACTCCTGCCCTCAAGTCAGTCCGACCCTGCGGCGGCATCATGGGTCATGCACTGGGCTGCGAACCTCCAGGTCCACAGTTTGAAACCACGAGCTGCTCCGTGGGAGACAGATGGGGCTTTCTGCTCGCAGAGTCTCAGAGCCTCAAGAACCCACAGAAATGGTTCAACTCCAGGTCTCTGGGTCCGTCCCAGTCACAGAGACTAGGGGTCACCGAGCAGAGTTGAGCTCCTCCCTCAGGAGGACTGAGACTGATCTCTGCAGAAGCAGACCACCAGGCCTTTATTCCATGGTGCTGCTGGGTGAGTTCGAACCACCAACCTTGAGGCTAACAGTTGGGCATGATCCAGTCGGGCCCCCAGGAATCGCTGTTTCGGTCTGGGAGGCTGAGAGGTGGGATGGGCGGAAGGCCTGCTCGTGGTCATGTGGCTGATGTATCCCAAGTGGGTCCCACTCCTGGACTGTTGAGTCCCAGGCCTGATGGACAACCATTCGGGGGATTGTCCCCAAGCCACCAGAGCACAATGGAAATGGTCAGTAGCCGGGTTGTGGTGGCCAAGGGCCTGGCAAGGAGGTCCCGGGGCAGGCGAGGGAAGGAGAAGTACATCCCGAATTCTGACAGGCTGTTTAAAGCCTGCCTGCCGGTGCAATCTCAGGGGGCCCAAGGGGAAGCCGGGGGAGCCACACACAGCCTGAATGCCTCACAGTCAACACTTGGGGCTCTGCAGCTGCCCTGGGACCACCCCCATCTTCAGAGCCCAGAGCGAAGCTCCTGCCTGTCCTCACCCTGCTCTGGGAAGCTCTGCCCAGCACCCTGTGTCCTCGCACTGTCCCGGGCTCGATGGAGATGGCTGAGATGGTCAAGCTTCGGAGGCTCGCCCCAGCGTCCTGGCCCACCAGCCCATACTGCCCTTCCTGAACCCAGACAAATTTTCTCTCTGGAATTTGCCTGGCAAACCTCCTGGTCCCTGCTGACTAGCGAGGGCAGTGCTGGGACTATCTTTGTCCCTGGCTCAGCGTCTCAGTCCAGGCTGCCAAGAAGTCCTTATGGGCATCCAATACCTACTTCTCACTTGCTTTCAGCCACTCTTTCTCCTCTCCGTCTTCCCCATTCCCTGTCTGGCTCCTGTGGTTATGGTAAAGGGCCCTGTGTGATTCCTCCTCACGGACCAGCCAGATTCACTGCCCTGGAGTTGGCTTCGACCCATGCCAACCCTACAGGGCAGAACTCAACTGCTCCTAGGGGTTAACCGTGGCCACATATCTTTAGGGGAGCAGAAAGCCTCATCTTTCTCCCAAGGAACAGCCAGTGGGTTTGAACTGCTGATCTAGGGTTGAGCAGCCCAGCAAGTAGCCATGATGTCCCCAGGGGCCTTCCCATCTCCACTGCTTAGGTCCAGATGTCTTCTGCTCTGACCGCGGTGTGGGACAAGAACTCAGAGGCCATCAAGGCATCCCTGTTCTGTCCCAAGTGCCTCGGAGGTAGGAGGAGGAAACGGCAAGCCCCTAGCAGGTGGGGGCCCCTGTGCCGGGCCTCTGTGCTTGGGGCAGGTTTTCCTAGTTGGCCGCAGCACTTCTTGCTGAAGTCTGGAAGGGTGCCTCTCAGCATCCTTCACCCAGCACCAGGGAGCCGTCAGCAGCCAGCTAAAGGTGACTCAGAGCAGAGAGCCCTCCGCCCACCCTGCTGCAGCCTGCTCTCTGCTCAGGATGGACGCCAGAGCAGAACAGAGCTTCCTATGCACGACTGTCCTTGGCCTGTCCCCCCTCGCACTGCTGCTGCCCCCATTTCTCTGTCCTTGTGCTCGGCCCAACACAGGACGGCAAGCAGGCAGACAGGATCGTTTGTCTTCTCATCTCAGGTTCCCGCCGCCGGCTGCGGTGGCCTGGTTAGGGACGCAGCCCCACTGGGCCCAGATGCCTTTGGGTGGAAGGTGCTAGGGCTGCAGCAGCAGCATACCCTGGACAGCTGGCTCCAGCTGTGACCTGTGGCCGGAGACCCTCTCCAGACACAAGGGCTTTCAGATTGGCCCTGGGGATCACGGGTCCCCCTTGTCCAGCCTGCTTGCTCCAAGGCACTCAGTGAGCACCCTATCTGGGCCCAGGACACTGACAACTGGATTAGCACCCACTAGGTGCCAGAGCTGGTGGGGGAGGGGGGATGGGAGGGGGAGAGAGAGAGAGAGAGAGAGAGAGAGTAGGGCCTACCTGAGCAGCGACAGAGGGTCCCTGGCCAGCAGCTGTTGGTCCCGGGGAAGAGTTGTGCTCTCAGCTGGGCATTGAGAAAGTGCGCTTAGGCCGAGTTGCCCTTGGGACCTCAGCTGCCTCCTGGATGAAACGGGAATGAGTGTTCTTACCAGTAAAGCATGCACACTTGTCTTGAGGGTTTCTTTGAAGGATTGAGCAAGATCAGCTCATCGGTCCTGGAGCACTGTGGGCACGTCACCATGACCCCCCAGGCTGTGACTCAGCTCTGGGGAGACAGTGCTCCCTCGGAGCTGACTGTCTGAGGGAGTGCAGACCCCTCCGCCCACAGGAGATGACCTCCCAGACCGAGCAGAGCCACGGTGGGGGGAGCTCGGGGCCGTGGGGGCAGAGGAGCCCCTGGCCCTACCCAGGAAGTCCAAGAAGGCTTCCTGGAGGAGGTGACTTTTGAAGAGGAAGGATGGGTTTGCCAGGTGGCCACTCAGGAGCTCACTGTCCAGGAGTCCATTCTGATGCACCAGGGCTCTCTGGGACCGAGCAGGACTGGCCCCAGGGCTCCCCAAGGCTGTCCTTTAGGGGCCTAGAAAGCGCCCTCTTTCTCAGGGGCACAGCTGGTGGCTTTCAACTGCCGACCTCCTCGGACACGCAGGGGCTGCCAGCCGTTGGGGTTGGCGAGTTGGTGACTCCTGGGGGCAGGGAGCAGGTGGCATCAGACAGGAGGCCACCGTGAGGTGGGGCCGAGTGACCACAGTCACAGCACAGGCCAGGCGTCCAGGTCGAGGGCACGGCTGGGCAGCAAGGTGGTGGGAGGGTGCGGGCCAGAGTGCCCACACCGGTCACAGAGTTCAGGTGACAAGAAGGCGGGACAGGTGCCCGGCAGGCTCCTCTGACAACTGAATGTAGAGCAGACAAACTGGGCCAGGCAAGTGTAGGGCACTGCATTATTCACTGTCCAGGCTGTGAAACATTTACACTACTTCCTGACAATGTATGGTGTTTGCTTTCCTACCTCTGTCCGGGCTCCTGGCAGGTAAGCTGTGTGTCCCACAGCTCACCCCTGGGAGCAGTCAGTCCTAGTATGTGGGTGCCAAGCATCTAACTTGGCCAAGAGAAGGTCTGCAATCCAAGAGGCCAGGCCATCTGGGACCCCAGCTCCCCCCTACCGCCCCAGGTCTGAAGCTACTGCCCTCCCCTCCCAGTGTCCCCAGGGCAGAGAGGAATGCTGCCATAGAGACCTAGGCTGGGTAGGGGCGGGGCAGAAGCAGAGATGGACACTGGCCTCGGCGCTCCCTGGCTGTGTGGCCATCGTGGTCGAGCCGAGGGACTACTCTCATCCCGTTTTCTCCTCCAAAAGATGGGCTTCATGGGAGCACGGAGCTCTCACAGCTGACTGAGACCACACAGCGCCGGGCCTGTGACAGCTGAGTGACAGGAAGCTCAGAATCCCTCCTTGTCGGATTAAACGCTGCCCGCAGGGTTTAAGACAGCCGGTCAACGCTGTGCAGCTAGGTGCGTGAGGGTGTGGGAAGAGGACTGAGTGGCCGTGAGCTACTCAGGAAGCTGAGTTCAAAGCCCCACAGGCACCGCCCGGAAGGATCTCCCTCCAGCGAGGCCTCTCTTGGACTCTTCCTAGACATCTTTGGGAAGCCCACCCCTCCACTGCTCTGGTCTGGACAGGAAGAAAGGAGAATCCCCTGGCAGTAGGAAGGAGGTGAGGGTGGGGTAGGATGGGACCTGGGAGAAGCTCAAGTGGACCCTGATTGGACCAGGGGGCGTCTCCTACCATGTCCGTCTGCCCAGGCAGAAAGAAGGTGGACCCCCACCCCCGCAACAACTGGAACGCCTCCTGATATCCCGGGGTCTACAGCCCGGGGGCCTGGGCGATGGACTCTCTGACCTACGCATGGAGATTGGGCCCAGAGTGTGCAGCCTCCAGCAGGGATGGAACCACCGCCAGCAGGAGGGCTGGGGTGGTGAGGTCCGTCGGCTCCTAAAAACATCTTCTGGGGAACTGAAACCTGGACTTGCAGGCTAGAGGAGCCCACACCCTCAGTGTCTTCTTCCGGCCCCCCACAGCCAGCCAGACCAGCCCATCCACACGTCAGTCAGAGAAAGGAAGCATCAGAAGGCCCCAGAGGACCAGAACCACAACCAGAGGCGAGGGATAGAGGTGTCCGGGCCAGAGTCCTCCCTCTCTGGTCTTTCAAACAGCAGTGTCTTCAGAACCCCCTGCCGACTGGTCCCTGAGTGTGGTCCACAGCGGGGAAGGGGCCCAGCCTGAGCCTGTCGGCTTTGAAGAATTTCTCACCCTTTGTGCAAGCCCGGAAACCTCAGTGGTTACAATGACAGCCTGCTAACCAGAAGGTTGGCAGTTCGAATCTGTAGCTGCTCTGCAGGAGACAGACGCAGCAGTCTGCTTCCGTAAGGGCTGACAGCCTCAGGACCTTATGGGCGGGGTGGAACTGCTCCTGGGGGTCTGAGACTCACTTGTTTTTTTTAAATAATTTTATTGGGGACTTGTACAGCTCTTATCACAATCCATACATCCAATCATCGTGTCAAGCACACTTGTACGTATGTTGCCATCATCATTCTCAAAACATTTTCTTTCTACTTGAGCCCTTGGTATCAGCTCAATCCCCACCTCCCCTCCCCTTCCTCCCTCATAAACCCTTGGTAATTTACAAAACATTTCGTCATGTCTTACAGTGACCGCTGTCTCCCTTCACCCACTTTTCTGTTGTCTGTCCCCCTGGGAGGGGACTATATATCGATTATTGTGATCAATTCCCCCTTTCTATCCCACCTTCTTACCCTCCTAATATCTCTACTCTCATTGTTGGTCCTGAGGAGGTTAATCTGTCCTGGATTCCTTGTGTTTCATCAAGCTCTTATCTGTACCCGCGTACATGCTCTAGTGTAGCTGGATTAGTAAGGTAGAATTGGGGTCATGAGAGTGTTGGAGGAGGAAGCATTAAAGAACTAGAGGAAAGTTGCATGTTTCATTGGTGCTACACTGCACCCTGATGGGTTCTCTGGGACTAACTCTTTATGGGAGTAGAAAGCCCAGTCCGTATCCCTTGGAGGGGCTGGTGGTTTCGAACTGCTGGCCTTGGGGTTAGCAGCCCAGAATGTAACCTCTACACCACCAGGAGGAACACTGGAGGGCAAGGGGAAAAGACACCCCTTAGGTGAAGCTTCCACACATGGCCTCCGCTCTGTGGACTCCATGTGGCTTCAGCTCCTGAGAGGTGACCCGGGTATCAGCTCATGAATACTTTAGTGGGGATGAGTTGATGAGGCTCCTTACGTTCACTGTGTCCCTAGACAGCTTTCACAAAGGACAGGGACGCTGGCACAAGAAACTGGCACGGAGCTGGTGTGAGGAAGGCAGCTCTCCCACGGGGCCGGGGCCGGAGGAAGCGGGCAGGCTCCCACGGGCCAGCCCTGTGAAAACCCACCACCAAGTATTCCAAACAGAACAGTCTGCTAGCTGGTGATTTCCCCGGCATGTCTCTGTGGCAGTGACTTCCCCTTGAGCACAAGCTCCGCTTCCTCAGCTGCAGCTCCGGGGGCAGAGCTGGCGGGACACCAACTATTGCCCCTTCATAGCTTGCTCTGAGCTTCTGAGCTGGGGGGCTGGACCCTCTGCCCCTCCATTGCCCACAGGGAGAACCATGTGGCACTGAGGGTCACCTGGGGAGGGGGCTGAGCAATGAAGTCCTGGAGACCCAGGAAGCAGCGCTCCCCTCCCGCTCTCTGGACACCAAGCATCACTAGCCTGTGAGGGCCTGAGCTGACTTTCATCCGTCTGTGCTAAGCACGCGCCATGTGCGCCGGCATGAGGGTGGCCGGGTGGACGATGGTGGACGTCATTGTCCAGTGGGGAAACCGAGGCTCTGAACGGTCGTCACTTACCCACAGTTCCTCCCTAGGCGAGGCCGTGCTCGGCAGCCCCACGTGAGGTGTCACAGGCCTGGGACGCCCCCACCAGCTGGGGCTGCTCTGAGGAAGGCATTTGAAGCTGTACAGCTCAAGGCTGATGGGGCCTGAAAGGAGGTGAAACAGGTTTAGCATACGCTAAGCTCCAAGACCCCTTGGCGGGTCCCCCAGGTGCTGGGGGGGTGGGGTGGGGCTATCGGGTGCTGGTCTCAGGTTGCCTGTCCTCCCCTGCAGCTGTGACCTTGAGCCTGTTGGTTTCCACTCTTGTGCTGTAAAGTGAGACAAACTGTCTGACCTTGCAGGGCTGTCATCAAAGAACCAGGGCAGCGCAGGGGCTGGGCCCCAGCAGTTAGGGCCTGTGGTTCCGACCCACCAGCTGCTCCTCCCTCGGGAGTAGAGACCTGGGGCTCTGCTCCTTAAGATGTCAGGCCTGGGAGCTGGGCCCTTGGGGCCACTGTGGTGGGGGAGTGGCCGTAACAGCACGCAACAAGAGTGACTGTGCAGGCTGGCTGGTGTGAGCGCAGCGAGGCTGTATGGAGCCCTGCAGGTGGGGTTATCTGCGGTCTGTGCAGGAAGAGGCTGGCACCAGAGGCTGCATGGGAGGAGGCCAGGAGCCAGAGCTGGTCAAAGTTTCAAGGGCAGCGAGGGCATAAGGGCCAGAGAAGCCGGGGGGCGGGGGGGGGGGCCTTTTGTGAGCTGTGAAGGTCGGGTAGGCAGGAGGGGCTGGGAGTGTGCCCATGGCCACGGGCCTCTGGGTCACACAGGCTGGGTGAGAAGGCCAGTTCTGCCTCTTCTGGTGACACCACCTGAATAATGTCCACAGGGGCACCTTTTCTCATCTCTCAAAGGAGGTGCCATCAGTGCCCACTTCCTATGGCACCCGGAGGGGACCCAACACCGGGAAGCACAGCGACCGTGCCTGCTGCATGCCGGGCACATGCTGAGTGCTTCACTGACAACAGCGATCACTGTGATTCATACACAGTGGCCGGGTCAGTCCGGAATGACGAGAGGAACAAATTCAGAGAGACACTCATGTATGTAGGAAAGAGGTTTATATACAAGAGCAGTTGAACATTGAGAAAACGTCCCAGCCCAGTCCAGATCAAGTCCATCAGTCCAATATTAGCCCATGTGTCCGATACCAATCTGTAAAATCCTCTTCAGACTCATGAAATGCGTGCAATGATGCCGAGGGCAGGAGGATCACAGGCCAGTGGGTTGGAGGTCTTGTGGATCCAGTGGCGTCGTGAGCATCTCAGTGCTGACAGAGGACTCTATGTGGTTTCTCTGGCTCCCGAGGTCTGGTTGCATCAGGGTAGGTCCCTGTGGCTTCTCCAGCCCCCAGGGTGTAGCGCCATGTGTCTTGTCAGTAGAGCGTCTCTCAGGGAGTGAGCAGAGAGAAGTGTCTCCCACCTCCAAGGAGGAAATACAGGAGCTCCCAGAATCCTCAGGGGAAGGCCACGCCCACACAGAGACCTCATTGGCTATAACGCAATTGACAGACTGGACTGCACTCCTTCACTCTTCATCCTCTCAAGTCCCAAATTGACACCAGATGATGTAACGACCACAGTGGCTGTTGCTGTTTGTGGGAGCTGGGCCAGAGTTTCAGGCCCGAGCTGACCCCTGAGGCTTCCACGCAAGGGTATCACAGGGGGTGGTGTCCCTCAGAGCAGTAACTCACAATGCCACCCCTTCCACAGATCTCCTCCCATGCCAGACCAATCAGAATCCCTAGTGCTCTTTATTATCATTATTTCAAATAAATCATTTTATTGGGCCTCTTACAGCTCTTACAACAATCCATACATGCATTGTGTCAAGCACATTTGTACATTTGTTGCCACTGTCATTCTCAAAACATTTTCTTTCTACTTGAGCCCTTGGTATCAACTCAAGTCCCCCCTCCCTCCCCCATCCTCCCACCCTCATGCGCCCTTGATAATTTCTAAATTAGTATTTTCATATCTTACACCGACCGTTGTTGCCCTTCATCCACATTTCTGTTGTTCATCATCCTGGGGGGATGTTGCATGTCAATCATTGTGATTGGTTCCCCCTTTCTCGCTGCATCTTCTCCTGCCCTCATGGTATCAGTACTCCCATTACTGTTCCTGAGGGGTTTATCGGTCCTGAATTGCGTGTGTCGAGAGCTTTTGTCTGTACAGTGTCCATGCTTCGGTTTAGCTGGATTTGTAAGACAGAGCTGGGGTTCTGATGGGGAGAGGGGGAGGAAGCATTAAAGAACTAAAGGAATGTTGTGTGTACCATCGCCTAGTGCTCTTTATTATCAATTCAAACAACTAGTTTTGTTGGAAATAATCCACACACCATACAATTTACTGGTTCCATCATAGTAAGAAGCGTTGTACAATCATCACCATGATCGATTTCGGAAGTTTCTGGTTATTAGCCCCTCATTTCCCACCACCTCCCCTGCCGTGCCATCAGACAATGAATAACCCAGGCGCTGTCTCTAGAGATTTATCCACCCTGGATTTCACATACAGAACATCATGCAGAAGAAAGCAAAGATCCCCAACAACAATGACAAAACCAAACCAAAGGAAATCTCAATAGCAAAGAAAGCAGGAAATTTTTTTTTTACCAGACCCCCATACCTTCCCAGCCTAAAACGCACCTTTTCTCGGGACTTTGGAAACTCCAGTTCACAGGGCAAATCCAGCCGGTGGCCTGTTTGGGGTTCAGGATGGCTTTTCCAGTGTCTGCTATTGGGGGGCAGAGCAAGACAACAGAATCAAGCTAGTTTGGGACAGGGAAATGATTTGAGCTTCAAACTCCAGTGTCTGTGGGTAAATTGTCTTCGAAAACAGGAAATATTAAAAACTAAACCTCCCCTGAAGTGGTCCAAACCGGGGATCACAGGATCAGGTGTTCCATTGCAATCTAGCTACATCTGCCATAATTGTTTCTAGAGTGCCCTCTGTCTGACAGCAAGCCTATTCACGTCCTTGGACAGCAGGCAGAGGTTACTGGAGGCTTAATGCACCTGGGGGCCGGGAAGTGGATTTTGGGGTGGGACCCGCGTGGTCTGCAGTTCCTCCGGAGAAAGACTGGGCTATCTGCTCATGTAGACAGATGCAGCCTTGGAGACCAACCACGAGTCCGTGTAGATGGATGTTAGTGAGTTTGTTGGGTATTGTAATAGTCATCCACAACCTCTGGAGCCTCATGTCCAGAAATTAAGCTTGGTCCCATTCCCTCTGTGGTGGCTGCATACCGTTATGTCAGCTTGATAACTACATGTAGGGGTGGAGTCTAGCCTGTCAATCAGACCACAGTCTGGTGAGACCTCCTTGTGGGCGTGGCCTTCTCCTGAGGATTCTGGGAACTTCCTCTCTTCCTCCCTGGAGGTGGGCTGCACTCTCTGCTCAAGCCACACTCAGAGAGCTGGAGGAGCCACACAGAGACCCACGCCAGCGCTGAGATGCTTCCATGAGCACTGGATCCATGAGACTTTCCACCCACCGGTCTGTGATCTTCCTACATTCAGTGTCATTGCATATGTTGCATGAGTCTGAAGACGAATTTATAGATTGGTATCAGACCTAGGGATAATATTGGACTTATGCACTTGATCTTAACGGGGCTAGGATGCTTTCTCAATATTAAGTTGTTCTTTGATATGAAACTCTCTTACACACATACGAGGGTCTCTGGATTTGTTTCTCTAGTCAACCCGGCACAGCCGGTTTTCCCCCTTCTCTTCCTTCAATTGCTACTTTATTCTCAGAAGAGGCATTGATCTGGGCTCACAGATACAGATACTGATCACCACAACACTGCAGCTAAGACACCAGGACGGTTGACAGCATTCGTGACTGTAAAGACAGTCGCAGCTGCAGGATGTGCTCGTGGGAAAGACAGACAAAATCACGGAGGCAAAAGTGCCTCTGTAACTGGGTGCCTACCTGCTCCTCACCTCTCAGCCCCTGAGTCACCCTGCAGTTCTAGCCGACAGCACCAGAAAAGGCCACACATGAATCGCGTGCAGCTGGCCCAGGCCCGGTGGGAGGACGGTCCTGGAGAGCGCAGTGGTCAACCTGTGTGTCACACACATGTACATTCACACTGTGGCCACACGCTTGTACACACCGTCACACACACGTCTACTCCAGCTCACACAGGCATCCACACACACGCAGCTGCCCCACTGCCCTGCTGACACACTCACACTGAGTACTCCTCCTCACAGACGTGCTCACACTGCAGTTGCATACACGCAGACACACGTGAACCCACAGCTTACCACCACACAGGCCCTCACACGCACCTGGATGCAATGCATACACACACGCTATTGTCACATATGCCAGACGCAGCCGTCCTCATCCACTCGTCCACACTGGTCCACTCGGCGCACCAGCTTGCGTTCACCCCGCAGATGCCCACCCCCTGCCACCCAGAGTGCCCCTCCAGAACTCCCCAGGTCCGGGCACATCATGTGCCTGCCTGTCCCTCCCCCTCCCCTCCCCCTCTGCGTTCTATTTATTGCTCTGAGCCAGGATAAACATATTTGGAGAAAGTTGTCCTTCCTCGACTGTGTGCTGGGCAGATCAGGGTGCGGCTCCCAGGGGCTGGTGGTGTGGCTGGGAGGGCTGAGAAGCTGGGTGGGCGCAGGGTGCCCTCCTGCCTCCGGCCTGCCTGGAGACCCTCACTGAAGACCCTTGGCAGGGAGAGCAGTTCAGACTCACCCAGAGCCCCCTCGGAGGGGGAACCTGACAGTCTGCCCCACAAGCTCTATGGAGGGCGCCCTGCTTGCAAACACATGGGTCCCCATGAGAGGGTGGGCTCAGTGACATCTGGGTTTCAAGTCTCACCCTGAGGGCAGGTTGGCTGCCCCTCAGGAGGCTCCTCCCCTGTGGCCGGGCTGCCCCCGGCTCTTTCTCTCCTAGAGAGCAGAAGGGCCCTGCTGGATCATCCTATTTCCTCTCGGGTGGACAGGATCCCATGAAGATATCCACTGAGTACTTCCTCAGTCCTCCCGTATCATCTCGTCTCAGCTCCATAAGCACCTGGGTGGTGGCAGCGGCTGGGCCAGGAGGAGCATGCTCCCATCTCACAGATCCGGGCACAGAGGGGGCGTGGTAGTTAGCGTTTAGGTCCACTTGAACCTGTGTGAGAGGCAGGGGTAGAGTCCAATCTGTCAATCAGGTCACAGTCTGATGATGCCTCCTTGGGGGCGTGGCCTCTTTATAAGAGCGCCAGAGAGAACTTCTGTTTGCTGCAACTTTCTCTGTTGCTCTGTGTCCCTCCAGGGGTGGCCCTATGGGGACCTCTGACCCTGGGAACCAACCTGGGAGCTGCCAGCGCCCTGCCACGCTCCCCCCGATCTTGGATCCACGCAGCTCGGCCCCCATCAGCCTGTAACCTCCCTGCTTCCCGCTTCAGCTCTCCCCACTGTCCATCTGCAGCTTGGTGAGTCCGAGGAGGACTCCCGCTGGCATCCTGCTGGACTGGGCTGCACCTTTTGCATGGGTGAAGCCACCTCTGGACAGAAAGTTCTTTCTTGTACATGTGTGCGACACTGGTTTTATTTCATCAGGCAACCCAGCCGGACACAGATGCTCAGGGTCGTCCAGGGCACAGAGCTGTGGACGCAGGACTGGGCCCTCTCTCTTCCCGTGGCTCTTACCCTGCGAGCATTGGCTAGCTGTCTGCAGGTGCCCGGGGCTACTTGGCTGCCACAGCTAGGTTGTGGCAGACTTTGGCTGAGCCTCCCTAAGAGTGCAAACCCAGGGAGAGCACACCCTGCCCTGTCGGTGGCCTGTGTGGCTGTCATACTTGGCCAGCCCCTGGCTGCCAGGTATTGACCACACTGGTGTCTGTCATGGCGGGCAGGGTCTTGGAGGGCTCTCCTGGGTGAGCACAGTTGGAGAGGCACACTGGTGGCACAGTGGCTGTGCAGTGGGCTGCTCACAGCAAAGTCAGCAGTTCGAAACCACCACCTGCTGAGCCACAGTCTCAGAAACCGCAGGAGAAGTTCTGCGGACAGGTCCTCTAGGATCACTGTGAGTTGGAAATGACTGGAGAGCAGGGGGGTTGGGGAAGGGTTTCAGAGGAGCTCCTGAGCGGCTTGAGTGGCGAAGAGTCCAACCACTAATTGAAAGGTGGGCAGTTCCAATCCATCGAGAGGCCCCTTGGGAGAAAGATGTGGTGGTCTCCCTCCACAAGGTCACAGGTCCCTGCTGTTGAAAACCCTGTGGAGAACACAGGGTCAGACCAACCCAAGGACAACTGATGGAGTCTCACAGCCATATCGCCTGGATTGAGATTCTGGCTCCACCCTTCCCTTGCGATCGGGCTGAGCCTCGGCTCCCTCATGCTTCATAAAGTCGAGGGCAGCAAAGGGGGTGGACTGACCCGTGGTGGCAGCACAGGGGGCATCGTGAGGACGGCGCAGGACCAGGTAGGACTCATTCTCAGGTGGGCAGGGTCGCCATGGCCCGGGGCCGACTTCAGGGCACCTAACAACAACAACATATGGTAGGGGTGGCGTGGGCTCCAGGAACATGGGCGGTTGGTATCGCAGCAGAGCCTTGAGGCCCCACAGCCAGGCAGGGGCCCCATGATGGTCTTCCAGGTAGCGGGAAGCCTTGGGAGGCTGGCTTCAGGACAGTGCCTAGTATGTGGGCTGTACCCAGTCTCCCTGCACCCACCATGCCCGTAGCTGAGATGTCCCAGTCTCTACCCTGCCTCTGCCTGCTGGCAGACTTCCTCCCTGCCCTGCATCCCTGGGAGCCTAACGGGTCTGATACCAGCCATGGAACGTTCCTCCAGCTCCATAATAAAATAGCTGGCAGGGAGGCCGCCTGGCACAGCGAGCAGAAGAACACAGGGTGGAGTCCTGGGGGATAGCTCCTTCGATGACCATCCATTCGAGTCTGGTATCTTCAAAGGGTCACTTGGGCCCCAAACCAGGTGACCTCCAAGAAAGAGCTATTTTTATTTACTTCCCTTCCCTAACCCCTCACCATCTGCTTATTCATCTGACGTTGAAACGTGGACTACGCGCCAGGCCACGAGTTATCACGGTGACCAGCAGGACCGGGACCTACTTGCCACACACTCCTGCAGAGGGCTGGGAAGTAACTGCTCCCAGCTCTGTGACCGGGTGACTGCTAGTGTAGCAAGAAACCGCGTGGACCGGCCGTACCTAAGCAGGTGGGTGGGGCTGTGTTCCTCTAAGCATCGTGGATTCAGATGGGAATTTCAGGTCATTTGCACATGCCACAAAAGATGCTCTTTTTCTTCTGACTTCCAACGGTTCAAAAGTATTTGAAGGCATTCTTTGCTTGCAGACTGGACAAACGTGGCTGGCTGAGCCCTGATATGAATGGACAGCAGTGTCGCAGAGAGAGGCCGGACAGGTCAAGAGTCTAGACGCTCAGGGAATCGCGCGTCCTGACGCCTGCGGGGGAAGCGGCGTGTCCGAGGAGCGAGCGGGCTTTCGACGGTGGTCTTTCCTCAAGAGGTCGATGAGATGTCCAAACTGGCTTAACAAGCGACACAGGGGGGTGGGGGGTGTTCAGGAATGTTGGCCTATCCCCCCAGGCAATTGAGGTGCCCTGAGACTTGGCAGCTGTTGATGAGGTTGGAGAGGAAGTGCCCCCTGGGACCTGGATGCTCTCTCATCTCATCCTCGCTTTTGGCATCAAGCCTCTTCACATCCCCACTGCCTACCAGCCCTGAGTCTTCAGTGGGGAGCCCCCAGAGAGTGTCAGGTCAGGTTGTTCCTTCCAAGGTCTCTGGAAGAGTCCAGGCCTTTGGAAAGGGCTGGCTTTGGGAGGGGCCCCCTACAAACCCGGGCAGTCTCCCAGAATGCACCTTTCTCTTCTTTTAAATTTGACTTATTTTCTTCTTGTTGAGATGATTGGACAAGAGGGCTCCAAAGACATTGCAGAAAGCACACGGAAGCTGTTCATGATCTTTTCACCCCATCTTCCCACGAGCTTTCTAAAACCCCACAGCTAAGCAGATGCCAACTCGTCAGTTCTCGAACACGTGGCATGTTCTCAGGAGTGTCTATGGACATCAGAGGTCAGTACTCATGGCCACTCATCACAGTTCCTCCCCCACTCCCACCCCAGCGATACCCAGCACAACTCTGGGCACAAAGTGCCACTCCCTCCCTACCAGCGATGTTTTCACTCCCAGAATGAGGGACAATAGCCCTTGCCTCTTCCTCATTAGGGATTCCCTCTGTACCCGGACTCTTGGGAAGCTCTGCCCTTTGGACGTACCTTAGAGCATTCCCCTTGGGCGTCTTTCCTCATCGCAGGGAAATGACCTCCTTGTCCCTCCCAGACCTGCCCACCTGGATGCCCAGACTTAGTGGGGTGTGGGCATGAGGACCTCTTGAGCCAGCTGAAGTGGGTAGGCAGGGGCCTTGACACCCCAACCGTGAGGCCAAGCCTCCCCACTTCATGCTCTTTCCGGGTATCCTCACCCCCCGGGGGGGGCGCCTATCCTGTTTTGCTTTCTGCACTGCACCTCTCCACCCACTTCTAAACCCTCCACTGCCTCCCTCCTTTCATTCTTTCATAGCACACATCTCCATGCAAAACTTCATTATTTAATTGAGTGCTCTCTTTCAATCTACCTCCCACTAGACTTTTGCCTGCCTTAATTTTCATAATTATCTTACAGGGCAGAGATGATCTCCGTTACATAGACGAACAAACAGACCTCTAGCAAGTGGCAGGGTCAGGAGTCGAGGTCAAGCTTTGAATAGACAACAGCTCACATTGTAACAGAACCGCTATACGGTCCAGCCAACCCACTGCTAGGGGGCATCACGAGAAGAAATGAAAACGGGAATGCAAACAGAGAATGCTCTTTGCAGCCCAAAGGTGCATCTCCATCAGAGATGAACAGATATATGAACATGTAGTCGCACAATAGGGACATTGCTCAGTCACAAATAAAAATGAGGTCCTGATGCACATCATTACATGGATGGACCTTGAAGACATCATGCTGAACAAAATAATCTCCTACAGCTGACAAACACTGGAGGAAATCAATGACAGGAATGTGTCGAGTTTTCAAGGATTCTATTTTCCTTGGATCCACGGTCAGCACTCATGGACGCAACGGACAAGAAATCAAACCCCATTGCATTGGGTTCGTCTGTCTAAAAACTCCACCACAGTGTTCCAGAGCAAAGCTGTCATGCCCAGGACCAAGATGTGCTTTTCAGTCACGTCATAAGCATGCAAATCTGGACAGGAATAGGGAAGACTGAAGACAGACCCAGGCCTTTGGAGTACGGTGCTTGGTGAAGAATAGGGCCTGTCCTGTGGGTTGCCAGAAGGACGAACAGACCCATCTTGGAAAAAGCATGGCCAGAACGCTCTTTAGAAATGAGGATGGTGTGGAAGTTACATAATCTCATGTCCACTTGAGGGTATTATGAGGGAAGCAGTGGAGTCTGGCCTGTCAACCTATCAGGTCATAGCCAATGATGCCTGTGTAGGCGTGGCCTTCTTATGAGGATTCCGGGAATTTCCTCTCTCTTGGTTCTGCCATCAGACACTCTCCCTGTTTCATCTGGAGGAGCCACGTGGAGACCTGTGCCAGTGTTGAGAGGCTTCCACAGCCACTGGACCCCGAAGGCTTTTCACTCACCGGCCTGTGATCTTCCTGCATGTGCTGCATGATTCTGAAGAGCAGATTATGGACTAGTGTCGGACATATGGGCTAATATCAGACGTATGGACTTGATCCGGACTGGGTTGAGATGCTTTCTCAATATACAATTACTCTTCTATATAAACTTCTTTCCTATACATATATGAATGTCCCAGGATTTGTTTCCCTTGTAAACCCAGCCTGACACAGATGGTGTCATGTACTTTGTCTCATGTACTTTGGACATGTCATCTACCCATCCCTGTAGAAGGATATGATGCTTGGCAAAGCCTCAGGTCATGGAAAAAGTGGAAGACCACCAAGGAGGTGGATGGACACAGTGGCTGCCATTATTGATTCTCACAGCCACGGCAGTGAGGCTGGCGCAGGATTGGGCAGTGCTTCCTTCTGCGTCCACATGGAGCGGTCATGGTCACATCAGACTGCCTGGAGGGCACTCAGTAACAACAACACACAAGTATACACAGACCAAACATCTCGAATGGTTATTAGGTGGGAGGGGAGCGGGGGCAATTCTTGTTTTGGGTGAGTTTATATTAATAGTGGCAGGACAGTTTTGAGAAAAGACAGTGAGAAAGGCTGCCGATTAGAACATAGTCTACCAGTGAATTGTACGTGCAGAGACTGTTGAATTGGTGTATGTGCTATTGTGTATGTTTTCACCATTCTGAGCATGTAAGGTAGAGCTTGGCTCCTTTTTCAAGGTGAGGGGCACGGGCCCTGAGTCCACAGTCTATTTCCAAAACGGTCGCTGCATGAATGGGTCAGGAGATACCTGTAAGGGACCTACGGATGTTCTCTACCACTGCTGCAAGGGAAAAGCTAGACTAGACAGACTGCTCTCCCACCTTCTTGGAGCGCAGGGGCTGCTTAGACAGAGACACACATTGTAGCTCTTCACTGCAGTCTAGTCTAGCAGTCTCTGCTGAAAGATATGAAAGGGTACACAGTTCTGTAGGGCTGGGTGCCGACGCTGGTAGACTCAGGAACGTCAAGACCCGTGGGGTTGGTGCTCTCATGGAAGAGCCCTGCAGAAAGGGCTGCAGGGGCAAAGTCCAGTAGGACAGGGCTTGTTTGGGGCACGGTAGGAGCCCAGAATGACCAGAACTTAACTGTGTTTGAAAAGCTGATGCAGAAAGTAGGTTGGGGCCAAACCATGGAAGGGATAAGAGAGATTGAGAATGATTGGGCTGCACACTAGAGAACAGATTCACCAACAGGAACAGCTGCCTGTGCATGCTGGATGTCTTACCAAGGACTCCCCTCACCTCTCTCCACCTCTGCAATGCAAGTGAGTGGAGGGCTAGGAGCCCAGGTTAGATTACAACAAGTCGCATCTCTGCACCTTATCTGACTTGGGGTCCAATTCACCGTGCTTTAGCAAAGACCACACGAGACCACAATCAGTTTGTGACCCTCTGTTCTTTCTGTTAAGATGGGGACAAATCCGGTGCGGCTGTGACAGCGGTTTTGTAAGAGGAGGCCAACGAGCAAAAACCTTACTAACAAGGCAAGTGCGTTTTTGTTCCCTTTTTTGGCAGATGGACCAGGGGGACTGGGTGCTTCTTGTATTTGGCAGTTACGTATTGAGGACAGGGAAGGGTGTGCGCAATAAGACTAGGAGGAAAAGGAGTCCTGGTCTTGCAGAGGTTATGCGTTGGGCTCGGCCAGGATCCGCATGGTCGGCAGTTCGAAACCACCAGCCGCTCCGCGGAAGAAAGAACGGGCTTTCTACTCCCGTAAAGAGAAAGCCCACAGGACGTCGCTGTGAGCGGGATGGACTCACGGTAACAAGACGAGACCAAGAGGGCAAAGACAGCGGCGCGCAGACGCGGGCAGCGCCCAGCGGCCAGTGGAAAGGGCCGGCCCTCACGGTGCCCCGCCCCCGCGTCTGAAACCGCCAATCAGCGGGCGGGCCCGTCTCTGACGCAGTCTTCGTGCGACGTAGCGGTATCGCGGCCGCGTCCCCGGAAGCCGAGCCCCGGCTCCCCGGCAATGGGCAGCCAGGAGGTTCTGGGCCAGGCGGCCCGTCTGGCCTCCTCCGGCCTCCTCACGCAGGTATTCCGTCCCCCGGCTGGGCCCCCGCCTGCCGCCTGCCTGGCCGCCCACATGCTCTGCCTGGCATCGATCGCGGGCCGGGGAGGCGCCCAGGGCCCTTCGGGAGCCCGACCTGGGCCAAACTCCGTCCTGAGCCCACTTGGAAGGGGCCGCGAGGGGACGTCCGGCGCCCGGATTTGGGAATGTGTGTTTACTGGCCTGGCTAGGAGACTGCAGACAACCCCCTTTCTTGCTGAGCGCACCCCATATGGCACTAGGAGAAAGAGCGTATGGTGTTCCAAACCCCTCCCAGAGATCCACGGTGATTCCACTACTCGCCCCCCTGTAGCACGGAGGAGAACGGCACTTTACGGGTTTCCAAGACGAAACCTGCGTGGCGCAGGCAGCCTCCCTGTTCCCCTGCGGGTTGGCGGTTAGGTTAGCAGCCTATCACCTAAGCTGCTGCACCACCAAGTCTCCTGATTTCTGCTTAGAATCTGCTGTTCTTAAGACAAGGGGTTAATTTCGTCCAGATCCCACCCTGCCCCACAAAGCGCCTTCCACAAGCTTCCTTCCCCTGAGTTCAGGGAGACAACAGGACCTGCACCCAACAGGTCTGGTTAGGATTCCGGTTCTGTCATGTGCTTGCTACATGATCGGCCCAGGACTAGCAAGCTCACCTGAGTGGGAGATTGGCTATACTTATCGTACCTGGTTCCTAAGGTGCTTGTGGTGACTGTTAACCACCAGGTTGACTGTTCGAAGCTACCTGCCACTCTGAGGGAGAAAGATGGGCCTTTCTGCTGTAAAGAAGCTCGGTCTTACAGTTCCACCCTGTGCTGTAGGGTCACTCTGCGTGAACATCGAGTTATGGCAGTACATGCCATATTGGTCCAAGTGTGATCTAAAGCTTCAAGTCTGGGAGCTGGTCACTCCAAGTCCAGCGACCCTTGCCCCTTCCAAGCCTTCTCACCATAAGTCCTCATGCCCTGGGTCGTAGAGAGGTGGCGTTGAGCAGTGGGGCCCCAGCTGCAGCATAGGTCTTTTCAGTAGCTAAATGCCTGCCCTTGGGGAAGTCATTTAACTTCTCTGAGCATCCTTTCCCTCATCTTAATTGAGATCTGTAATTCAACCTTACAGGGTCACTGGAAGACCTGATGCAATTGTGTGTGTTAGGGACTGCCACATTGTTGATGTGCTCTGTCCAGCTAATGCTGACTCAGCATGATCCTCGGTGACAGAGTGGAACTGCCCCATAGGGTTACAGGAGCAAACCATCAGACCTGTTTTCTTCTGGACCTACTGGTGGCTGCGACTATTGATGTTTCAGTTAGGAAAGTGCCTGGTCATCCATTGTGCCACCATGAGGTCTTCCTGGGTCAAGTACTTAATACTCCCCGTTGTCCTTAGTTGCTCTCAAGCTGGTTCTGCCTCATGGTGACCCGTGTGCAGAGAGAACTGTGCTTTATAGTGTTTCAGTGGATGTGCACGTGTGTGCAGAGAGAACTGTGCTTTATAGTGTTTCAGTGGATGTGCTCGTGTGTGCAGAGAGAACTGCTTTATAGTGTTTCAGTGGGTGTGGTCGTGTGTGCAGAGAGAACTGTACTTTATAGTGTTTCAGTGGGTGTGGTCGTGTGTGCAGAGAGAACTGTACTTTAGTGTTTCCAAGGCTGTGGTTGCCCCACCTGTCTTTGGTGGTGCCTCTGCATGGATTCATACCACCAACCCTTGGGCTAATAAACCAGGCCTTAGATGATTGTGCCACCCAGGGGCTTAATAACTGCTGTCGTTAAGGCAGGCACCAGTGTACACCGGCAGCCATGCACACAGTACACCGGTGCATTGCCAGTTCACCTCGTCGAGGGCCTCCTCCAGCCTCGCCACCAATGAAGGTGTCTGCCTCCAGCAACTGCTCCCTGGTTGAGTGTCCAGGGCAAGCCAACTGGACAGTGCTCTGTTCTGCCCCACAGGGTTTTCACTGGTCCATCTTTGGAACTAGATCCCTGACTCTGTGCTTTCTCTGACTCAGCCTGGCAGCTCTGCTGAGACCTGTCCGTCACAGGTGACACCACTCGTGTTTGAGATGCTGGGACTTAGCTGCTAGCAGTCAGCACCTCGAAAACCACCACAGAGTGACCGACAGGCGGCGAGTGCACAGTGAAGTTAAAGGCCCCTGGGGCACCATGGGTTACATTGGGCTGCTAACAATAAAGGCTGGCAGTTTAAACCCATCAGCCCCCCCATGGGAGAAAGAGGTACAGATGTACCATCTCGGAAACCGTGGGGAGCAGTTTGAGAGGGTCGCTGTGAATCGGAATTGACTCCGTGACTTTGGTCTGGGTTTCGTAATGTTGCCTAGTCTCTCCTGATGTGCATTTCCGTCTAACACAGAGGCTATGTTGCTCTTTCTTTCCTGTTTCATAACATAAAGAACTTTGGAGTTCAGTTCTTTCTCCAGAGTGCTGACTGGTCAGACTGGGAATACCTTGCTCCCAGCATGGGTCTGTAAAAGCAAGTGGAAACCACGCCAGGGAAAAGCCCTCTGGGCTAGGGATCAAGTGGTCTCCCCAGGAGGGAAATAGATAGCAAACAGAGCTGGACCACAGGTGGTTAACTAGGAAAACAGAACCAAACAAACGCTTTTATAAAACACTGTCGAGCCCTTTACAAACATGCACAAGGGCTGTGTTGCTTCTAAGTACTCTGTTCTGGAGCCACCCTGGGCATCGTGAGTGATCTCAGAGTGTCATCAGCCCAAACCTTCACTCAAACCAGCGAGGAGACAGGGGCAGTCTGGAGCGATGTTCCTTAGGCCGCGGTGACTCTGACTCTGAGGCTCAAATAAATTTGTGTGTGAGGTTTTGCTTTTAGTAGCCGTGGTCTTGAGTTTCTTAATTCAGCCTGCATGTTGTCTAGATGGTCATTCAGACATCTGAGGCAGGTTTGCTGGTACATTTTATTTAGTAGTGATTGCACAGCTTACTCTGTCTTGACCCTTCTGTGACCCATGGGACATAGAGCGCCCCCAACCATTGTTCAGCCTCTCACGGGCAGTAGTTCTCTAGGTGCACAGGGGCCGTCAAACCATGCGACTCTGAGGAGACGGCCTTCATCCCACCTGTCCTGCCGCCAGCGTCTTCCTAGGACACACTGTACGCATCCCTCACGATTGTATCAAAACCTCACACCGCACAAAGTGTTTCCCCTTGATTCCAGCAGCCTCTCAGGACTGAAAACACAGGGTGTCGACCAAAATGTCATTCAGTCCCGAAGGGGTTAGCTGAGCTGACCAGGGTAAAAACTTGAACGCCTTTTGTTTGCGAGCAGAAATACTTGCTCCGCTGCATTCCCCTTTGGTCCAGGTTATCAACCCTGTGGATAAGGAGCCTAGTTTGCTAGAGACGGGAGGAAATGAAGGCCTATAGCAATTGGAAGCTGCTGCACCGTCACAGTGAGCAGGTAGCCCCACTCTCCACTGAGCTTTCCCCATGGGGGCTCCCTCTAGGTTCACAGGTCTAAGGCCTCCCCTGGGCTCTCACCGCTGGCCGGGCGTGTTGCGGGGGGGCCTCTGACGGACTGAGGCTGTGTGCTGGTCCCATCTCACGGCCAAGGCCGCATACTCAGTGCAGTTTTCACTTCGCCTCCCCTGCCTCCTTCCTCAGGAAGCCGGTAGTATGGTGAGCTGACGCTGTGTTTGACCCCTCCCCGCTCCTGTGTGGGATTGCGTACATAGTTGGCCTGCAGACCTCCAGTTACACCTTCCTGTGTTACAGTGGTGGTGTAAGGGGCGTTTTCTCTCCAGAAAAGGGGCGTTAGCCTATCGAACCCAAAAGGTCTCATCCAAAAGGTCTCATCCGCAAAGGCTATCTCTTTAGACACTATTAGGAATGACTTTCCGCGAAGTCACCTTTTGGGAAGGGCCCCTCTAACTAATTGTTGGGGAGAAGCCAAGATCGTGTAAGATGGTTTGGTTACCTTGGATTAGGTATCTACTCTGGTGAGCCCCGAGTCCGAGGAGTACCCTGTATCTCAGTCACCTTGGACTTAAAGGGGAAAAGTTTCATCTGCAAGGCTGTGAAAAAGGGGACACGGCCGTTTGGACCTGATCTCTTGGCGTGTGGAGCCCCTGAGGGACAGTGCCACTGCACCCCTCGCTCCTACCAGGCTGTGGTGGGTCTGGGCATCACTCGCATCGCCTTCCAGGTGCAGCTGGGCAGAGCACCCTTCATGGAGCGGCCGGTCTGCCATGACCTTGGCCGGGCCCCTGAATGACCCTGTGCAGCTGGGCTCCCTGGAAGTCCCAGAGAGCAGAGCGAGGCTTGCCCCCGCCTCCCGCCCACCTGACAACCCCCGATGGAGGCAGCCCAGGAGTGTTCCTGAGCCGCTGGTCCTCAGTCTCACTCAGCACGTGCCCCTGCAGGTGGCTCTCCCTTTCCCTTTGGAGTTCTCCGTTGTGCCGTGGGAAAGACACGCCCGGCCAGCACCTCTCAGGGAAGGGGCAACTCTGAACCAACAAACGCGATCCCCCTTCTTCCCCCGCCCCCCATTTTCCACTTGAGAAAGTCGAGTGCGAAGAGATGAGATCTCATTCCTGGGCCCCACCCCACCCCCCACCCCCGCCTGGGACTCCCAGGGAGTGGGCTGAACCTGCCGTGCGTGCGTGCATGCCGCGCGCTGGCTCCCACTTGCCCAGTGCGCACTTGCCAAACAGGCTAGCAGCTTCAGCTACACTAGTACTTGGAGCCCCCACCTGACCTCGAACCCAAGGAGACCCTATGACTCGTGGGAAGTGGGGGGGGGAGGCGCCTCCTTCCACTCCTCAGTCAATGAGGGAGACTTCCAGATGGCTTACCCGGTCCCCCTCTCCAGGGTTGGGT
Organism: Tenrec ecaudatus; assembly: GCF_050624435.1. NCBI lineage: Eukaryota > Metazoa > Chordata > Mammalia > Afrosoricida > Tenrecidae > Tenrec > Tenrec ecaudatus. The sequence goes on along the minus strand of NC_134533.1, from coordinate 205,257,731 downwards.
TCTCTGACTGCCGCCCAGGGGTGCGGCGAGACCCCAGGACGGACACTCCAAGAGAAGTGGAGACAGCTGAGTTTCCAGGCGGCCCTGGTACCCTGCTAGCTCCACCTTGGGGCAGCAGCCGTGTGGCCCACTGCTCCCTCTCTGTCCTCTTCGTAGGTGGTGTTTCGTGGGGTCACCTTTGTCCTGAATGCGTTTGTTCTTCGCTTCCTGTCGAAGGAGATTGTTGGCATCGTGAACGTGAGGTGAGAGGGCTGGGCCCCAGCGCTGCCCATGACCCACCTCCCCGGCCGGTCAGGCATCCCCAGTGCTGGCCCTGCCTCCCGCCCTGGATGGCAGAGCAGGCCCTCGCAGAAGCGCGGGGTGTTGGGGAGCTGCTTTTCCTGCCCCATGGAGTGTTTGCCATTAGCAGCCTCTGCACTACAGCACATTTCTCTGCCTGCCCTTCCGCTTCGCCCGCACTTAAAGCCCAGGAGACGAGTGGGAGTAATTGACTGCTCCCGTCTCAGCAGCCGTGCATCCCTGCCCCGCTGTCAGCTCACGAGGCTGTGCTGGAACACAGAGACACACAGACACACCCGGGCTCTGGCTCCAGGCGCCGCGTGAGAGCAGGGGCTGTGCCGTGAATTCCTTGGCAGCGCCTGGATCGCAGACCCCCTTTGTCTTTTAGACTCTGTTGGCCTCCTCACCCCGCCCCCTTCATTCAAGAACACCCCATGCTCTTCACGTCTGTATTCAGAAACACCATGAGGTGTGCGATGTGAAGTGGGTGCTCAGGTGTGTACCTTTAAGTCCCGAGAGACAGGACAGCCTGTTCGGAGATGTTTCACGCCCAGAGCTCCTGACTCTGTGCAAGACCAGGTGGGCCCAGGGATCTCGAGGGGCCCAGGAGAGGCCTGGGACCCTGCATTTGACAAACTGCCGGTGATTTTGAAGCAGTGACCAAGAGTATTTTGAGCCATGGTCTTTTAAAAGCAGGGCGGAAGAGGCCCGGCTCCTCTGCGCAGCTTCTCCCCACCAACCCTTCCCCAGAGAGCTGTGGGTCCCCCTCGGCCACTTCGGCTCTATCTGTTGGACAGTAGCACCCTGTGGCAGGCTGACTCCAGAGACCTGGGCCCGTGACCATTCTCACCAGCGCTTCTGAAGCAGGCAGACCTTAGCTGCTCCTTGCCAAAGGCAGGAAGGGCCACCTGGGTGCTGCCCAGCTGGGAGGGGCCAAGGGAATGCATCCTCTGGAATGGTTGCCAGCCCCATTGCCTGTCGGAAGAGTGTCCTGGTCAGAGACTCAGCTTCTCCCACACGGGTCACCAGTACTGGTGTGGTGGAGCGCTGGCAGCCCCCTCTGCCCTCTCTTCACAGCCACCTCCACCTCTACCTCTACCTCACGCCACAGAATGTACAGATGCAGGCAGGACCAGGGGGCTGCTGCTGCAGTGTCTCACCTGGGCAGCACTTGCTCTGGTTCCGTTGCTCACATGCACACACACCCTCATACACACACGCTCACACATACACATATACTCATATATACACTCACACACATCCCCATACTCAGTCATTGTCACACTCACACACACACACTTCACACTCTCCAGTTGCCCTTGTTTGGCCCCTGGCGTGGGGGTGCACCTGGATTAGGCTGGAGGCACCCTGGAGGAGTCCACGTCAGGTACAGCTGGCCAGCCCCCAGACCTCAGCAGTGAACCCAGTCCTCACTGAGAGGTCTTACTGATGTGCCTGCGTTTCCCTCACAGGCTCACCTTGCTCTACTCCACCATCAGCTTCCTGGCCCGGGAGGCCTTCCGCAGGGCCTGCCTGAGCGGTAGGAGCCAGCGGGACTGGCCCCAGACCCTGAACCTCCTGTGGCTCACGTGAGTGGCTGGATGGGCTCTCCCTCCCAGGGCCCTGGGGCGGTCAGCAGCACTGCTGGCCTCCAGCTGCAGCGCCTCCAAGCCAATGTGGAAGTGGGTGGGTGTCTGGGCGTCAGATGGGCAGGCGGGGATGGGGCTGTGCTGAAGACACTGTTTGGCCCTTGTTCTCTGGGGGGCCAGGAGAAGAGGGGGCTCTGAGTTTGGGGTTTCTTTCTCCCAGGTGTCTAGCCCTGTTCTACACTGTGTGCAAGGTGTCTCCACTGTTCCTGACTCCCAGCTTGGGGTCCCACTTGAGTACCCCCCAAACAGAATCCCCCAAAGCTTTATATTTTTTTCACAAAACAACCTTATCACCTTCAAAGTACTCTCTCTCCATTACACTTAATACATTTGTCAGATCTGCAATTTCATTCTGGGAAACATTTTTCTTCTTTTTAATAATTTTATTGGGACTCAAACAACTCTTATCACAATCCACACATACATCAATTGTGTAAAGCACACTTATACACTCGTTGCTCTCATCATTCTTAAAGCACTCGCTTTCTGCTTGGGCTGCTGGAATCAGCTCCTCATTTTTCTTCCCCCCCTTCCCACTCCCTCCTCCCTCATGAACCCTTGATAATTTATAAATTATTATTTTGTCATATCTTACACTACCCAATGTCTCCCTTCACCCACTTTTCTGTTGTCCATCCCCCAGGGAGGAGGTTATATGTTGATCTTTGTAATTGGTTTCCCTGGGAAACATTTTTCAAACTCATCTGTTAGAATGGTTGACAGCACCTCCCTTGTTATTTTCACCACCTCTTCTACGTCATCAAATCGCTGTCCTCTCGCGTCCCTCTGTATTCTCAGACACAAAAGAGCGAAGTCAGGTGACCCAGGTGGGTGGGGCAAGAGAGGCATGCTGATTTTTGCTCCAAAACTGGCGCACTGAGGTGCTCCGTGAGCAGGTGCATTGTCATGGTTGCAAAACCAGTCCCTGTCTGCCACAAATCAGGCCTTTTTTGCCCCACACTGTTACACCATCTTTTCAGGACTTCTGAATAGAAAGTTTGGTTAATAGTCTGACCTGTTGGCATTTTCATCTGTTCAGGAGGTTGACAGACATCCAGAAGGAGGTTTGTCACCAATCGACATTTCACCTGTTTTGAAACGAGAAAGTCACTCGTGCACTTGAGTTTTCCCATAGCGCTGTCCTGTAAGCTGTGTTCAACATCACAGTGGTTTCTGCAGCATCTTTCCCGAGCAGGAAACAAAATTTTACAGCCACACGTTCTTCTCTTAAATCGGTCATCATAAAACCTGAGGTTCAATCAAAATTGCTTTTACCAAAAAATGCACTGTGACCAGAGAGAACCTTCCCAGGTGACGCCACTGGGTGCTCTGACTTGGTGAGTTGCTTGATGCTCGCCTAGTGGGAAAAATGAGTACTACAAAAGCACTGCCCAGCAGAGCCTTTTTCTGTTTTGTTGTTGTTGTTGGGTACCCCTTCATATATAGTCTTCATTTTTTCCTCCCGGAGTATCTTCTGAGCGTTTAACAACTGCTTAGAATTTACTGGAAGCCTTTGTGGGTTTCCTGTGATCTTTGTGGTGGGAGGTGGGTAGTGTGTCCTTGGAGACCATGTCCAGCAGCTGAGAACAACTTGGAAGGCCCTGCTGTAGCCACGACCTCCAGGGAGGGCCTGGTTTTCCCAGCTGCTGTGCATGGCCAGCCCATGCCGCCTCAAGGAGATGGCTGCCACAGGCAGGGGCTGGTGGCCTTCCTTTATTGGAGAGGTGGCGGTCACCACCAGTCCTGTTTCACTGCTCTGAGAAGGTCGTCAGTCCTGGGAGTCAGACTCCCCCAGTGGGACCGGGCCCTGTGTCTGCCCTTGTCCCATCAGCCTCCCTACTCTTATATCAGTGAACAGTCGGGAGCATACAGACAGGGAGGGAAGCACCGGGCCTGCCCGGCACCAGCTTTACCACGCCTGGCGTTCTCTTCCTTGTACTCTCAAAGGACACAGTTCTTTCATCTCCCTTTTCCCAGAGTCCCTCTGGGTGCGTTCTGGTCCTTGCTCCTGGGCTGGGTCTGGCTCCACTGGCTTGAAGTGCCTGACCCCAACGCTGTCCCCCACTACGGAGCCGGCGTGGTGCTGTTCTCACTTGCGGCTGTGGTGGAGCTTCTGGGAGAACCCTTCTGGGTCCTGGCACAAGCACATCTGTTCGTCAGGCTCAAGGTTGGTGCGGCTCCCGCTGTGAATGGGGAGGTGCAGACCGAGGGAGGGAGGCTGCTTCTGCTTTTATCATATGTGCACGAGAGAATGGTTTCCCCAGGCTCGACGTGAAAAAGCATTTGAAACAGGTCACACGGTCCCTCCCGTTCAACTGGTGGGACGGGCTGAGTGGACCTCTGCTGTGTGTCAGTGCAGCACGCGCTGGACAGTCAGGACGTGGAAGGAATTCACTTTCCTAGTGATCCTGTGTCGTTGGGCCCTGAGCTGGACTGTTCTCTTGGCCTCTGAAGGCCCGCTGTCTGATAGCTATACGGGCATGTCTTCACTGCTCGGTGCAGCGGGGCAGAAGCACCCCCGCGGTGGCTTGGGTCTGAAGACACTGCCTCTCTCACAGTTGCAGTTTGTTCTGAAGTCGATTAAACACACAGCAACCCGGTAGATCTCCCAGGCCAGCATCTTTCCATAGCGGATGCCGAGCCCATGTTCAGAGCACCTGCTCCAGGATCACATCACCGTCCAGCCCCAGTCTCCTGCGCCCTCAGCGATCACCCTAGTCTGTCTGCTTGCCACCATGCCCACCGCTTCCCTGAGATCTTAGACATGCTGGGCTTAGGTAGACACGCCAGCCAGACAAGTGAGGGGACTGCGCTGAGAAGGTATCACAGAGCTGACTGCCACCTAGGTCTCTACAGCCGCCACAAATGAGCACACAGGATGCAAAGTTATGGGGACTTCTTAGCCATCACCAAATACACGGGGGCAGGGGATAGGATTTCCGGCCTGAGGGCTCTGGGGCCATCAAAGGCAAGGTCACAGTGCTGTATTCCCACTGGTGAGCTTCGACTAGGGTCTTAAAAGCTGTGAGCAGGCAGCTAAGGTACAGCTGTTGCTCTCTCCCCATCCAGAGCAAAGAAGCGTCAAGAAACCCCAGACACAGTCCGCCCCAGGACTAAGGGGCCATGTGAGACTCAGCCTCCCCTTGACCCTGACATTAGACACACACACACACCCTCAGCCTGAAAGCAGGAGAACCGGGTGGAGGGGGAGAAAGACAGAACAACACTGAAGTACAGACGGGACCAAACTTACAGGAGTGGTTGGTCCTCCAGGGGAGGCCTCTTCTCTGGCTCAGAGCCCAGCCAGCAGCAGACAGACTGATGGGCGAGCAGGGACACTGTGGGAGTACATGCTCTGCTCGTAGACCAGCCCTCCGTGCCACGCATGCACATGCACTCGGGCAGCAGGCAGGAAGGGTCAGCAAAGAAGGGAGGCAGTGGGGTGAACGGTGTCTCACTGTGGGGAGTGCGGTCAATGTTCAAAACCCAGCATCCTACCCTGACGCAGCCTCTCGTTAATCTAACAAAAAGTCCTAGTGTCAGATGAAATACATTGGGGTGGCATAGGTGTGGGGGGAGAAGGGGAGCTTTCCATTCCCGGAAAGATGCCCAGTTGGGGAAGCCCCCGGGGCCGTTCTAGCCAGTCCCTGTGAGTTGACCCTGACTCATGGTGGTGAGAGGATACACCGCACAGTTTCTCTGGGATACAGTTCAGTTCCTGCCATACAAGGGACGCGTCAGTTCTGAAGCCTGATCATGTGCAGGAGGCTCATACACCTGTCGCCAGACACAAGAAGAGACCATTTCCATTAAAAGTGCCCCACCCTCATCCCCACAGCAGGGCCACTTTTCCATACGCTGTCTCAGCTCTCAGGTGTCCGGAGGCTGCATTCTCATCTGTGACCACAGTTGTATAGTGAGCCCTGCCCCGTGTCCCTGCAGGTGACCGCGGAAAGCCTGGCCGTGATCCTCAAGAGCACCCTGACGGCCTGCCTCGTGCTGTGCTGGCCCCACTGGGGGCTGTCCATTTTCTCCTTGGCCCAGGTGAGAGCCATGGCTTTCACTCCCTGTGCAAGGCCTGTTTTCTCCGTGTGCCCGCGTGGGTGGTGCCCAGTGCGTATGGGGAAGGCTGGAAGCACTGCAGGTCCACGTCGGGGGGCTTCACTGGCTGCCACTGTCCTAATCCCCACCCCACCCCTGCACTGAGACCCTAGGCTTCCCCACCTGGGGAGGACCAAACACTTGGCTTCTTGGGTCCAACGTGGGAAACTCCTCCCAGGCCCTCTGGACAAGCCCGCCTGACTCTACCTCTGATTGCTAGGGTCTCTGTGGAGGGGAGAAGGCGGTCCGAGCGGTAGGGTGTGTGATTTTCCCTGCATTTCAATCAGCTGCTTGCAGAATGGGAGGAAACTGTCCACAAGCCCGATTTAAACTTAGATCGCAATCTTCCAGAATTCCCAGGGCTCAGATCAAATCCCAGCAGATAGTTTCTGCTTTAGCCAGCAGGGGAGGGAGGGAGGGAGGGAGGGAGGGGGGCTTTGTTTCCATCTCGTCATGCTAGGTCTATTCAGATCATTTAAAGAAGCCTAGCTGTGGTGCCAGTGCTGCTTTTGGAAACAAAACAACAAAGCCCAAGGCCAGACAGTTAGCAGAGCATCTCCTAGGGTGTCGATGTTGCTCATTTTCGTGGCTGCGCAGGAAGACAGATTCAGACAGGACGATGGATGTGCAATTCTTTGCCACGCTGTGTGCCCCAAAGAGGGGCCCGATGGAAGCCGAACAGCGTAAGCAGGGAGAGCGCCTCCTAATGGCCTCGGGGGATGAGTTACACATGTCGGAAAAGTTATCTGGGGTTATTTGTGCCGAGTTTGATGGAAGCTGGAGCTGCCATTATAATTTCCGGCACACTCTCCCTCCGCGGAGCAGGGCCACAGAGTCGCCGGTGACTGGTGGGTCCTTTGTGGGAAAAGCACTTGCCTGATGACTCCACTTACTCTGCACCTGCCGGGGCTGCCTGGCAGTTCATAGGGCTGCGAGGCTCGTTCTGAAATCCTCTGCTCCTCGTCAGAAGGTCCCTCAGAGGTCTCCGGTAAACACACTGTCCCCGTCCTCGTGGGAGCAGCAGGTGAGCCCCACCCTGAGCCTTGGGGGGGCTTCACCCCTGCTCACACCGTGGGATCCTGTGTCAAACAAAAGAAAGGAGTAGTAGGAGCCTGGAGTAGTACCGAGCTCTTAAGGCTCAGTGACAGCGAGACAAACAATCCAGTTAGACGACAGGCAAGGCCCTGAATGAGCATCTCTTCCCAGAAGGAAGCACAAATGGCCAGTAAGCATATGAAAGGTGCTCGACGTCATTTGTCACTGCAGGAAAAGAAAAACAAATTCCCCCAAATTCCACACCAGTGCCAGTGAGTTCATCGTGACCCCGTGATCCTGGAGGACAGCATGGTCTGCTCGCTGCACAGTTGCCGGGCAGTCTAAACCACCGGCCTGTCAGAGGGCAGCCCCGGGCTCCTTAGGTCAATTCCAGTGACAGCCGAAGCGAGACAGCATTTTGCATCCCGCGGAGGGGCCAGAACTCTGTGGAGCAGGAGGTGATGCCCCGAGCTGCTCTCCATCGGTACAGAGATTCGGAGCCATCAGCCCACCACTCCTCGGGAGGAAGACGAGCCATCGGCTCTCATGGGGATGGACAGGCTTGGAGACCTCGGAGCAGTCCTGCTCTGTCTTCGGGGGCTGTGTGAGGGGAATTGCCCCCGACGGCTGTGGGTCTATTTATTTGTGTTGTTATTGTTGGGGACACACAGCAGAACACACCAACTCAGTGATCACTACCTATGTAATTCAGTGACACTGACCGGCTGGATTTTATTTCTTTCAAGTGGAAAATAAAAGGAGTCGGCAAGGGCATGGAAGTCCTGGGACTCGCGCCCCTTGCTGGTGGACTTGTGAAAGGATGCTGCTGCTAAGAAATCAGCTGGGTGGTTCATCAAAAGTGAATGAGCACCGGGGACCTGGGTGTGCACCCCAGAGAACTGGAAGTAAGGGTGCTGGCAGACACGCATGCAGCCACGTTCACTGTGGCACAGTTACTTTTGGTCCCAAGTGGCACAGCCCAGGGTCTGCCAAGCAGTGGACACAGAAGCTAAATGGTGGTGTGTCTCCAAGGGCAAGGGGAGGGATGGAGTACTAACTGAGAGGGGCTGCAACATGGACAGCCTGAAAACTGCCAGGACGGAAGGAGCCACTGGTCATGTGCTTCCAGTGCCCAGAAGAAGCCAGTCGGAGGGGGCAGAGAACAGAGTGAGGGAAGGGGAGGGGAGCTGATTGCAGGTGGCACCGGTTCCCTTCTGGATGGTGTCGGAGTTCTGGACCTGGACAATGGCTAGTTAGGGCCATGCAGCACTGGGAATGCACAAAAGGCCTCTGAATTGTATTTTTTTAAATGTTAAATGGAGTTTCCTCAATTAAAAAGGCAGAGAGGAACTCATGTAGCCAGAACACTGCATGAAGACTAGTTTTTGCCCTCTTCAGAGCCAGCAAGAAGAGGGAGAGAGGTGGGGAAAGGAGCTTGGAGAGAGGGGCCCGTGCCTCAGGGGGTGTTGGCATCTGGTCACGAGGTGTGTCTTCAGGGGCTGGAGGCCTGAGAGGAGGATGGCAGGTGGTCTGTGCTGTCCTCAGGCGGGGACGGCAAGTGGAGACTCCAAAGGAACAGACGCAGCATCCAGGCTCTGGGTGGGAGGGGCCTAGAGGTCCTCTTGTGTGGGGAGGAGAGAAAGGAACTTAGGAAAGGCTTTTATGGATGCTGGAACCCAAGCGGCTGTGCATGGGCTGTAACAGCCAGGCCAGCAGCGGGGAAACCCGCAGGGGGAAGGAGGTTTTCTGCTCTCCTGAAGTTTGTCTTGGAAAAGTACAGGGGCAGTTCTGTCTTGCCCTGTAGGGTCACTGAGTCAGAATTGACTTGATGGCAGTGAGTTGCTTGTTTTGTTGCCCAACTACTAACAAACCAGAGCAGCTGCTCCTGGCCAGAAGCCACCCTGGTCTCCCTCTCGGAAGGGTGGAGGGAGGGGCAGGACCTCTTATCAATACGCCTGTCGGAATTCTGCCTTCCTGGAGCCTGGAGCTCTATTCTGTGTAATCAGAATACCCCAGGTTTCCTGGGTTTCTGGAAATCCCATAGTCCGAGGTGATTATGGTAAGCCCCGGATGTGAGCATGCTGGGGGTGCGTGGGTTCTCATTGGAATGCCGAGCATATATCCTTTGAGAACAGCCATCATGCTAGTAGGCGTCTGTCATGGAAATTGAACTCCCGGCCTCCCAGTGAGGTGAGATGTTTGCCCCCTTTTCCAGGGGGATGCTGGGATGCCGAGGGGTCCCAGGCCTGCCTCTCTTGATGGAACTGATGGGCAGGCATATCTGAATGACGCCTGGGTGAAGAGCGGGTTCTGGTAAACCCTGCTTGTCCCTTTTTCCAGCTCTCCTATGCTGTGGTGCTGCTGCTCTGCTATGTCATTTACTTCGCAAAGTTACTGGGCTCCCCTGAATCCGCCCAGCAGCACAGCCTTCCAGTCTCCAGGATGATGGACGTGCTACCCAGTGTCACCGGACGTGGAGTGAGTAATGGCTGTTTGTAATCATGGCTGCCCACAACCCCAGAGGGAAAGGAACTACCTGGCCTGTTGTCAGAGCCCTGACGACCCCTGACTCTAACTTCCCCCCCTCCCCCGAGGACTGGCTTGCTGTGTCCAGAGTCAGGAGGTCTTGTTGTGGGCACACTACTGACACTTGGGGACAGGCCATTCGTTGACAATGGGACTGTCCTTTTCAACATAGAGTGTTTAAGGACATCCCTGATTTCTCCCCACCAGATGCCAGTAGCACCTGTCCCTATATCCAGGTATAGCGAACAAAAATGCCTCTAGATCAGTGATTCTCAACCTGTGGGTCTCGACCCCTTTGGGGGTTGGACAACTCTTTCACAGGGGTCACCTAAGACCATATTTCTGATGGTCTTAAGAACTGAGACACTGCTCCTCTAGGTCTCTAGGTGGTTCCGCCCACATGCAGATCTGCCAACATACAGGGGTCAGCCACCACATGAGGAACTGTATTAAAGGGTGGCCGCATTAGGAAGGTTGAGAACCACTGCTCTACATGCTGCCAATTGTCACCTGGAGGAGCTGAACCAGCTCATTGAGAAACACCTGGTAGGCCCTCCGTGGAAGGCATCACGTGCCGTGTTTAGTGCTTATTGGAGGTGTGACGCTGTCACTATGTTTAGTGGAGGGTCGAGGAGGTGACAGTGGGGACCTGGAGTCTCGCTCACCGCTGGGCTCCATGCTGCCTGGGGTGCTGGTAGCAGGCCAGGTCAGGGTGCTGAGTTGCCAGGGTGTGCCCCTGGGGAGGAGTCAGGGAAGTCTGGACCATGAGGTGTGCACGTTCGGCTTCATCTTTTCCTCCTCCGCCGCCCCCACAAACGTTAACGGAGGTCTCCTGTGGGCTGGGCTCAAGGTGCGTCCTAGTGCAGCACCTCTCCCGCAGGGCCGCTCTGCAAACGGGGCCCCCTCGGGGGGTTGCATGCGGTGCACTCAAGGAGGTTACAGCGTCAGAGGGAGCCTCCTATTCTGCTTTGAAGGTGACTGGGGACCAGGAAAATGGTCCTTCTCTGGATCTGCCGAGGCCAGGTGTGCCCAGCCAGGTGGTTCATTGGTCAGGGAAGAACCTCCGCTCGGATGGGCCCCACCCGGGGGCTCTGGGTCCCATTCTGCCCCTTTCGGCCACCTTAGTCCGTGAGGACTGTGGCCACCCGTCCACTGCACGGGCCTGAGCGCAGCCCCCACCTGGGCCGAGCTGGGCCAGCTTCCCACCCCGTGGTGAGGGCCGCTCATACCGCAGCAGCGGGAGGATAGAGAGTCGGAGCAGCAGCGGGAGGCGCTGCAGGCACCTTGTCCACGGGGGGGGGGTGGGGGGGGTGGGGGGTGGCAGGCGGCTCCGCCCCTGAGGGCACACCACGCTTGCTCCGCACCAACGCCAGGGCGCCTGTGCGCCATCGCGCCACCGCTTGGCATGCACGCGCGGGAGGGGAGGGTCCAGCTGGACTTGGGGGGTGACGTCACTGCAGGCTGCCTGCCGTTCCCTGGGGGCCCCTTCACACAAAGCTGGCGGAGCACTGACATACCATGCACACCTCCGTGGCCAAATTGTGAAACTTTGACTTCCTTCCCTTTTTAAAAATTCCCCGCCCCCTTTTTAAAATTGGCATATTATGCTCACATGATACATTTCAATAGTTCAATCATATGCACAAGAGATGTGAGGTCATCACAATCGATTTTAATACATTTTCTTCCTTCTTGTGAGCTTTGTTATTTCCCCCCAACCTCCCCTGCTGCACCCCCAAGGAACCATTAATCCAATGGCTGCTTCTGCAGATTCCACCTGCCCTGGAAACTAACAATAACACCCACCCCCCATAAAAAGACAACCTCAGTGGAAAAGAACTGGATCTTAGTGTGTTGAGCTCACCTGTCAAGGCATGGTATTTCGTAGTCACTGCCTTTCCCATCCTCAGGAGGGGTCCAATACAGCACATGGGTGTTGGGCATTCTCATGCCTGAAGCACTGTGCTGGGTGCCACACATGGAGTGGTGGGAGCAGCCCTGTTGGGGTAGCAGCACAGAGGATGGACTGCCCCTGAGAGCACCCAGAAAGGCTTCCTGGGGCAGCTGCTTTTGAGCTGGCCTTACACATGGATGTGGGCAGAGGTGCTTGTGCCTGGGTGGTGGGAATGGCCACCTGTGTCCACAGGAAGGAGGGTGTTGCTCAGGGTTGTGTGTATCTGCTGCCACTGTGCTGGGAGCGGGGTGCAGGGGGCACTGGGTGCTCAGCTTGGCTGCACAGATGAGGGAGAGAGGGAGCCCATTGTAGCCGGAGGTTGTGATGGGAAGCAAGCCTGCCTTCCTGGGCCAGGACCCAGTCATGTGGCCTCCATCCTGGGCTGAAAGTGGAGAATGAAATGGCGTGAGGTTTCAGCTCTTGTTTTTAAATGTTGTTCGAGCTTGCTGTTGTTGAGACTCTAACCCCAGCTGCGTGTGCCATTCAGTGACGTGGGTTACAGTGGGCTGTTTGCACAACCACCCCCAACCCCCTCTTCTGAGTTGCTCCTTCCTCCTTAGCATCAACTCCCTGCCCCTTTAGCTTCCTCCCTGCCCTTTCTGCTTGCTGTTGTCTGACTCCACAGAGATCGCAAGAGAGCGGCCTGCTCAAGACAGGCCATTTTTATGTGCTCACTAAGCTGTCCTCTGGTCTTAAGAAGGCATCGCCAGATAGTTTAAGTTTTGAAGACGATCTCAGGGCAGGAGTTCCAGGGGTTCATGTGTCCCACTTTGTGTGGACTCTACGAGGACTTGAAGTTCGTTCTGCATTTATCCCCCTTTGATCAGGATCATTTTACAGCCTCTGTGATCAAATGCTCCATCATGGTGGCCAGGCGCCATTCATTTCTAATGGCCTCACGTCACGGCCGAGGAGGTCATGGGATGACAGCAGCTGTCCAGGTGGAGGAAGCCTCTGTCAGTCACAGACTGAGTGAGGTCTCCCCTCACCTGTTCAGGCCTGGGCTCCACGGGAGACTGTCCTTTACCCTGCGATTGCAGATGAGGACGGTGCTCCCACCTCACAATGTGGAGCTGACACATCACAGAGCTGCAAGCAAGCCCCAACCTGACAGCGAGCAAGATGTTGCTGTGGCACTGCCCTCAGGTCGGTTCTGACTCATGGGACCCCTGCACACCTGAGGGAAACACCTCCCGGGCGGCGCCATCCTTGCAGTTGTTCTTATGTGTGAGCCCATTCTTGCCGCTACTGTGTCTGTCCATTTCTTTGAGGGCCTTCCTCATTTTCACTGACCCCCCACTATTTTACCAAGCACGATGTCCTTCTTGAGGGAACGGTCTCTCTTGTGTGACACAGGGTTCTCTAGAGAAACAAACCCAGGACACTTGTGATTTTATATATCTAGGAGATAAATAGATAGATAGGTAGATAGGTACAACATAAGACATAAAGAGCTTATTAGTCCACAGAGCAGTACAGTGGGCTCAGTTCAACTCACTTCCATGACAGTTAATACACTGGCAGTCCTTCAACTCACGAGAGCTGCTGGGTGCAAGTCAGGGAAGCAGATAGCTGAGTCTTCTGTAGAGCAATACAGGCAGTCCGACCACAGGCAGCAAACAGCAGGGCAGGTCACCAACAGTCAGCAAGATGACAGGGTCCAACAGTCCCCAGCTCAAGTGATGTATACACCAGCAGTGTGGCAAAGCAGGTCTTGAAGGAACCTCAAACAATAGCAACACAGTCCACGGGTAGGGTGTCCCACAGGTAGTGTAGCTCACAAGTTGAGGCAGAGAACCAGCTAAGGCAGCTGCACACTCGTCCGATCATCAGAGAGCAAGAGACAGAAAGGCAAGACTCGCCAAGCCATTTATGGTAACTCTTTGCCCTTCAATTAAACTGCAACCTTATGAATCCCACATGTGTTTATTGGCCAGATTGGCACAATGAACCCACCTGTCACATGCCTGACAATTTGTCCAAAGTCAGTGAGATGGCATCTTGCCACTCTTGCCCCAAGAGCACTCTGGCTCTGCTTTTTCCCAGGCAGATCCGTGTGTTCTTTGGCAGTCCACAGTACTGTCACAACTCTTCTCTGGCAACATCATTCAAATGCATGATCCTTCCCTGGCCTTCCTTATTCAGTGTCCATCTTCTCTGGGCCTCTGAGGCACTGAGCACGATGGGCTGTAATGAGCAGAGGGGTCAGAGTGAGGAAGTCACGGAGGGGAAATCCTACGAGCCGTGGAAGGTGGGATGGACATGGGTGAGGTGACAGCCCCAGAGCAGGTGGCGTGGGTGGACCAAGAGGGAGAAGGAGCTGCATGCGCCATGGTGAAGGTGAGGGGCCAAAGGGACAGAGTCCCTGGTAACTCTGGGTCAGTGTGGTCAGGATGTGGCTGAGAGGGTCATCCTGAGTCGGAAGACATGGGGAAGTGCAACTGATGTAGGTCCACGTTTCACGGTGGTTCCTCCACGGAGTTCCTGTGCACCCCCACCTGCCCCTCCGAACCTCGGTTTCTCCATCAGCACAGGGATCCTGGAGAAACTCACACTGTATGCCCCAGTCTAGCTCTGCAGCCCTGACGGCATTTGTCATCCTGAGCCGAGTGGTGAACGCCCCTTTGCCTCTTCCACCTTGACTAGAGAAGCCATGCCTTGGGAGACCCACCCGATTGTAAATGGGATGGGGAGAGGGGAGGTGCTTCCATCAAACGCCGCCGCAGGGCATTAAGAAATGGACCCTCCAGCACAAGCTCGCAGGTCCCATGCCCTGTTGACTTTGCTTCCTCTTAGCAGAGCTCAGTCACCCTCCCAAAGCCCTGCGCAGCCCGCTGGCAAGCACGCCTCACAGAGGCTCCTGCACACGCTGTAGCTGCTGCTCCCTTTGGAGGAAAGGGTGCCTGCAGTCCTCTGGGAGTCCACAGGGACCTGGGGGGGCCTGCCCTCTGGGTGGTGTGTGAGAGATGCGCTGTGGTGTGCCCACAGTGCCCCCCAGTGGTGCTGTGTGGTCCGAAGTCTTGCTTGGAGAAGGGCATAGCTGTCTACCTATGGCTGCGGGGCACAGCTGTGCTCCACCTTGTCTTGGACTGCCCTGGCTCCCTGCCGTTTGCTTCCTGCTCAGTGTGCCCAGGAGCTGGTGCAGTTTGGGAGGCGTCGGCCCTGTCCGCCCAGTGCCTGAAGAAAGATTCAGCCACCGTGGGGTGGGGAGACTCGGGGCGACACATGACCCCCTTGACTGGCCCTGCCCTGAGTGAGTGCCTTTGCAGGGCGGCTGCACAGTATCGGACTGCTCGCTGCAAGCACAAAAGGCGTGAAGCCACGTAAACCACCTCTCATTTCGTGATGGTTTGGGAGTCAACGTATTAAGTTGGTATGAGCTGCTGCGTTTTACTCTTCACGGCGGCTACTGGACAGGAGCCTGGTGTCCCTGGGGGTTAGGTGAGCCTGTGAGGTTGGTGGTTCCAGCCCACCAGCCTCTCCCGGGGAGAGAGATGAGGCAGGCCATCTGCGTCCGTCTCGTCGCCGCTCCCGCTGCCGGGATCACCAGATCTCAGAATGGGAATTAGAACCTAACACCTAATCTGAACTTTTGGGATCACGGACTCCTTGCCTGATAAGAGGAGGGGCCCCCAAGACGAAATGGTGTGGAGAGAAATTGGAGGAACTGATATCTGGCTGACTGGTCTCCTTCCCTCTGCTGTCAGCTCTGACTTGAAGGACCCCAGCACCTTGCAGGCTCGCCTCCACCCCCCATCCTCCAACTGTGCTTCCTTCTGACCTTCCTCGTCCTCGGGAGACAGAACGTTTGGGGGCGAGGGGCCAGCGTCCACAACCAAAAGGGGCCAAGGGGCAGTTGTGCAATCACAGGGTAAATTAAAGAGACGTCAGACAAGCCATAGGTGCAAGGGCTCAGCTCCTCCCTGGAGACCAGAACCAAAGAGAGAGCGAAGACATTCTCTCAACAGCTCATAGACCTCATCTCAGGCATGGAAGCCACGCCATGCACATATGTGCCGGGCAGGACGGGGTTGTGCTGGAGCCATTAGGTGGGTTCTAGAGTTCAGGTGGTGGCTTCACCTTAAGTGTCCCTGAGCTCTTCTCCAGGGGATCCTTATCAGAAGGGAGTGGGCTGTACTTAGGGTGGGGCAGACAGGAGGGGTCTGACTGCCCTTGGTGGCAGACAACCTTCAGGAAGACAGCCTTGATTCAAGGGCATAGTAGCCGCCCTATGCTTGCAAGCGGGACCTTGTTGTGGGGAAAAGCTTTTACGTGGGCAATGTGAGTGGGAAGCAGCTCCACTTTCTGGAGGGAGAAAGACAAAAGACAAGGCTTTTTACTCCCTAAAGAGCTATTCTTTCACCCCTGCCTTGTGGGGTCACCACTGTGAGTCAGAATTGACAGGCTTGGTAGTGGCCATAAATGTGGGTTGGTTTGCTCCACTGCCCGGCTGGCTTTCCGCCGAAACATTGGAGCAGAGCTTTGTGTGAGAGGCCTGGGCAGCCAGTTGGGGATGGGGGTGGTGGTGGTGTGTGTGTGCAGCTGTTCTCGGCACACTTCGGACATTGTCTGTTTTGAGAGAGCAACTGAACTCAGTGGCTCTGATGTGGTCCATTAGCTGCCAGGCCTCCCAGGGGATGTGTGTGTGTGTGTACACATTGCTACCTGTTGAGCAGTGCCTATGAGCAGCGTCATGCACACGTTCCCATAACGGTCCTGCTCAGTGTGATGTGAAGGGGTGGGGACAGCCAGGCCGGGGCTGGGGCAGAGCGGGCGTATCTCCCCATGGTGTGGGCCGTCTTCTCAGACCTGAGCGACCTGTGACCTGGTCCCTGGCTCAGGCTCTCCTGTGCTCTCTTGTAGGCTTTTGTAAACCGGGACGAGGCCAAACTGACTTGGAGCTTTTTCAAACAGTCTTTCTTGAAGCAGATTCTGACAGAAGGTAAGTGGACGAGCCGAGCTGCTCTGAGCAGTCAGAAAACCTTGGGATGTACCAGGGGGTTCACAGCATGGCTGAGCAGACTGGCTCTCAGCACCCACAGTGGGGCCCCCAGGCAGCAGGGCCTCTGCAACTAGAGCCCCTGGAATACGGGGAGCAAACCAGCTTCCACTTCGTTTTATGTTCCCGTCCACTCTTACACGTCAGTCTCTCCACAGCCTCCTAAGAAAGATGCAGCCCGTGTGTTGAGGGAACTGCCTACAGTGAGGTCACATAGCTTCTCAGCTCCCACAAGAGTGGGTAAGAGCTGGATCTGAATTCACATCTGACGTCCAAACCCAGGACATGCCGTTTCAATACATTTATTTCACAGTCACGGGAGCATACAGCCATTATCAACAGTCAGCTTTCAGAGGTCTCTATGTGAGAGACTGACATCATGTGAAAATGGAGGGGGACCACGCCAGATCCCAGAATGGAGGCTGACTGTGTCGTTTTCTAAAACCCACTGCCCTCGAGCAAGTCCATTCCGACTTGTGGTGACCCTGTACGCAGGGTTCCAAGGCCATACAAATTTACTCAAAACGACAGCCTCGTCTTTCTCCCAGGGAGCAGCTGGTGGGTTTGAACTGCCAACATCTTGGTTAGCAGTCTGATGTTTACCCAGCAGTACCGTTGTGATATAGCTGCCACACCACACTATTACGTAACTGCCAAGCCACTGAGACCTGAGGTGCAGCCAAACCCACGCCTGACCTTGGCAGAAGAGCCCGTGTCAGTGTGCTCGCACCGCAGTGTGTGTGGCTGCGGGATACGGGGGCCACAATGTGCAGAAAGGTGGTTATCCTGTTTCTATCCAGCTGGGCTTCAGAGAATGAGGATTCAGTTAGCTATATGTTGCTGAACATGGTAATTTCTCTATATATACAAATTCCCCATGTCTGTACATCTACATGTCTATTACTGAACATATTTATAAAGCTATTTTTAAGTATCTTTTAATTATAAAGGTAATGTGATCCCAATTACCCAAACTTTCAGAATATGATCCGTAGCTGTGGCAGTTTTTCTGTTTTCTCCTCTGTCCATATTTGCTATTAAACACGCGTTGGGGAAGTAGCTTCCCGATTCCTCACAGTCCCTGCTTGTGAGCCCCCCCCCCCAGCCAAGGAGGAGACCAGCAGCTGCCCAAGGGCTCCCTGAGCTCTGAAACCCCGTGTGTCCGACTGTGTGAGTCCACACAGCTGTGGCTACAAAAGCCACTGCTGGCGAGGAGACCTGAGGCGAGGAGGGAACGAGGGGTGGCCGGCTTGGGAGGGCTGGGTGAAGGTACCTTCTCGCTCAGCTCCTGGAAAGGAGGGAGTGTGCCTTTCAGCAGGTCCCTGGGGAGTGCTTGTGGGTGCTGAGAGGCAGAAGAGCTACGACAGAAGGAAGGCATCTAGGTCTGTTGGGGGATGGCACCGATTACTAACTCGCAGACCTTGGTGAAGAGGTTGACGTGTGCACCTTGCTTACCTTCCCCGCGCTTGCAGGGCGGTATGGACAAGCTGGGCGAGCTGGCTGTTGTTTGGTGTGTTTGCAGCAGCAGGTCTGCAGGGGCCTCGGTGTGACTCTGCCTCCACACTTGGGGCCCCCTTGGCCTGCCCTCTTAAGTGAGGGGAGGAGATTGAGAAGGGGCTGGGACTGGCCAGCTTCCCAGGCCCATCGCCCTAGTTGTCACACAGGTGGCCTGACCTGTGGCCCCCAGGTTCTTGGGGTTATTGTCTTTTCCTTTGTTTTTGTCTTTAAACGTCTAGCTCTACAAAGGCTGAAACCATTCTTCGTAACAGCAAAACTGTGTACATGGCTACCTTGTTGGCCTGCGCTTCCCCAGCACGATGTCGGGGGAGTTGAGAATGCAGAGCTGCAGGAATGAGTGACAGGCCCTGGCCTGAGGGAGCCCTCCCTGTCTGCAGAGACATGGACATTTGTGTGGGGGTGCAGTGAACCTGGAGACCGGCTAGGAGGGCTGCAGTCAGAAGCTTAGCTCATTTCCCAGCATTCCCCTGGCATCCAGGAGGGTACAGAATGCAGGCAGATAGGCTGTTCTGCCGAGAGACAGGGAGGCCTCTGCTGAAAAGCCACTGTGGGCGAGGAGGATGACAGGAGCCGCGGCTCCAGAGCTGTGCCTTGCGGCCTCTGCTGAGAGCTCGCTCCCACAAGAGGACGCTCATTGACCGCGATCTCGGGCACCACGCCAGGCCCCGTTCATCTCAGGGCTCACACCTGTTGATCTGAGTGCCTTAGGACTCGGGCGATTAGAAACTGCGTAAAGATAAAGGGTTATATCAGTCTTGCTCTTTGGTTCCCATCCTGGGAGAATCTTCTCCGGTGGGACAGCCAGATGGTGAGAGATCAGGAGACAGTGTGCCCTGTGCTCCAGTGACTTGATGTTCTGCTTCTCTGTTTGCAGGGGAGCGCTATGTGATGACATTCTTGAACGTGTTGAACTTTGGAGATCAGGGTAAGTTGGCTTCTGTGGGGGCACCATTAATACAAGGGAGTTTGTGGGGAAGTTACATTGCCTTTGAATTCAGCTTTCCTCTGGGCATTTTGAAGCCTCCTTGTAGGTATTTCCGATACTGTTCTCTGTGGTGTGACTGCCTGAACAAGAGCAATCAGTGAATTGGATAAAGATACGCAGTGTCCTGATGTCCCTCCGGGAAGCCCTGGTGGCAGAGGGGTTATGCATTGGGCGGCTAACCTCAGGGTCAGCAGTTCAGAACCAGTCCAAGGGAGAAAGACAGGGCTTTCTACCCCATACAGAGTTACCTTCTTGGAAGCCCACAGGGACAGTTCTGCCCTGACCTGTAGGGTCGCTGAGTGGGCATCGGCTGGATGGCAGTGAGTTTGGTCTTTTGAGTGTGACTCTTCCTCCAAGTGTCTTGGGGATAGGCTCCTGCTGAGACACCCCTAACCCCACCCTCTGCCCTGTTTCCCTCCAAGCTCTGTTGTGTATGTTGATGGGTAGAAAAGGTGAGGACCCTCCTACAGATTCAGATATAGAGACAAGTCTCTCCCAGATTAAAAAAAAAACAACCCTTACTTTCATGCTGTTGTTGTTGTGTTGAGAACTTACACCGCAAACCGTCACAGCAAATCCCACAGTTTCTGCATGGACCCCTCTGGGACACCGATGGCCTTCTCAGATCCTTTGGAGAGGCTCTAGTCACAGTGGTCCCCGCAGACAGTGCTGGAGAAAGCATCCTGCTCCACACGGACTCTGTCCTCCCACGAGTCTTCCCCTTCGCTCTTGAATGTGCCCAGTGAGAGGGGAAGAGACAGGAGGCCAGCCTGGCACTGCTGGGCCTGTAAGGATCCCTGAGGTGCCAGCAAGGCCCCGGTGTTGGCCTGAGATGGGGGTCCGTATCCTGGTGCTAGAAGGTGTTACCATGGTGGAGGAAGCTCGGTAACGCACATGGAGATCCCCTCACAATTTCCTACCGCCACATTCGAACTCTTGGAGGTCTTAAAACACAAGTTGTCAGTCAGAAAATTGGTGTTGGGGTGCTAACCACGAGGCAGGCCTGGCTCTTCAGAGCCCCAGCAGCCCCACGGGAGAACAAGGAAGCAGCTTGCTCCCGCTAGGTTGCCCAGGCCCCCGCCTGTAGTGCTCTGAGTTGGAGTGGCCTGACTGGCAGCGGGCTGGGTGGCAGCTGTGAGACACGGGGTGACTGCTGCCCTTTGGCTCCCAGGTGTCTACGACGTCGTGAACAACCTCGGCTCCCTCGTGGCCAGGCTGCTGTTCCAGCCGGTCGAGGAGAGCTTTTACATTTTCTTTGCGAAGGTGCTGGAGAGGGAGAAGGGCGCTACACTTCAGAAGCAGGTAGTCTTGGCCCCCTGTGGATCCTCCCTCCAGCTGTCAGATAAGCAGCAATGTGGGGGGCTTCTCTTTTCCCACCACTGGGGCTGGCATGCTGGCCTGGACCCCACTCTTCCGTGACAGTGTCCTCCCTGGCCAGACCCCCTTCTTCCGCCTTCGCCCTTCTTTCTGACCTGCCTCCCTTTGGGGGTACAGACACCTCTCCAGGCCTGGTCTTGGTGTCAGGATGCAGGCTGAGTCCAGGGCGCGGGGGCAAACCTGGGTCTTTCTCCCTCACCCACCAACTATTCATCCCGCGCGT
The DNA here is from genome assembly GCF_050624435.1 of Tenrec ecaudatus. Taxonomy (NCBI): domain Eukaryota; kingdom Metazoa; phylum Chordata; class Mammalia; order Afrosoricida; family Tenrecidae; genus Tenrec; species Tenrec ecaudatus. The sequence goes on along the minus strand of NC_134533.1, from coordinate 205,237,085 downwards.
GCACCCCGCCTGGTAGACACGGAGGGAAAGGGGGCTTGACTGTAGAATCCATGCTTCCTTTTAGAAGATCCCATTCCAGACTGGCCGCAGTCCTGCAAACCTATGGCAGGTGCGGTTCTGTCTGGCCTGACGGCTCACTGTGAGTCGGAATGAGTTGAGACCCAAGGTGGAGCTCCATGCCCTTCCCCTTCGTTTGGTAGCAGACGGACAAACAGACAGGCTGCTCATCGAAGGAGGGTTGTGAAAAGCAGGCCCAGGGGTCAAGGGGAGGGAGCTCCGCGCTTCTGACTCACCGCATCCCCCCTCCCTGCGCAGGAGGACATGGCTGTGGCCGCCATGGTGCTGGAGTCCCTGCTCAAGCTGGCCCTGCTGGCTGGCCTGACCATCACCGTGTTCGGCTTTGCCTACTCTCAGCTGGCTCTGGACATCTACGGAGGGACTATGCTCAGCTCAGGAGCAGGTATGCCCATGGGAGCTGACATAGATCCTTGTCTGAGGAGCGCGGGATGTGGCCGGGGCAGACGCATGCGCAGGGGGCGGGCAGGGGCTTCTGCAGCAGCTTCCGTGGAGAAGTGGCCATGCCTCCACCCACCACTGGCATTTTCCCTCAAGCCTGCAGTGTATTCTGCCAACCCTTTCTCTGGGGCAAGGATGGTGCTGGGCCAGCTCTCGTGAGTCCATGCTCCATGCTAACTACACTTGAAGACGACAGTAAATATCCCGTCAGCCTCCCGGCCCAGTGTAAAAGAACCCAGAGTCATGTGGTGCAGAGAGGACAGTTCACCTTGGCCAGTAGGTTAACTCTGGTCTTGAGACAGTCCTGTACGTGTCTAACTTTGAACCCACTGGTGCCCAGACCCCTGGGCCTGGCATACACCATAGTTCTGACTCTGAATCTTGGCCTTAGGGACAGGACTTGTCCTGGGCCGTAGGCTGGTCTGTCAGCATTTCATCACGGGTCCAGGCAAACCCTTGGCAGTTCTTCAGGTCAGTTTCATGGGAACCCTGGAAATTTCTGCTGCTCCTTGTCTGTGCAAACCCCATGAGCTCCCTACCATCAAGCCCTGCTGACTCCTGGTGGCCGTGAGGACAGGGTAGCACTGCTCCTGAGGGTTTCACGAGGAGTAGAAAGCCTGTCTTTCTCCCTTGGAGCGGCTGGTGGTTTCGAGCTGCTCACCGTGCAGTCAGCAGCCCAGTGCTTAACCACTGCACCCCAGGTTTCCTGGACAGTGCAGAAGGCTCGGCCCAGGGCTGGGTTCCACACTCACCGGCATGCTTGCCTCCGCGGTGGGCACACTGGGATGTGAGGAAGGAGGGCCGCGTCTGCAGCAGTGCGAGTGTTAGGAGAGACACCGCTGTGAACCAGCCACGGGCTGGGCAGTTCCCCGGCACTTCCCATGAAGAGCCTGGTGACACCATGGTTAAAGCGCTCCACAGCCCATCAGAAGGCCAGTGTTGGACCTCAGCGGCCGGCGTTAAGGAGAAGGGGTGCCGTCAGCGTCCATGAAGATTGGGGAGCCCCGTTTCAATGTAACCATGTGCTGCGGTACCAGGCGTTGTATGAGCAGGGCTGCCCTGGTCCAGTGCTCACCCATGTCAGCACAGGTGCTGAGTCCAGGCGGGTGATGGACGGCACAAGGGCTCGGCTGCCTTGGTGAGTGACAGATCACAGGCAGCCACAGTGCAGTTTTCACACATGTGGTAGTCTCCTGGGTATGCTGTGGTTCGTTTTCACAGAAGGCGTCACACAATGTGTCATGTGCGGCCTTCCCTCGGGCCCTGAGATGCATCCATGAGTCAGTACATGCGTGACTCAGCCATTTGCTCCCTGGTCCTGCTGACAGGCCACGGGCTGTCCCCTGTCCTCCAGCTGAGGCTGACGGCGGCCCAGCATGTCTGTGGACATGCAACATGTCCCCTCTGGTGGAGCTGCTGCTTGCAGGTGGATGCGGGTTAATTTTTTTAGAGATGTGGTCTGCAGATGGAGAAGCGAGGCCACTGTGAGGCTCACGGGCTGTGATGGCCCCCAGCGCTCAGTCCTGGTAGAATGGCACCTCTTTGTCTTGAGGGCAGGGCACAGCTGTAGCTCGAGGGTGTCCTGTTTCATGGCCTCCTGCTGGCCTGGGCCCCGGACGTCCCCAGGCCCATGCTGCAGCGTGTCTGTTCAACAGACGCCGCTGATGGCTGTGAGCCTCTTCAGGCTGGTCACAGCGAGATTTGTTCCTGGCCCGAGGGCTTTGGTCATTCAGCAGGAGGGCCCCACGCTTCCTGACGGGAGTTACCCGCTGTTGGTCTCAGTCAGGGCCAGGGAGCTGGCACCTCCCTGGGGACCTAGGCTGGGGCGGCAGCTTGCTCTGTGTACGCGGGCAGGGCTGCGGGTGCGGGCTCTGCAGTCCCAGTGGGTTGTCCCTTCCCAGGTCCTGCCTTACTGCGTTCCTACTGCGTGTACGTCCTCCTGCTTGCCATCAACGGGGTGACGGAGTGCTTCACGTTTGCGGCCATGAGCAAGGAGGAGGTGGACAGGTGCGTAAACCCCGCAGCCGGGCAGGGGGACCACTCGCCCACCACTGGCTTTCTTCCTGATGGTGCCTGCCTTGTCGCGCAGGCCCAGCTGCCCCAGCCTTGCTCTGGATGGCAGAGCCGGGGGGTGGGGGGCAGTGGAGGGAGTGCTGCTAACTGCATGGTTGGCGGCTTAGCCCCACCAGCTACTCTGCAGGAGAAAGACGAGAGAGACCCTCTGCTCCTGTGGGGACGCCGGGTAAGGGCCATGGTGTACCAGACTCACCACACGGGTGACAGGGTGGGCTTAGGGTTTGGGAGGGTCACTGCCTGCAGCTCCTCACCTGGTAGTCCTGAGTGTCCCCAACATGTTTGTAAGTTCTGGTACATCTCAGAGCTTCTAGGACCCCTCTTCTCAGAGAAAGACCCAAGTGCCCAGACTCATTCTGTAGAGTTTGTGCCCACCCACAGTTTGGGGCAGAACCCTCACCCTAGAGCCTCAGCCTGGGGGATCTAAACCCTGGCTACAGGGTCATATTTCCTCAAGGAGTTTGCTGGAAATGCAGGCTTCTCCCCCTGGCCCGTTTCCACCCCCATTCCTGTGCCACCTCTTGTAGCCTCAGCCGTTCGGAGGTGCACACCTGGCTGGGCCTTGATCCCACACCCAGGGCCTTCCGCTGTGTGTGCGTGCAAGGCCCAGGAGCCGGGCAGCATGTCAGGGCATGGCTGTGGGGCGAGGCTGAAGGAAGGCGAGCACTGAGGGGAGAGAGAAGACTGCTGCCCCTCGAGCCCTGGGTCCCGTGGCGGCTTCCCACCTTGCCTCAGGAATGCCTTGTGTGCTGTCAAGACCACTGAGAGAGCCAGTGGTGGGTGGGCCGGGGAAGGGGTAGCTTAGAGTGCTGGGAGCAGCCTCTCTGTGCTCCCCATCTAGAGCTGGCTCATGGAGAAGCGAGGTGCCCTGGGGGCTGCACACTGGCTGGGAACTTGGGCAGGGGAGGGGAGGGCAGGAAGGAGCGAGCAGGGGAGGAAAGAGATAGGATGCTGGGGACTCACTCGCCCAGACCGACTTCCACAGCAGAAAACTCAGCACTGCGAGCCACTACATGCTGAGGCTCCAGGAACTGAAGCCACGCAGCGTTTCACCAAGCAGTCATGTCCCGCTGTCCAGGGGCCCACTGATACTCTGACTGCTCTGCTCCAGAGGGGCCCGGAGTGCAAGGCTGCGGTGCAAAGTTATAGCATAGCAGCTCTGCTCTGTTCTTCTAATGCTTACAGAATTGCTTTAGGTCTTTTCTTTTCCATGGTCTATTTGACGCAGCTGTGGCTCACATAGAATGGTTTTTTTTCGTACAATGTGACACTTGTTAAGTGAGACACTCTGGCCTAGTGGGAAGAGCCCAGGACCAGGAGTCTGTCCCTTTAAAAGAAACATTGTTACAGTAAAGTCTGCATTGGCATTGCACAGAGAAAGTCAGCACTCAGCCTGTTGAACTTGTTTAACAAATACATTTCCCAACCCAGTCATCCAGGCTTCCGGACAGTGGCGAGTTCCTTTCTCTCCACCTCAGCTACACAGCAATTCACAGGCAGCAGCCATTTACGATCCTGGCAGTGTGTAGATATCTGGAAGCAGTGTTCAGGGTGGCAGGCCAGAGAGAGAACAGACCGAGCACCCTTGAATGCAGGTCATGTCGAGGGTCATTTTCCCTGAGCACCAAACAGGGCTCTGGGCACAGGCTCCACACCCACCAGGCCCTGCGTGGGCACGGAGTCCCTGAGCTCCTCACAGCCCCCGTTTCAGCCCCTCACAGGGGCGGGCTTTTGTGGTCAGTTGGGTAGCTCCTTTCACCATGTTGGATGCAGATGATTTCTCATCGGGCATTTCAGATCCTAAGAACATTGACCTCTGCCCAACCAAATTCTGCCTAATGTGTATTTCCTAATTAAAAGTAGGATATTTGATTAGACGCAAACTCTTAGAGCCTCTTTGGAAGGGCAGGTCCTTTCTTCCCCTTTTTCCAACAGCCTGCAGCTCAGTAAAAACATAGGATGCTCTTGTGAATTACATTACTGGGAAGCACTCTTGTCCCCCTTTCTGTTGTTCACTCATCCAATCTTCTCTGACGTCCTGCCCCCTGGGGCCCATGTCCAAGTGGGAGAAGCCGCAAGAGCTAGTCAGCATATAGGAATTTGATAAGGTGTACACAGAGACCTGACGGGGCTGTGTGGTGGACAGAAACCCCCCTGAGAGGCGATGGCATCAAGCTGAGCCCTGCATGTCACCGAAGAGTCTGCCATGAAGCAGTGGGCAGAGCCTAGCCTGGAGGGGCCACGGAGCAGAGTCCCCATGCTGACAGCGTCTTTGCTGGGTGCGCCGGGGACGGGTGGAGACGGCCTCCACGCTGGCTCCGCTCAGGGCGCCCGTATATGAGCCCAGTGGTTGCAGCGTCCTCGGAAAGACCCCTCTGCAGGCGGGTGTGTCTGCGCGCGCGCAGTGGCGGCGGCGCCCTCTGGTGGTGGGAAGTGGGCAGCTCCTGCAGGCCGGTGCCTCTGTTGGGCTGCGCATACATTGTGAAGCATGCTGTATGTCCCATGTGAATGTACACGCATACAATGCACCTGGAGTAGCCCACTCAGGAAGCTGTTGCATGAGGGGACTGTGCAGTTTGCAGAACATAGAACGTGCACGTTATTTGCGTAAAAATAGGGCACCTTTCAGTGCATTAAAAGTCAAGATCATGGGGTCCCTTTTCCCTTTCCTGTGAGTTCCTGTTCAAAGCCACTGGGTGTTCATTTTAGTAGTGCAGTGCAGCTGTCTCGGGAGCATGTCCTGGCTGCGCGAGGACTGGCCGTCTCCCGTTCCCTCCCCTGCAGGTACAATGTCAGAATGCTGGCCCTGTCCTGCTCCTTCCTGGTGTTCTCCTACATCCTGACCTGCTGGTGCGGCAGCGTGGGCTTCATCTGGGCCAACTGCTTGAATATGGGCACTCGGATCGCACAGAGCCTCTCTTTCATCCACCGCTACCACCAACACAGCCTCCACAGGCCCCTGGCTGGCCTCCGCCTGTCTCCCATGCTGCTTGGAGCCTTTGTCCTCAGCGGGGGTATTACTGCTATCTCAGAGGTGAGCCTCCTGCAGCCTCACCCCTGTCCATGCACTTGCCGCTGTCCCCATCCCTGCCCAAGTCATTGCCGGTCACCCCCCCCCCTCCACCCACCCACACACATTCCAGGCCAGCATCCTAGCAGAGCCTGTGACAGGACAGTACCACCAGTGGGAACCCACTGGGCCTGGGAAGCAGTCGTGTGCCCTCCTCCTGAGCTGGGAGCCGAGCTGTAGGGCCGGGGCAGCACTGGGAGCAGGCACTGATGGCGGCTTCTCCCGCAGGTGTACCTGTGCTGTGAACAGGGCTGGCTCGCCAGGCTGGCACACATAGCCGTGGGGGCCCTCTGCTTGGCGGCGACACTCGGGATGGTGTTCTTCACAGAGACCAGGCTGATCCACTTTCTGAGGACTCAGCTAGGAGTGTGCAGACCTGCTGAGAAAGCACGGTGACAGCGGGATGCTCGGACACTGGCCTGGGGCAGCCATGGGGCTGCTGAGTGGGTAGAGCCCTGTGTCTGCCCAGCAGGGCCCTATTGAGGGGCTGCAGGGTGAGGCCCACCCAGCCCATCATGAGGCCTCCCTGCTGGCCCTCTGCAGTCTTACCCTTGAGCAAGGACTCCTCTTGACATTCAGAATGAGAAGCCATTTTTAGAGAGAAGTATTTTCATATCATTTTTAGCAAGCACTTCTGTGTCTTATTACTGAATGCATGCTCTTTGGGTAGGATCAACCTCGGGTACTCACTGCTCCAGCACACAGCCTGGGGTGTCGGTGCTCACACTGGTCTGGACCAGCAAGCTGATGGAGCCTTACTGCACACACGCACGCACGCACGCCACATCCTGGGAGTACTTCGTCTCCCCGTACAAGGAGGACGGAAGCCGCTGCTGTCTCAGAATAGAAGCCAGCGCCCCAGTAGTGGTTGCCCTGCACCGGCGCCGTGGCTGCACTTTTGGAGAGAGGCGTCTTACTCGGGGGACCCAGCACTGGGAGCGGCACATTTCCCGGATGGTTTCCCTGTTAGACCCCTCTTCACTGCGAGACCTCCCCACCCCAGCCTAGCTCTTCCACAGCGAGGGTGCTGTGGTCCGTCGGTGAAGGGAGTGTGCTTTGCAGCCGGCCGTGCCTTTGCACGTGGAGCTTCCATGCGTGACAGCTGAGCCGGGTCCTGGGGAATATGTGTCAGCCCAGGTAAGTCGAGACGCCCACACAGTAGAACAGCTTCTCCGTGCTGTGCATTCTGACCTCGGCGAAGCTAATGAGGCAATTGTGCTAATGAGCAGAAAACACCTAGAGTAACCAAACGACTGTGCACGGAGCAGCCTTCCACCTCAGAGCAGAAAGTCTGGACCGAATGCTCTCCCCTGTGCTGGGAGAGCTTGGTGACAGAGGGCCTCCCCTAGAGACCCTGCCCCCTGAGGGGTGAGCGCTGTGCTCAAGGGCTCCACGGTGGGCTCTGTGCTGCAGCACTATTGATCGAAGACTGCAGCTCACACCGAATAGCTCGGTCTTGCTTTTTCCCCAGAAAGAAAGAGGGTCAGACTCTATACAGCAGGTACCACTGAGGCAAGCCCCTCCCCCTGACTAGGATTGCTCTCAGCATTGGTCAGTACAGCCGGCTTCCAGCCCTGTACAAGCCTGGCAGACCCAGGGGCCCGGGCTTGGCCTCTGCTCACCTCCCTGCACCAGCTTGCCAAGCATCGCGCAGGGCAGAAAACCATTTTTCTTTTTAATTAATCTATTGATTCCTTTCAGATATAATGAACCTTTGGTGCCATTGGCCAGACTCTATCTTGGATGCTAGTAGTTAATCATTCTTTGACCCAGATGTCCCAGACCCTCCGTGTCTGTATCGAGGGGGCAGCAGTGAGGGTAACATGCTGCAGGCCCCGAGTCCAAGCAGAGGGACCCCGGTCACACCTACCCGCAGCACACCAAGGGCCTGCCACCTGGATCTTGTTTGTTTCCCTCTTCAGAGTGAGGAGGCGTCAGCTGGGGGTGGGAACTCATGAGCAGTCAGTCCCAGCCCCTCAGAAGCATGACCCCACACTGGTCAAGCACTGACCATGGGCAGTGTGGGAGGCACACAGGCTGCTGCTGCTGCTGACCCTGCTCTTTTTTGAGCCTGGGTATCCCTGCAGCAGAGCTACCTGTTTACAAGTTAGGAGTGTAGGTCTGTCTCCCGGAGCCACGCAGATCCCTCCAGCCGCTGCTTTGTGGGTAGGGCGCTGGGACCTGTTGTTTAGACCTCAGACACCTCCCACCAGGGTCAAGAAGCACTTTCACTTCAGGGGGGGTGGAGTGTGTGTGTGTGTGTGTGTGTGTGTGTGTGTGTGTCTGCTCCAGGGCTCAGCCGTGCACACCCTCACCTGTGTGCTCCAGGAAGGGAGCTGCTGTAGGGAACAGCCACGCTGGCTCTGCTCTCACAGATGCCTCCTCACAGGAGGCAGGGCCCCGGGAGACAACAGCAGGAGGTCAGTTACCTGAAGGAGGTGGGGCTGGAAACTGAGGAAGAGCAAGACAGGAGGGACCTCTCATGTGCTTACAGATCCCTGCCACTTGGAGTGGTGCAGCGAGGGTGAGGGGAGGGGTTCCATGTTGGCATCCCTGGCCCAGTGAGGAGGGTATGGAGGTGCCACCCTGAGTGCCCAGCCGGGGTTGGGGGTTGTTGGTGAAGGCTTGGACTTGAGGACCTTTGGGAACTAGCCCATCCTTAAAACCAGGTGTAGTTTTCCCTTTCACCCAAGCTAGCACTAGTCCACTCCCAGCCTGGACTTCCCCTGTAGGCCATGGGAAAGGGCCAGGGGCTCAGCATGCTGCCTGAAAGCAAAGGAAGCCAGGAGCTCCCAGATAGCACCCCACACGAGAATGTGAGGGGAGACAAGTTGTCAGATGCTCCCTGAAGAGCTGACAGTGAACCCCAGGGAACTGGAAAGGGTGATTGAAACACCACTGTCACCTGGGGCACGCTCCTGGGGGGGCCTTTCAGCACCAAGGCTCGTGTTTGATTTGGAAATGAGACGCCTAAGTCCACCAGATGCAGAGAAAAAAGCAGTTGTTTCACCATCATTTGTGCTGTTGTCAGTGTTTCCTTGGCTGACGACCTTTTGAGGGAGCAGAAGTGAGGCTTGCTGTGTAGACTTTGGTGGGGGGGGGGCTCCATATTGGTTTGTCTCATCCATTGGCTCCCATACTTTGGCATGATCGATCCCATTACTGAGTGTCAACCTTTTGTAATTGGAACCATCTGGGTAACAATGGGCTCTCGCTGTCACTGGGTCTCCTTAGGGGCCCCTCAAGGAGTTCTGGGAATACCTCTTGATCATCCCCCAGGTGGGTCAGCAGGCGGCGCTGGCGCCCCGTCCCAGGAAGCCCTGATTCTTGTCTATGAGCATCTCAGTCGTCCTGGGCAGAGTGGCTCAGATGCAAACTCGGGAGGTGGTGGGAAGGAGTTAGGCCTTTTCCTCCCTTGTAAAAGTCTCTGTGTAGCCTAAGGGCCCACGACTCTGTGCCAGCCTCTGAGGGCCCACCTCGTGTCCCGCTGTGAGCATAGTCACGGGCAGGTAAGGGCATCCCAAGGGAAGTTGAGTTTGTAGACAAACCAGAACAAGTGCATATTTGTCCTTCAGTGGGAGAAAGGCAAGCCTCAGTGGCGTGGTGGGTTAGGTAGTTCAAAACCACCTGCTATGAGTCAGCATTGGCTCAGTGGCAGTGGTTTCTGGTTTCCAGGTAAGAAAAGCTTTCACCTGCCCATAGTCTGAAAGCTGCACCTGCAGTCAATGAGGATCCCTATGATGGAGAATCTCTTGTGAATGGGGGCTGGTTACATCGTTAGAAAGGGAGGGCAAGGGGGTCTCAGTGACTTAGTGAGTTGTGTGTTGGGCTGCTAACCCCAAGTCAGTGGTTCAAATCTACCAGCCACTCCTGGGGAGAAAGATGAGGCTTTCTGCTCCTGTTAAAGATGTACAGTCTCAGAACCCAAAGGGACAGTTCTCGTCTGCCCTAAAGAGCCCCCATGAGTCAGAATGCACTTGTTGGCAGTGGGTTGTTTGTTTGTAAGGGCTAGCAAAAGTCCCTAAGTCGAAGATTCATCATTGGAGACTTAATTGTATACAGGAATTGTGGTTGACCGTTTGATAGGATGTTAATGTGTCAACATTTCAATATCACGTCTGACACTGTACTTTGGAGTCAGTAACAATCTTCCTGGTCTAGGTCATTTCCAAGGGTCTTTGATGAAGGGCCCCAGACACTGCCCTTTGGGGAAGAAGAAAGGAGGGAGGGAAGGATGGGTGTGGGAGCGGCAGGGTGGTCTCTGAGAGGCTGGCCAGACAGGAGTTGCTCCTGGGCTTCCCGGTGCTCCCTCCAGGCTGCTTATCTCTCCTGGGGCTCCGACAGCGGGACTACCCGGGACCAGTGCTGCTCGTGGGGCATAGCCTCCTGTTCCTCCATTAAGGAGAGTCCTTTTCACACGCGGGCGCCAGCGCCAGCCCATGGGAGCGCCCTGCCTCCTTTTAAAGCCTGTTTCTGACCTGCTGCAGAAGCTGCCTGCCCTCTCCCTGTTGCGCATGCGTCTAACCACAGGGGGCTGTTCTTGCAGGGGTGCAGATGTCAGGCCCTGGGGGGCGACAGCAGGCACAAAGCCACTGCAGCTCCCTCTCTTGTAACCGGAGTGAAATCATCTGGTGTTCTTGCTGCCAGAACGGCGGGTGGGTGGGCACCATGCCCAGCTAAACTGGCCCCTGGCCCCGCCTCCTCGCCGCCCTAACTGCCACATAGCTACAAAGGCCCGCTGGAATGGGGTCCACAAGGCAGCGTGTCCTCACTTTCTTCCACCAACTCAGGAAACTGCTCACCTCCAGACCCGCCGTTTGAAGTCCTCCAGCTAGGTGGTGGTGTCCATGCCCTTCCTTCCACTCAGCGCCACGGAGTGGGCACTGATTCACAGCGACCCACCACGGAGTGGACACTGACAGCGGCCCCTGTGGGTCCGCTCACCACAGAGTCGGTGTGACTCAGGTGTCCCCTGTTGGTTTCTGAGACTAACTGTTCATGGGAGTAGAAAGCCCCATCTTTCTCCCCATGAGCTGCTGGTAGTTTTGAACTTGTGACCACGTGGATCATAGCCCAACACATAATCACTACATCACCAGGGCCTCTAGATGCCCCATTATGTTGTGTATATGCCATCGGTCGGACCCATGTGACATCCCTTCCCTAGTTTCCTGGGTGACTGCCTCACTCCACCAAGTACTGCGCATGTGCCAAAGGAGCACTGCTATGTGTAGGCCTTGAGCTGCTGCCTGTAGTGTCAGCCGTTCAAGCCCACCTGCTTCTCTGGGGGAGAACGATGAGGCTGGCTGCTCCTGTGAGGATTTGCAGGCTCAGAAGCCCTACGTGCCTATGTGTTATGTATGTAACAGCTGCTGAACCTGCACTCGGCCCCATCTGCTGTCTGCAGGTTTCCAGAGCGGGAACTGGGTTTGCCCGGGGCCATGCAGCAAGTCAGAAATTGGTAGAACCGGGGTGGTTCCCAGAGTCTATCAGAGCCCTGACCCACACCGGTGACCTCCCGGCTCAGTTCTCCCCTGGATGAGCCAGTGGGCTGGGCGCCTCAGTGGTCTGAACCCCGTGGCCCAGAGAAGCTGCTTCAGCTGCAACAGCGCTGTTTGTGCCCATGTCGGCCTCAGGAGACCATCAGGATAAGACTGCTGAAAACAGGGACTCTTTGTTTTTGATGTCTTTTAAAAATTAATATATATCATATCATTCCATAGTTCAGTCACATCAAGGCAGAATCGCACAATTTGGAATCCACTTTATTCTTGGTCTTCCTTGGCTTATTTTCCTTTCCCAGTCCTTCCCTCTACCCCACACTTCATCCCATCTTAAAGAATCAAGGGGGGAAAATTAAGGAAATTGTTTTGTGCAAGCATGATTGGCACAAGTAAGAATTACTGTACTAGAGAAAGAAATCTGGCACATAAACATTTCTACCTTACATTCCAAAGCAAGGAAAATGGATGCCTGTTTTGGTTACCTTTTTTTTTTTCCCTGAAGAAAAAAACACGGATTTGCCCCAGGGAGTCTAGGGCCCCAGGGGACACGGCAGGACTTTGGACTCTGAGGGCCACAGCCTGGATCTGTAGTCCCGGACAGAGGGGGTCCCGCCTGCTGATGCCACCCACCCAACCTGCACACAGGCACCTGCAGGGGGATGGAAGCAGGGCAGAGGTGGGGCAGCCCATTGCACCCCAAACTTCAGTGAAGCACACAAGCCAGAGCAAGCACCCCAACTATCCTCACCTTCCTCCTCCCTCCCCACCCAGGCCCCTTCTATCCCCTGACACCCCACCTGCCCCTGCCAGGCCCTGCTTTCCCTCACTGACCCAGCTCCAAGGCCTGCTCCTCCATGATTAGGGAGAGGAGGGAGCAAGGCTCAGGCTGTGCCTTGCTCTGAGAGCAGCTTCTCCCCGCTTAGCCCAGGATGCATTGTGCTGCTAAGCACAGGCCTCCTTGCTGCCCCCACCTCAGGGCTGCTCTGCCCCCCTCCCCCCAGCTGCTGTCCCCACCATGCTTTCCCTCCCCGCTCTTTATTCCAACAATTCTCTCAGGAAGGCGGGGGTCCAGCCTGGAACCCAGCCCGGCCTGGCCTTTGAAATGGGGTGGGGAGGAGCAGCACAGGGTGTGCACGGGGCCTGCCCAGCGCCAGCCTGGCGTGTGCTCTGTTGGGGGAATCACAACCCTGTCACAGAGTTTTGGGGAGTGGTTGGGGGCACTGTGACCCTGATCCTGGGGCTGCGAACTTGTGTTAGAGACTTTCCTGTCAGTGGAAGCCCATCTCACCTGGAAGCAGCTACCGGTGAAGGGGAAAGGAAAGCCCCAGAGGCAGGTGCTCTGGGAGCATGAGGGCCAAAGACAGGGAGACACCTCCCCCCCCCACCCGGGTGTGGGGCCAAGCCTGGATCTGTAGCCCTGTGATCTGGTCAGGCCCAGGGCTGCTGGTTGGGACTCCCCAAGGTTTTAGGAAGGAGAGAGGGACAGAACGTGGCTGTGTCCCGGCCAGGCCAGCGGCCGTCTGAGCCTCTGAAGAGGGCAGTCAGGCCGGAGTGGAGCCTGCCTGTTACTGGGAGGCCCTGGGTGTTAACTAGCCAGGCTGGCCCTGCCCACCCTTACCGGCAGCCCTAGGGTCACTGGCTCCTGGGCTGACCTCGCCTGGAGCATCCCACAGCAGCCACGTGGGTGCTCCTGACCCACCCTGCCTTGCTTTTGGTGGACAGTGGACCTACCAGGAGCCCACACCGCTGTTCCTGACGGCCCTGAGCTTGTCCCCTCAGCCTAAATAACAACTGGTTTCCCCAGATGAGAGCCTCGGGCCAGAGCTGCTGCCTGCAGGCAAATCCAGGGTGAGGGCACAGCCAGGCAAGCCCTTTGAGGCCAGGCTGTGGAGTGGGCCCCACAGCCTCACCAGAATATGCCCAGCACAGCCCACTGCGCCTACTCAGCACCGCCTGCCAGTGGGCAGCCTGGCTGGGCCTGCAGGGTCTCTGCCAACCTGGGTCTAGGTCCGGAGGTGTGTGTGGGCAGCATGGTAAGAGAGAGGGCTGCTCCCAACCCTGTGGCCCCTCAGTGAGGCCAGACATCAGGGGCCTCCACTGACCTCCTCACGCGTGTGGATGAATGAGGGGCAGGGCCGAGCAGAGCATGGGGGAGGGCTCAGTGTCAGGCCCAGGAGGGATCCTTGCAGGTCCCCCTGCATCCGGCCTGGCCCAGGGCAGCTCCTGTCTCACACGGGGCCTCAGGGGCCCCCTCCAGGTGAAGATTGATCCCCTGATCGCCTCAGACAAGGACCCCAAGGCCCACCACTTGCCCAATTCATCTGCCCCTGAAGGGAGCTGCCTCCTGGGACCGTGCTGGGCTCCCCACAGTCTGGGGGTTCTCCCACTTGCCCAATTAGTGTTAAGTGGGAGAGGCAGCGTGGGAGCTCTGTCAGACCTGAGGCCCTGACTTCCTGGGACAGCCCTTCCCCAGGGGTGCAGGCTCTTCCCTGGTGCTGGGCTGGGCTGCCGGGTGCCCTCTGAGCACTGTGAGCATCCTGAGCCTGTGAGGCTGACCCTGCTCTCCCGGCTACCTCCTGCCACTGCCCACCACCTCCCCCCACACCAGACTGGCCCCCAGCCCTATGCAAGAGACCCTGGGGAACGGGGGTCCCAGGCCACCTGCGGAACCTCCTCAACGACAGGAAGACTTGCGTCACCTGGTCGGGGTGACTGCTGTCCTCGGGCTCAGGGTGCAGAGGACACAGTGTGCAGAGGCGCCGCACATGGGAATGTCCGAGAGGAAGCACCTTCTGTACCAAAGCCAGGTTCTCTGGTCCCAAGGTGCCCTGACTCATGAGCACTGGGCTCAGTCTGATGGTACAGGGTGGAGGGAGAGAGAGGAGAGAACTCACCCTAGCTGGAGCCAGGCGCTCTTCCCAGTCCCAAGGATGTGAGCAGCTCACGCCTGGAAGTGGGGCTTCAGGGCCCAAATTCCTGGGTGTCAACTTCTGGAGCAGCTTCGGCCTCACCCCATGGCATAGGTTCCTTCCTGTGCAGCAGGGGGACCAGAGGTAGGTCAGGGGACTCCAAGGACCAAACCCTAAGAGGACTGGCATGACCACTGGTGGCCACTAGAGGGCAGGGCCCTCCCAAACATTCCCTCCTAAGGGCTGCAGTGGGCAGTCTCTCACTGCCTGTCCATGACCCACTATTCGCCCTGGCAGGGACCTGATGGCTCTGCATGCTGGTTTTCCCAGACAGGGGCTCTGTCCCCCAACTGAGAAACCCAAGACTAGCTGCCTCGGGCAATGCTCCCCCAATAAGTTCTCCCCAGGGCATCAAAGTCTGCAGTTTGGCCAGCTTCTCAACCAGGCTTAGACTGTGTGTGTGGCGGCGAAGGCAGAAGTCCCGGCTCTGCTGCAGGCATCGGCAGGAGATGCATTTCCATGGACAGACAGGATCCCCGTTGAGATGTTTCAACAAGTGAATGTGATGGTGGAAGGGTTCACTTGTCTGTCAAGAAATTTAGAAGACAGTTACCTGGCCAGCCACCTGGGAGAGCTCCCTGTGCGTGCCCATTCAAAAGACAGGTGACCCCACAAAATGTAGCAACGTCTGGACGTTATCATTAATATCACACGCAAGCAGAGCTCTGCCGGACACCATCGGAGGATGGCTGCACGGGTTCCCCCAACTCCAGGTCAGATATGGATGGGGGAGGGGTCACTGCTAACGTCAGGAGGATTTGGGGCAGAAGTGTACAGTGCCGAGAAGCTATGCTTTCCTCACTATGCAAAGGCCATTGATGAGCACAGTCCAGAGCAGAGAGTGGTTAAGAGAGGACCCGGGAATACGCTTTGACAGGAGACAAACCCTTCATCACGTGGGTGGACCTGCAGGGCATTACGCCGAGGGAAATGGGTCGGTCATAAAAGGATCCATCGTCTGTGGGCCTACTGTGATAAAAAGTCGAGAGGAAATGGACGCATCTGACGGTGGGCATCAGGACAGATGAACGACAGCAATGTGGAGAAGGGTATCCGGAGCACCTGGTTGTGCTCATGCTGACCTGCCTGGCACATAGAAAGCCCAAAGGAAGAAGGGGGAGCTACCTGCTTTGAAATCAGGTGAGATGTGCATCAGGGTAGCACCCCTTCGCCGGCCTGTAAGCCGAGAACTACACGAGAGGCTGGGTTGCAGGAGGAAGAATTTGGCATCAGGGTGGGAGGACACCGCCTCCCTAGCGGAATGGGAAGAGGCCCGCGAAGGGTGCAGACAGCAGTGCTGGGCTGGGCTCTCCCTTGCAGCAAAGACGCCTAAGATCTCCACGCGGCAGGGCCACGAGCCGCAGGGCAGGCAGTCCACGGAGAAAGGCCTGCAGTTGTGAAGCTTGGACTACATGTACATCCGTGAGTGCGGCCCGTCAAGACATCAAAGGGCATCTTGCACGGGCACATCACCTGCAAGAGGACAAAAAGGGAAAGGCCACCGCGGGCACGAAGAGGTCCCTCACCCGAGCCACGGCCTCTCCTGGGTCGCAGGCAGCCAGCACCGCCTCTGGACGACAGGAAAGAATGATGCTTTCGTGTGAGGTGTGCTTCTGGCCAGATTCTTTGCTTTCTGTGAGGGCGGCGGGCCTCGCCCCATGCATTTTGGACACGTCACCAAGAGCCCAGTCCCTGGAGGAGGATATCGTGCTTGGTAACGAGGGTCAGTGAGAAAGAGGGGGACCCTCCAGGAGTGGCTGCCACAGTGGGCTGTGAAGACAGTGGCGTGGCCCCCAGGGGCGTGTTCTGTCCTGCACGGGGTTGCCTGAGTCGGCGGACAGCACCTAACAACAATGATGCTGCTTCTCATCCTGGGAGGGTGAGGGAGGCCTCTTGCCAGACTCACAGTTAACTCCCAGAGTGCTCCCCTCCCCTCTGCTTACCCGCAGGAACTGGGAGGGATCAGGGATGCGGCAGGGGCAGGTGACGCTTTCTGGGAACCAGAGGAGAACTCACCTTTGAGAGCACTGTCCACAAGCCGTACAAGACAGGCCCTTATTTGACTGCCTGATACCAATATCTTGCTAAGACCGGCACACAAGACATTGGCTCTCTGCCGAGAGAGCCCCATCCCTGCCTGCCACGGCTGCCTGTCTCCATCAGCTCTTCTTCAGCTGCCATGCTGGATCTATCACATGACCCAGCATAAGGGCGCTGGGCAGACCTGTATGCACCCTCTCACTGCACAGAGCAAGAGAGGGCCTGGAGAGAGAGACAGAGAGAGAAAGAGACAGAGAGAGAGAGAGACTGACTCTGCCTTCTCACTCCCCGCTCCAGGGAGGAGGTTGGCCTTCCTCTTCCTGGAGAGAGGCCCTTTCTCTGCTCTCTTCTCGAGGAACCATGAACTATCCCCGAGGAGGGCCTCTCTTGGTCAGGAACCCCACGGCACCACATCCACGTCTGCAGCCAGTGCAGGCACACAGTTGGCTGCCATGCAGGACGGACATGTGGGGGGTTTCACCAAAAGTACCTCAGTACTGCTAACCGAGAGGCTAATGGTTCAACCCCCCCCCCATCACTCCAGGAGAGAAAGACTTGATTCTGTGAAGATTACAGTTTAGAAAGCCCGTGGGACCGCCAAGTCTGCCCTCTGCACGTAATGTGCCCAACAGCTACTGAGAAGAGAGAAGATGCTGGAAAACCTTTATGACGTATCTATACATCTGTTCACAGCTCCATCCTAAATCTTGGTGATCAAAGAACCTCCTGACATCTTTAGTACAGAGCCTGGTTGGTCTTCCACAATCCAGGTGTCAGGAGCAGAGGGCAGTGCGGATGGAGTGATTGATGCCAGAAGTTCAGAGGCTGCCCTGGGCTCTCTCTTCTCTCGACACCCAACAGAACGGCTGGACAAAGATGATGGCGAAACAGAAGCCGGGTCCAGCAGGCACGAAGGTCATGGTACACGCCAGGATTTATAGAGCAGGTGAAGGAGAAACAAGGATTCCGTTGACCACGTCTTACTGTGGACAAAGCCACGAGGCAAAGCAAGGTCAGTCGGCTTTTCGCGGTTTTGACTCGACCACACATCAATCTCTTTCCACGGAAGATACCCAGTGCCCATGTGCAGACACCAAGTCGGGTCGCAGGTGGCACCACTCATTTGACTGAGCCAGCTAGGTAGCTGAGGCTCTTGATGGGTTTAATCAGATTAAGCTGCCCTTTGGACATCAAACAAACTTACGTGAAAATACCCGTGTGGTGTTTTATAGATTCACACCGGCACCCTAACAACGGTTGCATGTAAGTTATCTTTTAATTGAAAAAACAAAACAGGGAAGAAAGTAGGATAGGGAGAGGTGGAGAGCAGGCCAAGTGGACAGGACAGGTGGAGGCCACACAGAGAGAAGGCTCTTGCCTCAGGCCAGCGGGTGGTCACGGGGACCCACAGGGAGGGCCAGTGGTCGATGAGTCCTTCCCCACGCCTCTCCTGGGTCCGCTTGCCTGGTCCCTCCCAAAGGCCCTATGGTCAGTCTTCCTCCCGACTTCCCAGGAGGCTCTGGGATGCGGAGGGGGGTGCTCTCTGCTGGCCCCAGGGCTGCAGACAGCTATTGGGAGGAGTCCTTGGTCAGCACGGGAACCAGTCCTTCAACACTGACCTGTCCCTCAGGTCCTGGAATCAGCCTCTCTTGGGGGAAGCCTGAATACCTCCGTCTTAACAACTTGACTTCCAGAGCCCACACAGAGAAGACTGCTGGGACTACTGGGAACGGAACACCCATCTACAGGCTTACACACCACCTCCCCAAACCCAAACGTGTGTGTGGTCATCAATTAAGTGGAATGAAAACGTCCACAGAAACCCCTTGCCCATGAATGCTCAGGTTATTCGTAATAGCTCCAGACTGGACACAACCCAAATGTCCAACCATTTCAATATGTCCATGTGATGGAGCAGCCCCTGTAATAGAGGAATGAATCACTGCAACATGTAATAGGGGGTGGGGGTGGGATGTCCTCAAAATCAGAGTGCTACATCATAAGAACAGTGATGTGTGTGTGTGTGAGAGAGAGAGCTTCATGACGTGCATGTGTGTGTGTGTGTGTGGTGTGTGTGGGAAGAACCTGCTGCATGATCCCATTTATTTAAAATTCTAGAAAATGCAAGTTAATCTGTAATGGCCAAAAGCAGACCAGACCGGTGGTAACCCAGGGATGGTTATGGGGAGATGCCCTGCGCAGGAACACCGAGAACTTTCTGGATCCCGGGATGTCTTCTTGATGGCGGTGATGGTTCTCTGAGCATCTTCACGTGTCAAATGGATCAACTGCGGCACTCTGGGATAAGCACCAGACTGCCCACCCCAAAGTCAGGGGTTCAAGTCTACCAGTCACTCCACAGGAGCAAGATGAGGCTGCTGCTCCCATCTTCACAACCCGACCTGGGGTCCCTGTGTGTCAGAGTCGACTCAATGGCAGTGGCTTCTTACTGCTGTAAAACAGAAATATCGCCAATCACATTCTTCTCATTAACAATATTGTTACTATGAACACTGCTATCCTTTTTATTTACTTATTTATTTACTGCTATCCTCTTGAAGGTTATTTAATAGTATTTTGGGAGGGTCCAAGTGATTATACTCTTGATAAATAAGATGAAAATTCTTTTTAAATCATATTTTTATTTCTCCCTTCAGAAGTCTCTATAGTTTGTTTTTGTAATGTATCGTTCATAATCGGACTAGCACCTGTGTGTGGAATCATGTGATCTAAACGCGCACACACATCGGAGCTGGGAGCGCCAAGGTCCGAGTGGCTCCCGTCCACCCAGAGGTGCTGTGGGAGAAATGGCTGGAGCACGACACTCAAAAACCAGCCACCGAGAACCCCGTGGTGCTCAAGACCACTCTGATACACCTGGGGCACTGCGAGCCCACACGACAGCCACTTTTTAAATTAAAATATTTTTTAGGGGCACAACAATCTGAAGACAAGTCGACCGGAGAGCACCGGAGAGGGTTTCTGTGCCCTGGGTATGCTGCGTGACCGACGAGAGAGCATTTGTCACTGACTTTGTCTCTGTGGTTGCTCTGTGCCTGGGAAGCCCACATGCTGTGGAACCCACTCCTCCCTCGGGTTGCTGTGGGTTAGGGGCAGCTCGCGTGGGAGGGCTGTCAGGTGAGGCCGATGCCCAAAGAACAGATCGCAGTTTCAGATTTATCCCACCCCTCCATGGCTGTCTCCTGGATGCAATCACTTCCCCCAACTCCTTCCCGGAGTTTCCTGCGGCCTCACCCCTCTTTCCTAACGCTCTATCCTTCGCCCTTGGGGAAACGCTGCCCCTTTGATGTGAACCAGTTGAGTGCTCCAGACCTCATCCAGTTCCGTTTATGACCAGGAATCCCACCACCAGGTTTAACACAGTGGCGGGCAGAGAGCTAGAGCCACCTCAGACAACTGACTCCCTGGGGCTCCCTTCTCCCGCCAGGCTGACACGTGGGCTTTATGGGAGAATGCTCAGCTGTTTATTCTCTCAACAGAAGCAGCTTCACCAGAATGCAGTTGGGTTGAGCCCCCTGGTTGGCGTCTAGCCTTGGTCAGGGGTTTGCTCTGCCTCCCCCTTCCTTTGGATGACTGTGAACAGCCTCTGACCCCAGAGCATGCCACTCTCATCCAGCAGGGCCTCCCGCACCTTCTCCGACCCCCCATCCCTGTCCCTCTGTGTTGTCCCCACATCCAAGTCCTCTCCAGCTAGATCCCAGCCTCTCTGGGCAGTCCCCAGGCTCAAACACTGAGAACACATATGTATGCCATGTTCAGCACACACACCACGGGCCTTGGCCTGGCAGAAGCAATGGCCGGAGGGCTTGTCTGGGATGAAGGGGATGGTCCCAGCATGGTCAGCGCAGGAGCAGGGTGGAAATTGTCCTGCTTTCTCCATGTCCTGCTCTGTGTCCTTGGCCACTTGCCTGGTGCCGGCAAGCTCTTATTAGAAGGTATAAGATGAGGGTGGAAAAGGCTTACATGTGCACAGTCCGAGGACATAACGTGGGGCCGTTGTGGGGCAGTGAAGAACCCCTGGTTCTGGACTGGTGGTGAAGGGGAGGGTCGGGGAGCGGTCTGTGACTAGCCCAGGGAAGACAATTGGGGATAAACGGTGGCTTTGGAACCAGGCCTGGAAGGATGAAGCAGAGAAGGGAAAAAATGCTGCTTGCTCACTATCCAATCATGTCTCATCATTTTGTAATTTCCTCCCAGTTTGCAGCGTGTTTGCAAACATGATCTCACTGGATTCTCAAAACCTAGTGAAGCAGATCAATGGCTTTGTCCTAGTTCTGCTGAGACAAGGGATGAGGCCGAGGGGGAAGGGACCCACAAGGAAGGTTCCATGGGAGGACCCCAGAGAAGTCTGACCCCAGGATGTCTGCCTGCAAGCCCAGTGCCGTTCCCCTAACCACCCAACTAGCCCAGGGAGGAGGGGAGCTGCAGGAACCAGGACAGAGCTGAGCAGGCATTCGGGGGACGTGTGGCAGTAGTGTCCCAGGGCAGCCGAGGACAGTGGGCAGTGCCCTACACTGCGGCCACTCTGGAAGTTGGCCACTGGGAGCCTGATGTAGCTCACTTCACTGGAGCTGATTCGCTTCAGCTGGCAGGTCAGCCACTGATTACCGACGGCGGGTGTGGGCAGGCTGAGGAACTCAACTAAGTCCTTGGGCTGAGAATGGACCCTGCTCCGGCCCAGGGCTCTGCTAGTCCCTGGACCTCATGTTCTTGCCCTTGACAGGACCCTGAGCTGAAGCTCACCCTGAGAAGTAGCGGGGGAGGCTCCAGGGCTCACAGGGAATGACCCAATACTAACCCTTTGGGCAGTGATGGTGGGGACCCTCACCAAAGAGCTAGCAGGGAGGGGAGCCCCGGTCTCAGATGCTGCCAGATGACCTGTTAGGTGCCCTCCCCTCCATCAGCCCACTGCTTCTTGGGGCCATTGTCCAGGTAGGGCAAGGTTTGGCCTCAGGGTGAATAAGCTGGACACATCTCAGTGGTCTGTTTGTGGGGGACAGGACTCAAGCAAATGACAAACAAATGCAGGTGGGAATGATCAATCCTGATGTGAAGGGAGCAGCACCTGCCTGTCCGGATGGCATGGGTAGGGAAGGTTCAGGGACAGTGAGGGGTCCTCTGTGCAGGCAGATGTGGGGCTGGAGGGAGTGTCAGGCAGTGGGAGCAACAGGTGCAAGGACCCTTGGGTGAGAAGAATCCATGGACTGCAAAGGAGACAGGAGCACCTGAAATGCAGTGGACACGTCGGGCCAGCTGAGAAGGGGGCAGAGCTGACCTTGTAGGCCAAAGCCGGCTTTGGGACTTACCCAAAATGCAATGAACCGTCTTCCATGGTTTTTAGGATGTGCTCTGACCCAAAGTCAGTTTTCTACTCCACCGACCTCTGGGGGCTGCCTCTTGTGTGAACCATTTGCCCGTGAATTTGCAAGTATCAGAGAGGTTGGAGAGTCTGGCTCCTGGCCTAGCTCTGCCTCCCACTCAGAGTGATTCCAGAGGCCCAGGGTGCTGTTTGCTCATTGCTGATGCTTCCACCTACCCTGGGGATGGTGGTGATGCTGACAGGAGATCACATTCACACCACACACACACACACTGTAAGGAAGATGGTCAAATGATCGCTTTCACCCATTCCCCCGACTCCCTGTTCCACATCGTCCCTTGGGGTCATGGAGGGGAGAGCTGGAGAGAGTGTGGATCCACAAGGGAATTAGCTACAAGATTTAAACGATTTGCATAAGTAGAAAGATAGCTCAGGTCCTCTTTGGTACGGGGCAGAGGTGCACATCTGTTTAAACTCACCCATCCATGGGGTTAATGCAACTCCAGGGGAATCACAGGATGGATTTTGAGGAACTAAACAAGCCAGCAACAACGCCACTCAGTAAGCGCTGACTATGTGCCAGGCCTGGAGCTGGTGTGGCAGGAGTCACTCTTATGCTTCTGTCGCAGGCCAGGGCCTTGAGGAGGTAAGGTGCTTGCCAAAACCACAGGTGAACATGTGGGCTTCAAGTGAATTGCCATATTGTCTTTTCCTTTGTGATTTAAAAACAAGCAGGAATCAGGTGGTCTTGCTAGGTGCTAGAACCTAGTTCAAAGAACCAGTGTTGATGCCCTAGAGCATCTGCTCAACCAAGATCGATGGATCGGATCCAGACAGACCACGCAGAACCAAACCCTTAGCGTAAAACGTGACCTAAGAGTACATGAGACTGAATATGGGGTAGAGGAAAAACTATTGATACGTGGGTCTGAAGAGCAGATAACAACTGTCAGTGTTGGTGAGTTAGAAAACGAATCGTAGAGAACCCAGCAGAAAACAGATGATCAGGAGGGTGGAAGGAGGCTCAGTCTGTCAGTACTGAAGGGGTTAGGGGGAGGACTTGGATGAAAGATGGAACATTACATTAAAATGAACAAGAATGATAGGTTGTGACGTATTTGCCACAGTGATGAGAAAGCATAATATCTTCAATGTACACCTAACATGATTGTCCAAAGTTGGAGGTTCTATCTAGTCCCTGACAGAGAGAAGCCGTTCATCGGCAGATGGGAGGAATAGCCAAGCCCATTGCTGTCCAGTTGAAGAGAAGGGCCCCTTAGGGTTTCTATGGGTGTGAACCTGTATGAACCCAGGCCGCTGAGTCTTATCCCTGCTGAGTTGTTGGAACCGCAGACATTTTGGTTAGCAGCTGAGGGTGTAGCCAGCCGTGCCACCTCTGAGCTCCTCAGAAGGGGGACAGAGACTGTGAATGTTAGTGAAACCACTCATTGTTGAGAGCCAGTCTAAGACATGCTTACAGTAACCTTGCACCAATGGACAAGACTGCTTGGGGTGGGGGTGGGGGTAGGTGTTGGGTTCCGTACTCTTGCTGCTGGAGGTGGTCAGTAATGTGGGGGCAGCTAATCACAGCACCCTGGGGCAGGACCACGAGCCTTCCTCGGAATTTGTTCCAAGGGCAGAACTCAAGAACACATTTTCACAACAAACGTAGACTACATGAAAGTGAAGGTAATGGCCCACCTTTAAATACCAGTCAGGTGAACAAAAGAAAGACGTTAGAGTAAGCCTCAGAGCCCAGGAGGATGTGCTTGTGGAAGGCTTTCTGCCTGCCAAATTGCATTCAGACCCTAGTCGTATTAGGGATACTTTGTTCTCTTCCACCTCCCCTTCTCTCTCTCTGCTGGTCATATTGTCATTTCGGTAGTGGTTCAAAAAGGAAAAAAAAAGAAGACCCGGATTCAAAACTAGCCAGCAGAGTCACTGAGCAAGTTGGTCCACCAAGTGAGGCAAGGTTCCCAGCGCCACGGTGGAGCAGCAGGGATCTGGAGCGCTTGGCCCCCAGACATCTCCGTGCGCGGGGCTGCGAGCCCCGCCCCCGCGCTCGGCTTCCACCTTCGGCTGAGAGTCTAGCGGGGGTGGGGTGTGCACGCCTGCACCCGGCACAGGACTCCCATAGGAGGGAGCTACCTGGAGCAGGTGTGTGTGTGTGTCCCACGGGCACCTGCGCTCGCTAGGGAAGGGGTGCGCGCCAGGAGAAGCGTCACCACTCGGGCCCCGCGGTCTGCGAGACCAGCTTGCAGCCCCTCACCCCCCAGCTTCTGCCCAACTGCGGGCCTAACCCTCCCGCGAGGCCTGGGGACGCCTGATACGACCGGGGTCTGGTCGGACTCCAGAGAACGCGCCCGACCCCGACGTGTCTGGCGAGCGGACGCGGCCACAGCGGCCGCCACTCGCGCCCAAAGCCGTCGTGCCGGGTCCTAGAGGCGCGCTTCGCCTGGGCCCGGGCGCCAGGGCCGCCCCCGGGCTCCCCCACAGCCCGGGCGAGGCGCGGCCCTTCCCTCCGGTTTGGGTAGGGCCACGGTGGGCGCGGGTCACGGGATGCGCCCCCCTCCGGTCCCGTGCGCACCGTCGGGGGCCCGAGGAGGCACCGCGTGCCCGGCCCACGGCCTCCCGGGCGTCCGTGGCGAGCTGCGGGCCAGAGGCGGGAGCTCGGAGCGCCAGACCCTTCCCTCCTCCCGTGCCCGCGGCCGGCCGGGAGGGGACGGGCGGGTGGGCGCGCGGAGGCCCGCCGGGGGCCTCGCGGGGGACGCGGGCTGCGGAGGCCGCGGTGCTGGGGGTGGGGGTGTGGGGGGGAGCGCGGGCGCATGCGCTGAGCGCCCGTGCCATATTGGAAGGAGCCGGAGCGCGGAGCGCCGCCGCCGCCGCCTCCGCCGGAGCGCGGGTGGAGGGGGCGGGGAGAGCTGCCGGCCGCCCGCTCCGCCGAGCCCAGCAGGAAGGAGGGCGCGAGCGCGGGCGGCGAGAGCGGAACAAGCGCCGGCGCGGGGAAGCAAAAAGGAGGAGAGAAGGAAAGAAAGAGCACCAGCGCCGGCGGGGGTAAAAGCCAGCGATTGAGGCGGCGCGCGCGCGCGCGAAAACTCCCGGCAGGTAAAAAAGCGGGCCCCGGCTGGGCCTTCCCGCGCGGCGGCCTGGAGGGGCGGCGGCGGCGGCGGCAGGGCGGGGAACCGCGCGGCGCCCCTCTCGAGGCGGGCGCGCAACTTTGCCAACGGAAAATCGCCGGGCGGCGGCGGGCGGCGGGCGCGCAGGCTGAGGCGCCAACGGGCGGCGGCGGCGGCGGCGGCACGTTGGGGGCGGGGGGAGCGCGGCGTCCGCGCGCGCCCTCGCCCTCGCGCGCCCCCGCGCGCCGGCCGCCCGGGCTCCAGGAGCGCGCCTGGGCGCCTCGCCGCGGAGGCGGGCAGCGCGGCGGCAGTCAGTGCCGGCCGGGCGGCGCGCGGCGGCCCGCGGGAGGCGGGAGGGAAAGTGTCGGGGCGGCGGCACCGGCGGGCGCCCAAGTTCCGGGCCCGCCGCGCGCCCCGCCCCCGCCCGCCGAGCCCCTGCGGACCCGCCCCCCGGGCTCGCTCCGGGCCGAGGCGCGAACTCGCCGCGGTGCGGGGACGCGCGGCCCCGCCGCTGACCCAACTTCGTGGGTCCCAGAGACGGCGGCGCGGCTACGAAGCGTCTGGCGGCCGCCGCGACCGCTTGCCTCGGGCGTGGCGAAGTCCCCGCGCCTGGCGGCGCCGCGCGGGCGTGTGGTGGAGTCGCCGAGCGGACCCGTGTGGAGCCCGGGACCTGTCGGCGTCCGCTCCCAAAGCCGCGTCTGGACGCGGAAGAGGGAGGCGGCGAGCCGGGAGCCCGGAGCCGGGAAGCCAGGCCTGCCTTGTGGGCAGCAGCCGAGCCTGTGAGGGCCGGAGAAGGTTCCCGCGGCGAGGGAGGGCATCTGAAGTTTCCACCGGACGCCCGCGCTTCCAGGGGGCTGACCTGCGCTGTAGCGCGCGGGTCACCACAGGTCTGGTCATATCCAAGGAAGGGTTTTGGCGTTGACTAATCGGAAGGGGAGGGGGACACACTCCTGTCGAAAGGCTGCATTGCTAAGGGGTGGGGGGCTTGTCCCAGCGGGTCACTCAGCAACCACCGGTTAATGGCCCCGAGAGATGTCTTGTGCGCCCTGCTTAGCCGGGATCTATTTTGAGACCCACATAACCATTAGAGAGATTTGAAAGGAAACAAGACGGACTTGCGCAAACCCAGCCTGCGGCTTTTCCTCTTGAGCCACTTTTTAAAGATGCTAGCTACACTTTAATTTACCATTCACTTAGTTTTTGGAGCAAAATGCCTGAAAACGCCCTGGTTAATTAACCAATGGTCTTGAGAGGCTGAAGGGAGATGTGGGTGTCGTTGTGCGGACACTTTGTGGCCTGTTGACTCGTGTTTCCCGGAAGGCATTGACCCTTTGCAGGCCACGGGTAAAGTCAGAGCTCTGATTTGTTTGCAACGTCAGAGAAGTGACCACCTTGTGGGAAGGAAGGGGCCTGAGATCTGGAAGCAGCTGTGTCCTGCTGCCCTTGCTACTGTCCAGCTACTTTCTTGTCGGCACTTTCCTTACCCCTTAGAGAAATGCTTTTCTTTTGCCAAAATTGGGTGACTAGGTCATCTTAAAGTGGATTTTCAGTTATAAAAACTGGCAACAGTTACTATTTGACATCTATTATTTTTTAAAGATAAAAAAACAAAACCACAATTCAGTTTTTTTTGCAAGGTTCTACATGTGCTCACAATAGCCATCTCTCTTCAAATACATTTGGGGGGGGGGCATCTCAGCTATATCCAGGATGATCATATAACTTCTTATCTGAACAAAGACGCTTAAAATGTGCTTGAACGTGCTTTAAAAATAACATTTACTTCTTACTGGAGTGTAACTTCTAGTGAGATCTAGGCTCACCCTTCTGTCCTGTAGTAGATTCTCTGCATAACCATGCTCAGATCAGGACGGAGAATTGAACGCTGAAACCAGCCAGCATTTCCACCTCTCCAAAGGGTTATCTCCTCCCCTCTCCCCAAGGCAACCACTGTTCTCACTTGTTTTCCGGCCCTTCAGCCTTCAACCAGAACTCTTCTGAGGGGGAAAGAGAGCAGTGTTGATTACACTGAAGGACAGGTGTAAACCAGGAGATGTGGCCACCCTAGTCCTCACTCTATAGTGATTCTTAGGGTTAGGAGGGTCTAAAATAACTTGGAATTCTGACCTGAGAGAATTCCTAGAGTTCGGCTCTGTGGTTCACAGGAGTGGTATGAATAGATCCCTCCCCACTTTTGGAATATGCAGTAGATGTATTTGCAAACAGGCTTGAGAGATGAATCATGGATTTTCCCAAGTCAGTGTTTAAAGTGCCAGTAGATGAACAAATTTCTTAAAATCTCAGATTTGCTGAAAAGGAACATATAAAAGTTGATTTTTTTCAAGTTCAGTGAATTAAAGAAAGTGGATATAAAGCACTAAATGGCAGCAGTGAACTTGATTTATAAATGCTGGACATTTACATGACTTTACACTATTAAAACTAGAACAATGGACGCAGAAACAAGGTAACTAAAATTATGTTGTGTGTGTTTAATCTCAACATTGGATACTTTTTTGTTTTAGAGCTTGAGAAAGGTGAACTTAAAAAAAAAGGAAAGGTGAATTTTTAAAAGAGCAGTACTGCAACAATTTGTTTTTCTTTCCCAGGTGCTTTTTAATGCACCTTGGTGCCCTTCTGCTAAAGGAGAGGAGCTCTCTGTTGAAAGTAAATTCTTCCTTTGGCAGTAAAGCAAAAACTTCCCAAAGGCCTGTGCTTTTTCAAAATCTCCAGGACATCTTTGTGATAGAAAGTTGGGAAGCATCTTAGGCCTGTGGGAGGGACCACAGGCAAAGCTGCACTTGTTTCTTTTGAGAAAAGATGCTGCCTTTCTGGGATTGTTGGTCTGTTGACGGGCCATGAACCAAATGCTCATGTGCCTCACAAGCAGAGAGTAATTGATGAATTAGTCCATCACTGATTCACCTTTTAAAAAATATTTCTTACGGTAGCTTCTTTTTAGATTTTTGACTTCCAGATTTTTCAGAGCTAGATGAGAAATGAGAACTTGCAATTATACATGGAAAAGAATTTGTGACTTGCTTCTCTGGAACTCTGGTTTTTCCTTTGAGAAATGTTTTGCTGTCCTTAGTCTTGTTGCTTCTGTAGGGTCTTTTTGCTTTCAAGGTGTTTCAGGAGATGTGGCCACCCTAGTCCTCACTCTATAGTGATTCTTAGGGTTAGGAGGGTCTAAAATAACTTGGAATTCTGACCTGAGAGAATTCCTAGAGTTTGGCTCTGCGGTTCACAGGCGTGGTATGAATAGATTTCCCCCACTTTTGGAATATGCAGTAGATGTATTTGCAAACAATTAGGCTTGAGAGCTGAATCATGAATTTTCCCAAGTCAGTGTTTCAAGTGCCAGCAGGTGTTAGCAGATGGGACTTGGCTGCCATTTTGTCCCACAGTGAGTTACAAGACCCGTCCTTTTCCTCTGCAGCTTCATGTCATGTTCAAGTTCAGTGAATGAGTGCAGGCCGCAAAGTAGAAGACCGTTAAGCAAGCAGGCATTTTGAATGCTAAACACTTTCTTATATTAAAAAAAAATCCAATCTTATGATTTCCAGAAACATGGCCGATATCCAGCATTTCGGAGTAAATCAAACAAGAGGTACCGCTTTGTTGTGCAGGGTATTTTCCTTCAGGAAAGTGCGTTTGTGATCTATTTTGTATTTAGAACAAAATGAATTTCTCTGTACACATAGTTGTTCAATTGGACGAAAGCCTCCGGAGCTCAGTTACCTGGGAGATGTTGAGCCATTAGACGTTGGGGAATGGGATTTTGGTGTAGGGCTCTGCTCTTCTTCAAGTGGTGCTAGTCCTGGGTCTGGCTGTTGCAAATGCGCAGTAAGTTTTTACCAAAGTGGGAGGGGAGACAAGAACAAAGACCAGTTGTTAGTAAAAGAGAGTAGGTGACTTGACTGCAGAAGTGAAGTTTAATTGTAAACCTTTTTCTAGAACTCAGAGATACCTGAAGATTTCTATAATTACTCTTTCTGGACCCTTTATTCCAGAGCAAGCGTATAACTTTATTCAGCATCCTTTGCTGTTAAGTGGTCCTCCAAGAACTTCACTGAAAAACAAGATGTGTGGTCCATCTATTGTGTGACAGTGTCATTGCTGTTGCGTGCTGTTGAGTTGATTCTGACTCAGCAGCCCAAGGTCTGCCTAGAACTAACCTTTGAGGCCCGTGCGGAACGTTGGGGTTTGGTAGCTGGGTAACTTCCGGGCCAGGCACTTCACTGCGCACACCCAGGGCAAGATCAGAAGGTGGGTGTTTCTAACATGTTGGGCAGGGGCTGCGTGTGTCGGTTCTTTTTTGACGTGTCTGCTCAATCTAGAGGGAAGCGAATGATTAGACTGCGTGGGGTGGGTGGACAGGGCCATGAGAGCACCTGTTTGGTCTGGGGAGATTGGGTTCTGGCCTGAGAGTATTTGGATGAGAGCCAGAGCGTGGCTGTGGACAGCTGGCCAATGCAGGAGAGGCAGACACGTGGAATGAATGGGTGGAGAAATGCAGGGTTATAAAATGCTGCAGGGATTTATTTCCCCTGTTGAAATCTAGTACAAAAGTGCGAATCAACAAATACTTTGATTTGAACTCCAAAAATTAAAAAAAATTTTTTCTTTATACTCTGAATAGTTAGTGAACATTGATCTGAGGTGCTGACAAATCTCTGGAGCATTTGCTCAGGTGTCCGGCGGCTGTGCCTGGCTATTGGTTTCTCATGTCTTTTTGCCCTCTCTGGCTACCAGCCCAAGGATGCCCAGCTCGTGCTTACCCATGACACCTCCAGGGCTCTTTCTCAGATGGTAAGATGACCAGGACCCAGATGTACTTAATAGACCCCTGTCTAGAACAGAGTAAGCAATGAGTACATGAACACGTTGAAAGACTTCGGTAGCAGGTTCCACGAGGTCTCTGCATGTTGTGGCCTAGGACTCCATGATCTCCCCTGGAGGGACTCTGAAGGCGTCCCACAGAGCCAGGAGAGCCAAGTACCATTTCCTTAGATCCAGCTGTGACCCGCTTGCTCATTAGCATGAAGGAGTGGAAAGTGACACCTGGGAGGAAGGCGGAGAGTGTGAAGTGATACTGGGTAGGGACAGGGAGCCGGTGGCATCTGCATCAAAGTCATCACCGACTTTGCACTTTGCATCAGCACATCTCCCTGAGGGTCTTCCTCCTTTTCTCTCCCCCTCTAAGAGATGGTGACATGGCGCTATGCCCTCTAGGGACTGGTCCCTTCTGGAGAGCACATGCCTTTTGTGAGGCCGGACCTCTTCGCCATGGCCGAGTGAGTAGGAGTACTCTGACCATGCTTCCTGTAAGGACAGGTGTGTTTTGGCCATCTGTGGGGCGGATAGATTCCTGCTCCAGTACCTTCATTCAAAGACTCCACTCTTATTTGGTCTTCTGGTTTACCTTCCAGCATTCGCATGCATACAAGGCGACTGGACGGGAGGGGCGAGGCCACGAGCACCCTAGCCCTCAAGGTGACATCTTTGCTGGTAACCTCTCAGGAAGGTCTTTGGCAGCAGAGGTCCCCAGTGCGGGCGCTCCTTGGATTCTTGATTGCTGCTCCCACAGGCGTTGACAGTGGATCAAAGTCAGAGGAAGTCCTTGGCAGGACTTTTTCACTTACCATGATACTGCCTATGGGCCCAGTGGAGAGGATTCTTTTAATAAAGATGCCATGCTAACTACTGATCTTTGATCTTCATCAGTAAGTGTGTTTAAGCCCTCGTTGCTTTCTGGCAGTAAGGTTGTGTCACCTGCGCATTGCAGGTGGTTGGCGAACCTCCCTCCCATCCTGATGTCCTGTTCTTCATCTCACCTGGGTTCCAGGGTATTTGCATAGCGAGCAGACTGAAGAAGTACAGGGAGAGGATTCAACACCGAGAGACACCATTCCTGACTTACACACCCCAAAGCATGCCTCTGTCCTGCTAGGAGGACTGCCCTCGCTCTGTGTGCAGGTCCTCAGTGAGCACAGTGGCGGGTGCTTTGCATCCCCATGTGTTTGCAATGTCCACAATTCACTACAGCCCATGGAGTCAAATGCTGCTGCATGGCTAGTGACGTACAGGTAGACAGCCTTCTGGCGTCCTCTGCTTTCAGTGAGATTTGTTTGGTAACAGCTGTGCCGGGTCTTTTGTTCCAGGTCCTCTTCTGAATCCAGCCTGCATTTCTGGCAGCTATACCGCTATAACAAACAGTGCTCGAATTGGCTGCAGCAGAATGTACTTGTGTGCGGTATCAGTGTTGCTGCTTAATGACTGCGTTCTTTGAGCTTGTCTTCGGGGTAGACGCACCTCAGGCCTTTTCCAACCGTTGGCCAGGTTGCTTTCTTCCAGGTTGGCCAGCACAGAGTGAGTGCGTCCAGAGGTGCCGGCTCCCCGAGCCTGCTTTTCACTGGTGTCATCAGGGCTGAGACTTGCTGAGATGCTTGAATAGTGAGCCCTTCTTTCAGGTATAGCGACTGGGTGTGACTTCCATCTCCTCTGGGTGCTTTGCTCTGTCCGTGGGGTACTTCAGCATTGCAACTTAAAGTTTAAATATGTCTTTCAGGTTGTTTTTTTTTTGGGTGGGGATCAGAAGTCTTATTTGCACTTAGAATATACATTGTTGCTATTATGAATACAGGTCTTATTACACACACACACACACACACACACGCACACACGCACGCACCTGTGCACCTGGTTTGCCTCTGAAGTTCACAAAGGGTCTCTGATGGGCTGAGAGAAGATTTAGCCTATCGGTTCCCAAGCTCGCTCACCCACTCACTCATTCACCCACTCACCCACTCGGTGCCATGTAGTCGATACTGCCTCAGCGTGTCTGCGGGTTTCCCTGACTGTGATGCTTTATGGGAGTAGAAAGCCCCAGTTTTCCCCTGACTTCACCCTTTCCAGAATCAAATGACTTAGTTCCCCGCCCACCGGCAATGAGGACCTTTTGCATTATAGCCCACAATCCAGGATGAACGTGTAGGCCTCTGCTTCTGCAGCCCTCCTGGGCCATACGTGGATCCTGGGGCCGCTATTGTCCGCTTGGGAGACTCGGCTTTAGAGGACCCTCTGTCCCCGGGGCCTGGAGTGACTGCAACAAGGGAGGTGGAGGGCTAGCCTGGGCCCTTCCAACCTCCCCTTCTAGGGGATTTCCCTTCTTTGCAACCCATGGGCTTGGCCTGTGGTAGGCAGATCCAGGGCCTTGTAGGCTAGGTCAGGCTCCAGAGATGGGCTCCTGCCCCTCACTCCTCCCTGTGACCATGGCCTTTGCCATGATTCAGTTTCCTATTAACTCTGAAAGGAGTTCTTTCCAAAACAGCTTCACTCAGGCGAGCTCGGGTTCTGGTCTGGCATTCTCTTTCCACAACCCCCCAGGGGGCTCTTCTGCCTCTGGGCCCTCTGCACGTGACCTCTTTCTCCCAGAATTCCAGCCTCTTCACACCTAGACCCCAATCGAATCCTGCAGTTGTTCCCTTGCCAGTCCCTGTGCTCTTACCCCCTGCCCTTCTGGGGTTTCTGCTCTGTGGCCAGTCCGTTGCAGGGGCTCCCCCGGCAGTGGCTGTCTTGAGGCTGTTGGGCTCTTCTTGTTGCCTGCCACCTTTTCCTCTCTTTGTTTTTCTCTCCATCTCACAGTGGCTTCATCCTAAACATTCCCCACGGGCTCCCCAGGCCACACCCACAGCCCTCCAGTCTACATCATCTTTATCCTGCAAAGCAGCTGGTGGCTTTAAACCTACGACCTGGCAGTTAGTCCAGTGCTTACTCAGCAGCGCCACCCTTGCACTCTAAAGTCCACACACCGGTCAGAACAGAAGCCCCTGCCCATTTTACCCCAAGCTGCCCCTTCTGCAGTAGGCCCCTCCGCCAGCCTTTGTCAGTCTGCCCCCTCCCCCACCACTTAAAAAAAATTCTTTCTGATCCTTCTCCTTAGCACTGTGACTCTTGGTTTCCCAGCAGCTGCCCTGTAGGACTGAGGGTCTTATTCCTGAATAACCAGCCTCTGACTTGAGCTCTTGAGTACAGTTTTGGCCCACGGGTGTTCAGACATTTTAAAAGCTGTGGAGTCCTTGGTTCACATCACACCTTTCTGGGAAGCCCAGTAGGCCCAGTCGGTAAAACCAGACTTCTCTGCCAGAGGGTGCAGTGCAGGGCTAGCCTCCAGCCCTGCTAGTCGGACCTCCTAGCTAACCCGCAGGCACTTGGTTTGTTTGCAGCCCATGACCTCTGTTGTGTGCACCCCCTCTTTCTCAGAGGTTCACCTCCAGAGTGTCTCATCTCGTGGGCACTTGTGGCCGATGAAGTTCGTGCGGCTGATGAATCTTGCCAAGGAACAGGAAAGTCGCTATTGGAAAGTGAAACTAGGCGTCAAAAGGAACCAGCCCCACCAGATGCCTCCCACCTTGCCCTGGAGTGCCTTCTAGGATTTCCTTAAGATAACCCCGACTTTGACCTTAGCTTTCCCTTTTTACACTGCTGCTGCTCATGTGGTTCTATCATGGGAACTTCCAAAGCAAACGTTTATTCTTCCAGCTTTTGTTTCTTTATTTGCCTGAAAATTAATCTAGCCATCATGTAACTAAGGTGTTACATGTTTGCAAGGTGGAAACTGTGAACCTAGCCTTGTTCCTGTCTTTTGCAGATCGGTTGGGTAACCCAACCCCTGCCCTCCTGCCAGTTCTGATCCCCAGCAGCCCTGGAAGGCAGGGTCCGACTGCTCCCCAGGATTTCCAAGACTGGGAATCTTGATGGGAGTGGACAGACAGCCTCTTCTTCTCCCACCTCGCTAAATAGGTCTTACTAAACAAACTTGATTTCAGCAAGTGAAAATCATGTTACCAACAGGGTCCTGTCTGCACTCATAGGAAGGCAGGGGGAATCCTGGGTGAGCTAATTTCCCACCCCACCTGGCTAGCCCATCCCACTCCGCTTCAGCCACACCGGAACCTCCCCTCTGTGGCCACTTTCTGATGGGGTACTGACCGCTTGCAGCGCTCTCTCTGTGAGGCAGAGCCTCCACAGTGTCAACCCTGCACGGGCCACTCCAACAGATTTGCCTTCTCCAATGCTGACAATTGTATACTCTTAATACAGATATTAAAAAGTTTCACTTTTACAAACGTTTTGACTTAAATTTTATAAATCCGTGTTGCATGAAAAAAAGAAATGAAACATGAAAAATAAGTCCAATTAGCTGATTATATTAGGATACATTCTTTCAATAAAATTCATGACTTTTCCCCTTAATACTTCCATTCTTTTTTTTAATTTTTATTTTTTTAATACTTCCATTCTTAAAAGGACTACATACTTTATATTCCCCCTTACCAAACTGTTGGCTCATAGTGACCCTGTAGGACAGGGTAGATCTGCCTTTGTGGGTGTCCAAGACCAGCACTCTGTAAGGGAGTAGAAAGCCCATCCTTCTTCCCAGAATCAGCTTGTGGTTTCGAATTGCTGACCTCACACGTTAGCAGCCCAATGGCTAACCACCATGCCACTGGGACGCTGTACCTAATATTAGGTGCTGTTAAGGAATTGTTGATTTTTTGAAGAGTGTGGCATCAGAATTGGAGGAAGGCTGATTAACGGCCTGTGATATGCAGATGACACAACCTTGCTGGCTGAAAGTGAGGACTTGACACCCCTACTGATGAAGATCAGTGGCTGTAGCCGTCAGTGTGGATGATGACTCAGTGTAGACAAGACCAAAACCCTCACAACTGGACGAATAATGTGACTTCACGATAAATGGAGAAAGATCGAAGTGTTTCAGTGATTTTGTCTTGCTTTGATCCACAATCAGTGCTCCTGGATGGGCCAATCAAGAGATCAGAAGATGAGATGCAGTAGGTAAATCTGGCGCCTAAGACTTTTTTAGAGCGTTGATGAGCAAGAATGTTACTTTGAGGACTAAGGTGCACCTGGTCCAAAGCATGGCATTTTCATTGCCTCCCATGCATGCGAAGGTTGGACATTGAATGAGGAAGACTGAAGAAGAATTGATGCGTTTGAATTGTGCTGGAGAAGAATAGTGACGTAATCATAGACTGCTAAACAGACTGCTCTGTCTCGGAAGAAGTATGGTCAGAGTGCTCCTTAAACGACTCTTGTTCGCAAGGCTGAGCAAGAACCAAGTGGTCAAGGTTCTCATTAGAGCTTGTTAGGAACAGTACCTGAGTGAAGTTGCACTGCATGTTCAATATGTTAACTGTTTTTTCCCCCCTCCTGTCAATCTTAATGATTCTATATGAGGGGGCTTCAGGGAAAGATGGAATTAAAACATAATGGGATTTTCCCATGAACTTTTTGAAGCCCCTCTGCCCCTTGTATAAGTAACTTGAGCAAGAAGTCTGTGAGGAGCACTTCAATTGTCTTGTCTCAACACCTCCTCCCCCTTCTCCCCCCCCCACCCGTCCCAGTGGTTTGGTGTGGCCCTTGGGCATGTGCTGCCCTCTGGTGGCTTCTATCTGTCCTGGAAGAACCAGGTTTTCTTTTTTTTAATTTTAATTAATTAATTTATTTATTACACACTTTATTAGGGGCTCATACAACTCTTATCACAATCCATGCATACATCAGTTGTGTAAAGCACATCTGTACATTCTTTGCCCTCATCATTCTCAAAACGTTTGCTGTGCACTTAAGCCCTTGGCATCAGGTCCTCTCTTTTTTCCCCCCTTCCTCCCCGCTCCCCAAGAACCAGGTTTTCTGTGATGCCTTTTTCCCAGGTCCCCCTGACAGATCAGCCCCCTTTGGCCCTGAGCAACGGACACCTGCAGTGTTCCACATAGCTTTACCCATCAACACTCACTGTAGCTCTGGTGGTTCCTGTTTCCCAGGAACACTGTCTACCAGGTGGTGCATGCGCTCCAGGTTAGAGACCCTGCTGTAGCCTTTCCTCAGTGTCTTGCTCACACCTGGCCCGTGTAGCCAGGACAGATTACAGCTGAATGGGGCACAGACAGTGCTGCGGCACCGCCATTTATGACATGCTGCACCTCGGAAATGCGTTGCGATCTCAACACGCAGTGCTTTGTCTCAGCCGTGATTGTGTGTCATCAGGTCCCATTGGCCACTCCCAGGTTTGGGGCTCATGTGGCCCTCCGCAGCACTAGAATGATGTTCAGACAGCGTGCGCTGCTTTTTGATCCTGTCTTGCCCACCTTCAGCACTTGCGGCCTCCTACGCCACTTGTGTTAGCAATCTAAGCAGTAACATTTTTCCGATTCCCTGGACTTTTATATAGTACTATACTTGTGAATATGCAGGGTCTTTTTCTTGGGCTCCTTTTAAAATGACAAGTCAGGGCTTGTATTTCTTTGATTGGAGTGTCTATGTTGATTAATATTTTAGGTTAGTATAGTTTCTTCCTTCACCTTTATTTTTATAAAACCATCACTTTTTCCAGGGGAATTGCATGCCTTTAGATCTTCTGCGGATGCATTCGCTTTAATAAAAATAAAATCAGTAGGGATTTACCCCAGCCATTTGCTTTGCTGCTCCTGGTTGAAGTTACAGAGGGGCCTTGGCAGTTTGGTTGTTACGTGGGCGTGGGGTGGGGCAGCTCCACTTCCTGGGCGCTGGTGTGTCAGATACGAGTGCGATTAGCTGCAGATGTACAAGCCTCAGGTTGAGCCTCACAATCAGATCCAGTGACTCCACTGTCGTCCCCCTATTGTCATTACTCTGACAGGAGCGTTGGCAATGGCTGTATCTGGGTTGAGGACGTGGGGTCCTAGAGCCTGGGAGAGGTGGAGAGGATTGAACAGGTTTAGGGCCCTGCCTACCATCCGACGCCAGTCCTGCCCTCCTGCTTGGCATTGGAGACTCTGGACATATTGAAGCCTTAGGGCAAATCATCCTCTAGAATTTCACTGAACTGATTTTTTGCTGAGTTCAATTTAGGAAGTTTGAATTATTTAGTCATTCTAAAATTTTTCTATTAGTCTAAGGGCACAGGAAAAATATTTTGTGAGACTCATTACTCCAAAATATGATTTGTAGGTCATATTAAGACATGGAATATAATTGATTTTCCCTTGTAGAATTATTGTGTTAAAAAATCATTTTATTGGGGGCTTGTACAATTCTTATCACAATCCATCTATCCACTGAATCAGGCATATTTGTACATATGTTGCCTTCATTCTTTTCTAGACATTTACTTTCTTTTGAGCCCCTGGTATCAGCTCTTCTTTCCTCCCCGCCCCCCAACCCTCATAAACCCCTGGTACATTGTTATTATTTTCATCTCTCACACCTCTCTCTCTTTCTTTCCCTCCAGAATTATAAGCCATTTTCTTGAATCTGTTACATTTTGGTTACAATGGGGCCCTGGGCGACAGACATTCAAGAGCTTTTTGATCTTAGTTTCAGAAACAAGTGGAATTTTTTTTTTATTAGAATTATGGTAAGAAATTGAAAGTTACTGTGGTTTTCCAGGAGGTGGAGAATGGAAGGGGCCTCTCCCTGCCCTCCTGTGTGCTGCCTCCGAGGATGCAGAGCCTGCTCGGGGAAATGAGATGCTTTTTAACAGGGAGCACTTGTCCTTCCATAAAAAGGTAATAAAAATAAAATAACAGTTTTATTGACATATAATCCACACGCGTGCCCTTTATTAGTTTAAACAGGTTGAGTGCAATCATCAGCAACATTGTAGAACATTTGCTACTTTTCTGTCATTATTTGCAGCTCCCCATTTCCAGCCTCCCCTGCCACACACCCCAGAAAGTGCGAATCCAGGCACTGCCTCCGTACCTGCCCTGGATTTCATATAAAGAAACACACAGGCAAACACCACCAACAAAGAAACCAACAACAACAAAAGATAGCAGCAAGTAATGAAGACCAGATGCCTGCAGGAAGGGTCAGTGGGAACAGGTGGGGTGCGTTGTGCGCTCCCCTGACCATGTCCACGCTGGCCCCTTCCAGAGCACTCTCTGGCAGCGAGGCTGTGCTTATGCATCAAGATTGCGCTTGAGCTGTAGAACCTTGGTCGTGTTTCACTGGTCAGAGGGGTTCACCAAGGATAGATCCATGCGGGGACCCTGCAGATGGGCTTTGGGCGTCCACTGCCACCCAAACTGTCTGCAAACTGCAAAGCGCTTTCCCTCTTCCTGCTTCATTTTATTGTCAGAGATTTAAGTGTTCCTTTTATTTTTATTAACATATTTATAGTTTTTTCAGTGGAAGTTGATGCACAAAATTAAGTTCTCTACAATTCCCAGGACACTGGTTAAATTTTCCCCTTGTGTCCACATTCTCATGGCTTTCATTCGGGTGGTCCTGTTTCTATTAATCCAGTTTCCTAGCCCCCCCCCCTTTCTCATCTCTACTTTAGGGCATTGTTTCCCACGGTGGGAGGCGGTGTCAGTGTCAGTGGAACCTTGAAGGGGCAGGGGGAGCGGTCAAAGCAGATACCTGCACTGTATACTGCATATGGGCTGTTGTACTGATTGGTTTCATTGCCAGGGGTGTCCTGAGTAGTTTTTTAAAGGGAGTAGTAGGCCTAAGATGTTTGGGGGCCCCTACTTAGGGTTGACCATTTAGTCTCACATCGACTTCCGCACCCTTCTCAAAGAGCCCGGAACTCACAAGCGCTGTTGTTTATTCCACGAGCCAACCTGTTAGGTAGCTGAAGGTTGATTTCAGGAGTAGTTTCCGTTCTGAGTTTAAGTGAGTCGTAGTGCAGCAGTCTTGACTGGGTGGTTTCCCCTAACCTCAGCTGTTCCAATCAGCCTGGCCTTTTCTCGGATTTTGAGTTTTGTTCTACGTTTTTCTCCCATTCTAAGACCAGCTGTGGTCGGTAGTGGTAGTGAGGCACCTGCACCACCTAGCTCTTGTCTCAGGTAGATAAGATGAAGCCATGGTTTGTGGACACTCTTGGTCCTGTAGACTAGTTTCTTCTGGACTTTGATTTCTCTCTTGATCTTCTGCTCTGGACAAATAAACACCAATCTTTGAATCTTAGACACTTAACAAGCTTTACAGACCCCAGAAGCTCCTCAGCACACAAAGATGTAGAACCTAAGCTTACAGACTATATAGCATGTGACGGAATGAGTTGTCTCTTTCAAACCAAGAAAACACATCCCGGGAGGTGTTTGGACATGCCTAAAAGTACCCGTAACTCTGTCCTTTATGATAGACAGTGTATGAATAGACTCTCAATTGATGTAAGTATGGATTATGATGAGTTGTATGAGCCCCCAATAAAATGACTATAAAAAAAAGACTCTACTGTGAAGCAGGTAAGTGTTCAGAAGCAAACATGTCACTGAGGACTCAGGTGCATCTGATCCAAGCCATGGCCTTATCAGTCGTCTCATATGCATAAGAAAATTAAGACAATGAGTAAGGAAGACTAGCATGGATTTGATGCCTTGGAAGTATGGTGTTGGAAAGAATATCGAGTGCCGTGGGCTGCTAGAAGATGAACAAACCTGCCTTTGATTTGTAGGTGAAGAAACAAAGGCAGGTAGATGCTCCTCAGAGGCAAGGATGGTGAAGCTTTGTGTCCCGTGCTGTGGACAGATTGTATCAGAGGGACTCGTCCCAGGAGAAGGATTTCATGCCTGGTAAAGTGGAGGGCTGGTGAGAAAGAGGAGGACCGCCCACGAGGTGCACTGATGCAGGGCTGCAGCAAGGGGTCTGCACATATTAACTGACGGCGGTGCAGGAAGGGGCTGCACTCTGTTCTGTCGTACACAGGTTTGCCATGAGTCAGGACAGGCTCTGTGGTCCTTACCAACAACACATACAGATCTAAACGTGTGCGCCCCTCATGCATGCATACATGTGCAGACCTGTACATACCTGCATACTCACACATGCCTACATACATGCATAGATATGTGTTTGTGTGTGTATACACACATTCACACATCTGTTTTTTTGGTTGTTTCAAAAGTGTGTTCTAACAGTTTACTCAAACCATCCCTTATTTCTGTGTAATCATTTGTGTCACCGTGCACCTCGATCAAGTTGCGCACCCCGGAACCACATCCGTCACCAGGAACAAGTGCCTGCATCTAGACAGTGCCCCCCGCAGCCCCAACCTTCCCACTTCTCTAACCACCAGTGAAGGTGATTTCTGTCAGGTCCCTGCTCTCGACCTTTTATAAAGGTGGGATCATAGAGGATCTGTCATTTTGTGA
This sequence comes from Tenrec ecaudatus, assembly GCF_050624435.1. Lineage (NCBI taxonomy): Eukaryota > Metazoa > Chordata > Mammalia > Afrosoricida > Tenrecidae > Tenrec > Tenrec ecaudatus. Next base: position 205,197,286 of record NC_134533.1, on the reverse strand, counting down.
TTGGCTAATTTCCACTTAGCATCATTTTCTCCAAATTCACCAGTGTAGATGTTTCACAGCCCAGCACCGTTCTTGCTAGCTGGGTAATATTCCATTGCACGTGCATGTCTCTGTCTGCTGGCGGTACTTGGGCTACTTCATCTTGCTGCCGCTGTGAACGGTGGAACAGGGCACCCAGGCGTGCACGTGTCTGTTCCTGTCACTTCTGTTCCACATCATGCTTTACACAGGGATACATGGATATGGTAGGCATTTTTCTAACATTTTCTTCTAATTTCCCCAGAAAAACCCTTATTTGTAGAAAAGCATGTATTCGTGTATTTCCCCACTCGTCACATTTATGTCAACTCAAATAGTAGTGCATTTGTGGGAAATGACATGGCATATTTTCTATAAAGGGGCAGTCAGACCTGTCTCTTCTCTGCGTCCTTTTTACCAGTTTCCGACACCAGCCAGTCCTCCCACGGAACTGCCTGCTTCTCTACTACACCTGGGTGACGCTTTGCCACAGCCACCCAGAACTCACAGAGCATGTCCATGCTCAGGGATCCAAGAGGGCGGTCGGTCATGAGTTACAGGGCAGCATCAGGAGCCACTGAAGATAATCTCTGGTCAGAGCAGCCTGTTCTTGGCAGTGCTTGCTTGCTCGCTCAGGCCTGGGCCTGCTCAGCCAGTGTGACAAAGCTGGTCCCTCACGCCTCCGGGAAGCGTCCCGCCTGACGGTGTTCAACTCCCCCCTGTGGACCAGCAAGCCTGATGTGACCCCTTGCTACACAGTCTGGGAAGCCCATTGTGCCAGTGGACGCTGGTTTCCTGGCTCTGTTCCTCCTGCTGCCCAGCCTCTGCTGCTCACTACCACGCACCTCTCTCTTAGCACTCTGGCTCTAGGAGGTTCTCAGCATGGGGGCTCTGGAGACGGGATGGACTCTACTCCTGGTAGTGAGGTATGTTTGGAGACTGATGAGGGAAGCAATTGTGCAATTATGTTTGATATGATTGGACTATGGAATGATATGACATATGTATTAATGCCCAAGTTGCAGCAGATTAAAAAAATAATAAAAGCATAGAACCAGGATCCAGGAATGAGTTCTGGTCTTCCATTAAATCCTAGCTCCACCATAGGAATAATTAGTTCTGATATCATGGCCCTGCTCAATACTCACCTTCATGAAATGATCACTGAAGATAAGGATGCTACACCAAAGGGTGGTAAAGACAGTAGATGGTGCTCGGCTTTGAAGCAAAATAGTGACTACACCTTAAAGGCTTGTATTCAGACGAGCAGCGAGGAATCAACTCAGTCCACAAAGAAGAAGCACGCCAGCTTGTGTGATCCAAAGATACAATTACAAAGCTCAAACATGGTGACGAAAAAAGTCTCAGAGCTAAAATGATGAATTCTCGATTTGTAGAAGGTAATGGAGGACGTGGGAACCCAAAAGCCATCTGCAGAGTTTCTTGTCAGACCGAGCTAATGCAAAACTTGATCTAGACAAAGGCAGGAGTCTTGGACAGCCGTACTGTCAGGCAGAGACCGTGGTAATCCTGGTTATGCTGGACCGAGCTCAGTTCCAGGCCAGCCGACCTCCCTATAGACTCGACCTGAAATTGTACTGGTTGCAAGCATCTTAGGATAGAAGTTTCTCCCCTGGCTTCTTGGATGTTGATGGGGGTCTCTTCCCACTAATGCATTCTGTGTTTTTGTCTTTATACTAATGGGGTCTTATGTGGGGGAGAGGAGGGCCCCCAACAAATCGTCACTGGTCCGATAGGCACAATTATATGGCAATAATAAGTAAAGATTATAGTGATGTCATAGAGAGCATGGGAGATAGAAGAGAGATTGAAATAATTGAGTCAGACACAATTCATGGTAGCATGCTCACCTCAGCGCCACTTGGTGGTCCTTGTGGGGAGAGCCCGGAAGCGAAAACAAGAGAGCCCCACTTTATTGCTAATCAAGCATTATAACTCTTTACATGGGTGCGTGATTACAGGTAACCACACGTCACGGGAAGGGGCAGTACAATAGACACACATCATAGGAAGGGGATGTATGATAGGCATAAGCGTGACAGGAAGGGGATGAGCTAGGGGTGTGTACATAGGAATGGGAGGGACTAGAGGTATACACGTGACAAGATGGGCAGAGCCTAGATTCATGATGGCCGCCTAACCTTGGCCACCCTTGGGTGGGCTTGACCTCTTTGGGGTCTACTGCAGCGAAGCAGTCAACTACTCTCCTTATCAGAAGGGAGTGGACCCTACTTGCTGTGGGATAAACAGTGGTGTCTGCTTGCTCTAGATGGCTCATAGCTCTTAGGGAGAATGACCCCTGATCTACTTCTGTTGACCTCCAAGTGTACAGTCATTTGCAAGCAGCTAAGTTTGGTATATATTTGGGGGAGACAACTTGGGAGAAATCTTTCTATTCCCCACAGTCTTATTAGTATAAGATCTTACCACCTTAGTGCGATTTGTTTTTCATTGTTTTCTGTGGGGTTTCTCAGCTGTGAAGCACAGCAGGAGTGGATGTACAATGATAATAATGGATACAAGGTGTTCTAGGGGATACAGGGGGGAGGAATGGGTGATAGAGAGGGACAGGGGAATTTGGGAGTCAATAATGAAGGTGGGAGGGGGAGGGAGCACTGGAGCTGACTGTGCCCGTAGGGCTCATTTTGGGGGCAGGGAATGCTCTAGAATGGATGTGGTGATGATCCTAGAGTTCCCTTTGATATGATTGAAGGATTGAACTGTTCAGGGGTATGCTATGTAGATCATGTGCCCATAAAACTGCTGGGGAAAGAAATAAACTAGTTGGAGGGTGTCATGCATCTTACCTGCTTCACTAGCAAGCTGTCCAACCCTGTTGATAGGCTATAAGTACCTGATTTGCATAGGACTGGGTGGGAGGTACAAGACCATGGTGAGAATGGTCTTATGAGAGTAACCCATCATACCATACTGCTTATACGTTGTTTTGCATTGTATGCATCTGAATAAAATATCTGCCTCCTCCTTTTAGTCCTTGCTTTGAGGTCTGTGACACTGATAAACTAGCTCCACAGTCATTTTCCGGTTGGTGTGCATATTGGGTCATTTCCAACTTCTTTTGTTTGTTGTTGCTACAGACAGTATCACAGACTAAATTTGCTCTGATTCAGATAAGCTCTCAACTATCTTAAAATCTTTATTTCTGGATGCATGTGTTTGTAAAGGAAGACCATGCTCCTTCCCTTTCCCCCAAGGCAGAAGGTGGAAAAGGACACAGGTGCAGTGGGGTAAAAGGACCCCCAGGCAGGGATAGCAGTGTGGAGGCGGTCTGCCGCCCCTCTGCTGTGGAAGAGGAGATGGTGTGGGGAGGACCCCCAGCGGGTTTCTGGGAGGTGCAGTGTCTGAGGACGGCGGTCGATTACGGAAGTGTCGAATGTGCCATCCAGATCCTTGGGCCTAGAGTCCGTCTGCTTGGGGCACGTCTTAGACAATGGGCCTTTGTGTTGGAGAGGCTGGAAAATTCTGTAGATTGCTGCAGTCTTTTTCTTTGCATCCTTCAATGACTATTGACAGAAACAAAACTAGCTGATCTTTTTTTTAAGAAAAGGTGATCTTTACCAAAAAAATTTTTTTTTTAATTTGGGCTGCTTGGTAAAGAATCTCAGACTAGATGTTTGGGTTTCAGTGCAGTTATTTAGGAAGAAACTTCCTGTGGGAACTGAGGCATCTTGCATGGGAATCCTTCCTTGCTATCTATCTATCTCCCATAGTCCAAGTTTCTAGTTCCTGCGCTCCATTGTAAAACTCTCAACATACTCCATGGGAGCAATCCGTCCCACCCCTTCAACACTGGTTCGCCTGTAAGGGACTCTTTCTAGTCGCGGGAGCACTCTGATCACCCGCGGCTGCTGTTCCCGACTTAGAAAGCATGCCTGTTAGCCAGCTGTGAGTAGGTCCATGGACTCTGGGCCCCTGAGCACTCGCCTGGGCTTTCCTGAGTTGAGGGCCTTTTTCTGTCAGGCAGTGGCCTCCTTCCTGGCATGTGCTTCACGTTCTAGTAGATAGTCCTGACCCACGATGTCAGGAACAAGCGTAGGGCTTGTCGAGCTGCCCGGGAACAGGGTCTTTCTGGATGTGAAACACTGCCTTATGGGGCTCCTCATTAGGAAGGGTGCCCCAAGAAATGGTGTGAGAAACAGAATATACCCACTCCTCACTGATCAACACGGTTAGGTTCCCAAGGTGAAAAATGATGATGCCTGAAAGCAGGGGATGGCACCTCTGATCAAAGAGCCAGGGCCAGCCGCCTCATTACATCATCACATGCTGCCAGATTCATGACATCATGACATCACTGCCCAACTTCTGAGAGTCGTGGCTCAGACAAGTTGACGAGCAGGCATACCCATCACTATCCCAGCCAGCATTCCTGTCACCTGACCCCATGGCATTCAGTACTGCCAGATGCACGTAATTGACATACAGTGGATACGTGTGTGTCTACTATTAACAGACGTGTGAAATGTTGAATAGGGAGACAGTCGATGTGTGAAGACTCAGTGTGCAAAGAGCTGCAGGCAGCTGGGGTTCGCCCAGGTCTCTGTATCAGAAATGGAGCCCCGGCCGTGGAGCGGTTACCAGTCAGGCTGTGGTCTGCAGGTCAGCTGTTTGAAACTGCTAGCTGCTTCTGTAGGGACAGGGGAGGCTTTCTGCTTCCCTGAAGAACCCCTCTATCCCCATCCCAGGGCAGCTCTACCCTGACCTGCGGGGTTGGGGTGAGTCAGCTCCGTGGCAGTGAGTTTGGTTTTGCTGTATTAGGAAAGGCTTTATAAACAACAGGCAGTTTGGGCCGTCCTGTGGTCAGAAGACCAGTGGAAGAAACGGTGGCTTGGAGACATTATCTATCCATCCATCTGTCCGTCTATCTATCTATCCTATCTTGGAAACATTCTATCTGTCTATCTATCTATCTATCTATCTATCTATCTATCTATCTATCTATCTATCTATCATCTATCTATCTATCTATCTATCTATCTATCTATCTATCTATCTATCTATCTATCTTTTTAATTAACCCTTGGAGAAGTTGGAGAGGGCATCCGAGCAAGCAATTGTCTATGGAATGTGGCCCCCCGCCCCCCCCCCCCACACACATTGACACAGGGCCTCCCATGTCCTCACTGCTCTTTCTGGTTAGAAACGGCAGCTTCAGCTGGCTTAGCAGCGTGCCCACGCGGCGAGGTCAGAGCCCGCTGACCTTCCATGCAGGCACTGCGTGTGCCCTCCTGGGAGCGGGTGTGCTATTCGAGAGTGGCATTGCTTTTCTCACTGCTGAATCCGTGGTGTCTTGACCTGCTGACCACAGAACTTCATCTAGTGACTGCTGAAGACCCATGAAGTGAGTGGGTAGGATTTGGGCAGTCCCCTGCCCTCCAGAAGGTGACGGTCCTGGGATAACATGCTGCAGAGACTTTATGTCTGAGTGGTATCAGGAGTGAGTGATACAGGAATAATCAAAACAAACCCACCGTCACGCGGATTCTGACCCAGCAAGCCCAGAGGACAGAGTAGACTGCCCCTTGGGGTTTCTGAGGCCAAGCCTTCATTCAGCCTCATCTTCCTCCTGCAGAGCAGCTGGCTGGTGGTGGGTTCCAACCACTGACTTGTCTGTATTAGCAGCTCAGTCAGCACATGCCCCCCAATGGCGCCAGAGTGCCCACAGCTGTGGGTGCGTCTTCCTGTGCTGTGCTCACATACGTAGCCCGGGGGTTTCCAAGGAGCTCAACTATTTTAGTTTTTCAATGGAATAAAGGCCTTGGATAAAATAAGAAATGAACCCTGAATGTATCCTTTTAAAATTCAAACTTTTCAGTGCTGCTCATCTCAAAGCTATGATTTAACTTTGCTGCGGGGGTTGCCAGCAATTCCTTCTCGCTTGTTGGGAAGCCCGGGGTAGGGGTAGGGGCGGGGAACGAAAGACCAGCCAGCAACAATGGTCCCTGGTCTGCTTAGAACTGGCCTGGCCCTGGAGTGGGCAGCATGGGGCCTTGTGGCCGGGAGCATGCGGCCTGGCAAAGATAAGGTCCCAGGTGGGCTCTGAACTCTTTCCTCTCTATTATCTGTTGAGCTCCCTGATCCAATCTGTTGTTGCTGAGTGCAGGGCCTCTGTGCTGAATGTTTACATGACAGGCGTTTGATAGTTGGGTTTATGTTCTGTGATTAACTTAAAACCCTTAAGTTATTAGTGTAGAAAACCAATCGGACTGGTTGTGATACAATGGTCGGAGAAGAGCCAAAAAACAGCCAGTCTAAAAAAAACAAAACAAAACAAAAACAACAAAACAGCCAGTGTAGCCAGTGTTAGCCTACCAGGGGTCTAATGGGGAGAAAGGAAGTCCTCATTCAAGGCAGCTTCTTGCTTTTTCTGCTTCTACTTTTTTTGGTTTTGTTTATACTTTTAAGCTGTTGTATTTTGCGTGGAAATGATACGCTGTCTTAAAGTGTGAGATGTCTCCAGTAAAACTTGAATCAGTCTGAAAAGACTGTTTTGAATAAAGAATCCAAATGAATGATGAAAGAAGATAAACCACCCAAGGGGAAGGGCCCATGGTTAGAGGGGTACACACATCTCTCGGGCAGTTTACTCTTTATAGGTAGGGAGTGATACAGAGTTTGATATTTGGGCAGACAATCTTTAAGACACTTGAAACAACAACAACAAAAAACCCCAAATATATGCACCCAGGAATGGGTTTTTGGACTCACACTAAATCCTCACTCCAACTTACATCATGGCCCTGCTCAATACTCGCCTTAGGGAAGGGAACACAGAAGATAGGGGCACTATCACAAAATGTGGCCAAGAATTTAGATGGTGCCTGGTTATAAGATAAAATAGCATCTGGGGTCTTAAAGGTTTGTCTCCAAACAAGCAGCCATCTAAGTGAGATGTCAATGAAGTCCACATGGAAGAAGCACAGCAGCTTCAGTCACTGCAGGACTGTGACCCATATAATCCAAAGTCTAAGGAGGGATCAGTGTCAGAGCCTGAACTGTGAGGGTCCCTTGTGCAGAAAGCGATGGATGACAGTGGGAGCCCAGGAGTCACTAGTGGATAAGCCTTCGAAGAACTCTCCCTTATGTGAAATCGGGGGAAGGAAGGAAAGTGGTCACTCAACATGGTACTTGGGAGAGATGAGTATAGGCGATCAGAAGGGCAAACCTGACTCGAGCAGTTAAAACATTGTCGGTATTTTGTTTTGTTTGTTCATATTAGGGTGTATCTCAGAGGTATCGTGTCACTGGAGATCTCAAGAAGTTGTGGTACATGTTTTCCTGTGTTTTTGGCATATGAAACCCAGGATTGATGCACCTGTAGGGACAGGAAGTAGAATAAGGGTTTGGGGACTGGATGGGAGTAGGATTGGGGGGCTACAGTTGTGGCGGCAGGGGGAAAAGGGAGACAATGTCAAGAAGTCCAGGGAAAAAAAGAATGTTTGGAAACTGATTGTGATAGTGATTGTACAAGTCTGCTTGATGAGATTGAACTGCGGAATGATATGTATATTAGCTCCCAATTCGTAATAAATTAAAAAGTTGAAATTCCCTTATATACTCGTGGTCCAGGGCTCGTGTCTGAGATGACTAAACCTGCGTCCCAGAGTAGACACCTGCCACCTAATGGATTATAGATGGGCCCTCGTGGCATAGTATTTAATGCCGTGTGCGCTAACCACAAAGTCAGCAGTTCTAACCCACGAGCCCCTCCGAGCGAGAAAGGTGAGGTTTTCTGCCCCTGTCAAGATTGACAGCCTCGAAAAGCCACAGGGGCAGTTGTGCCCTCTCCGGCAGGGTCACTGTAAGTCAGAATCAACTTGCTGGCCGTGAACTTTTGTCTTGATCTGGTGACCAGGACCCTGGTGACACTGTGGCTTAGGTGCTGGGCTGCTCACTGGACAGGTGGCAGTTCACACCCACCAGCCATTTTGCGGACGAAAGCAGAGGTTGTTCTCTGCTCCCACACAGATTGGCAGTCAGAACCAAAGGGGCAGTTGTCCTACGGGGTGGCGGTAAGTTGGAATCAACTTGATGGCATTGGGTGGGTGGGGTCTCATCTCTTGACAGTTACCACTGTTGTTTGTGGGATCTTAAGATAGTGGAGGTTTGCACGTGGGTCTCCAGTTTTGTGTCCCCCCTTTGTCACTGAACAACCCTGCCCCTCTTTGTTCCCCCTTGCATTTTCTCTTCCACTTGGGAGCAGGGACAACGGGATCTGAATCTCCGGGCAGGGCATCCTTACAGCTTATGGCATGCATTGTTAATTAGCTTACTTTAAAATAATTTACGTCTGCTGTTGAGACTATACATAGCAGAAAGGAGTAAGTTTGCCTGGATGGGAGCTGATAGTGTATCTCTGAAGATGGAGGAAGAAAGTAATGGGAAGGGTAGGGAGTGGGGGCTTGGGGCCCCTCCTTGTCCTCACTTCGCCAGGCTTTTGTTAAGACCAGCCCAGGGTCTCAGGTTGGTGTCTGTGCCCTGCATGGGCGTGAGGGCAGTGATCCCTAGGCCAGGAAGCCACCTCCTGCACATGTATCCATGCACCCGCCCTCTCAGAGGAAAGGAGCAGAGCCGGCGTGGCACTGAGAGTGTCTGGATGCCACAGCAATGGGATTCTCTTCTTGGACACGGCAGTCATTGACTGCGCTCACTGGAGACTGAACAGTATGTGTTTACGGGCCAGCCTATTTCATTGATCGCGCTGGTTTGGAATTCTGGGATGTGGATTATTTTTATCTCCGGGTGGTCCTTGTGCCACTTGTAAGCTAACAGAATGCAGCTTTCCCACTGGGCCCGTGCCTGTCTCACAAGATCTTGCCCGGAGGTCCATGGTGTCTCACCCATGGGCTCACTGTAGCCCGATCATCTCCTCAGATGCTCAAACATGATCCTCTTCCACCCAGACAAACTGGAAAGAGACTTGTTAGTATTTTGTCTCTATAGCGAAACAAACAAAGAAAACAACAACCTCTCATAGTCGCCAGGGTAACTAGTTCTTGTGTTCCTCATGCCACCAAGTAAAAGAAGGCTTACCAGTCCCCCGTGATGGCCACAGCATTCTCCAGAGCTGAGAGTTCTGGGATCCAGCAGGGGCTCTGAGAGGAGGGGCTACAGTGGGGGATGTCCTTGTGTTTAGCGCTCCATAAATTCATCCTGGACTTGAAGGGCTGCTCTAGAGAGACCCGGTCCCTAATCAGCATTCTAGTGGGGTGAGTTCCATCCCCTCTTGCATGCTTCCCTGGTTTACTCTCCCCTTTGAAGTGACTTCTCGCTCCTCTCTAAGTGACAGTTATTGGAGAGTCTGCAGTGCTGCCTGGAAGGCAGAGAGGTGAGAGGGCCGTCCCACTCACTGCCTCAAGTCCTGGGATGTGCCCAGGAAGGAGCTGGTACTGTTAAGAAGACACTCCTGGGAACTGCTACCAACTCATTTAAATGATATCTCCAAGGAGCAGCACTAGGCTGCCCTTGGCCCAGGGACATTCCTGCGACCCAGAGGTTATCCCCGAGCCATATACCCAGGGACATTCCTGTGACCCTTTGAGTTCTTGGAGGCATTTATTTTTATTGATTTAACTCATTTATTATGGCAAATTTCACACCTGCACAAAAGCAGAAGTAATACGATAGTGCACCCCATTTCCCCATCCCTCAGCCTTATCACTTTGCTCACAAGTTTTGGCGTAAGAACTTACATTTTATGTGGCCTCTTCCCCCCCAGCTTTGTATTTTAAGCAAGTTTGTTTACTCCTCCTTTGCACTGACACATTCAGGCTTGTGCACACTGTCCCTGTCCCCAAGAGTTGTTGAATAACTGGAATTGGTCATTCAATAGAAATACTCTTGGTATACAGCAAACCGATTGCCGTGAGAGCTGTGCCCAGGAAGAGATGTAACCTGGGAACCATGTGTTCTAACTGAGAGGGTGGGGAAATCTGGATCACTCACCTCGTGGAATGGCAGCCTGCACGCTTTCTCTCCTGATTCTTCCAGCCTGGGCGGCTGGTCCTCTCCGTCACCATTTCGGCAGACACGTCTTGGCCCTGGATGCACAACCCAAACCAGGTGGAAGCTTCTATGACAGGAAGGGAGAACTGAATGAAAGATAGTGGTGGTGCTGGGTCAAGGCCCGGGACCTGAGGGGCACAGTCCCGAATGAGGGTGATGAGGAGGAAAAAGCTGCTCTGTGCGGGTGACTTTAAACTCAGGTGTGCCTTGTGGAAAGCAGACACGGAAGAAGAGAGAACATTGGGAAGGCCCCGATTCATTTCCCAGTCAGCGGTTTGCACACAGATGGCTCCGTCTCCTTGGTGACAGTCCTCGCACACTATCGTGAGCATTCTCCGAGTCCTCTGTGGGCCGCGGTTTCCCTTAGCCGGGCACTCTTGCCCTTTCCTGCTGCCTTGACTTTGTACTGGGCTAGATGTTGCCCTGTGGTCTTGGGGAGCTGATTGTTCTGAGAAGCACGTTCCTCTGGGGAGGGGAGGTCACTCTTCACATTCTAGGCACATTCTGGGAGGGACAGGTCGTCTTGGTAATGGCCTCAGTTCTCAGTGAGAAGGGTGGCTGAGGCTCCCGTCTCCGTCAGACAAGTAGGTCCGACCTTTTTATGAACTTGCACTTGGTTACAGTGGGAGCCTCTTGCTCCCACCCCCGGGTACCTCCTCCCGGACAGAGCGGTTGGTGGTAGTAGCTGGGCGTCACTTAGTTCTCAGCCTGTGTGGACTGTGGTTGGTGTCGTTGTCAGTTCTGTGCAGACCACTTCCTGAGCCTTGGGCTATCCTCACTCGTCTTTGCTTCAGACAGAAAGAGAAAGACCTCCGTCACAGCCCACCTGAGTAGATGTGAGGCTGTGCGATGGACCTGAGGGTCCCCGAGCTGTGGTCCCCCAGCCCGCAAGCTCAGTATCTCGGTCCAGGAGGTTGTCAAGACTGTGCCCTTGTGCACGTGATTGTATACACAAGTATGTTAGTAGCATGTATTTGTAATGTATTTGTAGTCGTCACCAACCCTACGTGGGTGTCCCCTGTCTACTCTCCCACCGCTGATGAGCACACGTAACTACCCGTACCTTACAAGTCATCACTGCTGTTTCAGGATTATGTATGTGGTAACATGGACTGTGGTCTTTTACTCCTGAGTACCTTCAAAGTGTCTTCCTCTGGCTTAGTCATGTCATGCCGACCTTCCCCCGATTGGTGTATTTTCTTACCTGTCGCCAAAGTGAGCTACTACCTGGTCAGTGATCCTCCCTCTCCCCCCCCCCCCCGCCCCCGTAGCCATCAGAGAGTGCCTATCCTGTGTGTCCGCCTCCCTTGCGCGGCTTTTGGCTTTTGTCCCTGGATGCCTGCTTTCCCTCAGCACCCTCAGAGTTGTCCTCCAGGTTCATCCAGACTTCTCTGGGATGCATCGTTTTCCTTTGACGGGGTGTGGCATTCCAAAGTGGGCCTGCTCGTTGCAGAGGGACATGGAGGGGATTCCCACCCTCCTGCTCTGGCACTACTGCTGTTGTGAAGACAGGCTGCCACGGCCTCCGTGCCCTGCCTCTTCTCTAGGGTATGTGCACAGCAGTGGGATTGCTGGAGCATGTGGGATTTCTGTTTCCACCTTAAAAATTCTTTTTTAATTTAAAAGATCATTTTGAAAGAGGAGATGCTCTCTCCTCTCCTCTCCTCCCCTCCCCTCCCCTCCCCACCTCTTCTGTCCTCTCCTCTCCTTCTCCCACTCTGGACAGACTTGGCTGCTGAGATCGTGGCTGTCCAGGAGGTGAACATGCTAACATAAGATGTGTCTGACTCACATGAGTGCTGAGGAAAAGAGGGACCAGACTTCAACCTGGTGCTCCAAGATGTGAATGCAACATACGGCATGGAGTAGGGAACCAGTGAAGGGGTCTGAGGGGCCAGCCCCAATCCCAACTATGTGGACACCTGCCCCTCTCCCAAGAAGAATTTATTTCAGAGGACAGCACTGAAGCTGCAGCTCAGGGAGAGGGACATGTCTGATTGGAGCACACAGGAGCAAATGAAGGGGGAGGAAGAGAGAGTGGAGCACATCCTGGCCTACCAAGCCTTGAGGATGATATTCCTGCTCAGAGCAGCCAATCCACAGAGATGACCATATGGCCAGCCCCACTATGAGACACGACATCCCTCACTGACCCATAGCCCTACAGGGGACAACACTGGAGACACAGTGTGGGAATTCTGCCCAATCTGATCCCACAATGCTGAGGGAAAACACTAATGGCATGTAATAGAGCAGCAAGGGGAACAGAGCAATGAAGTCCCCAGGGAAAAACCAAAAGTAGACTTTGGGACCAGGACTTGGCACCCCATCAGACTCAAACTCGACAGAAAATACTTCTAAAGGCCAACAAATAGTCCTTGAACTAACTATAGGTGTTTCTTTGTTGTATTTTTTTTTTGTTATTGGCTTTTTGGTGTTGTTTTGTTGTTTTGTTTTGCTCTCTTGTTTTTGTGCATGTTATTATCTCCGAAGGTCTGTCTAAATAAGATAGGCTGGATGAACAATCTGGAGGAGAAAACAATGGGACTGACAGTTCTGGGGGACATGGGAGAGGGGGAGGTAGGGGTAAAGGAAGTGGTGTTAACAAACCCAGGGACAAGGAAATAACAAGTGATCCAAATGAGGATGAGGAGGGTGTAGGAGGCCTGGTAGGGTGTGATCAAGGGCAGTGTAACCGAGAGGAATTACTGAAACCCAAATGAAGGCTGAGCATGATGGTGGGACAAGAGGAAGGTAAAGGAAATAGAGGAAAGAGCTAGGAGGCAAAGGGCGTTTATAGAGATCTAACTACAGGCATGTACACATGTAAGCACATTTATGTATGATGATGGGGAAATAGATATATGTGCATGTATTTATAGGTTTAGTATTAAGGTAGCAGATGGACATTGGACCTCCACCCAAGTACTCCCCCAGTGCAAGACTATTTTCTATTAAACTGGCATTCCATGATGCTCACTTTCCCGACAAGATCATGAAGACAAATGGGTATATAAGCAAATGTGGTGAAGAAAGCTGATGCTGCCTGGATATCAAAAGATATAACATCTGGGGTTTTAAAGGCTTGAAGGTAAACAAGCGGCCATCTAACTCAGAAGCAATAAAGCCCATATGAAGGAAGCACACCAACCTGTGTGATCATGAGGTGTTGAAGGGATCAGGTATCAGGCATCAAAGAACAAAAACATCAAATCATTGTGAATGAGGGGGAGTGCAGATTGAGGACCCAAGACCCATCTGTAGGCAACTGGACATCCCCTTACAGAAGGGTTGTGGGGAGGAGAAGAGCCAGTCAGGGTGCAGGGTTGCAACGATGAAACATACAACTTTCCTCTAGTTCCTAAATGCGTCTTTCCCCCATACTATCATGATCCCAATTCTACCTTACGAATCTGGCAGGACCAGAGGATGTACACTGGTACAGATAGGAACTGGAAACACAGGGAATCCAGGACAGATGATCCCTGCAGGACCATTGGTGAGAAGTGGCAATACTGGGACAGTGGAGGGAGGGTGGGGTGGGAAGGGGGAACTGATTACAAGGATCTACATATAACCTCATCTCTGGGGGTTGGACAATAGAAAAGTGCGTAAAGGGAGATGTCAGTGTAAGATAGGACAAACTAATAATTTATAAATTATCAAGAGTTCATGAAGGAGTGGGGAGGGAGGGGGAAAAATGAGGAGCTGATGCCAAGGGCTTAAGTGGAATGGATTGTGATAAGAGTTGTATGAGCCCCCAGTAAAATTATGTAAAAAAATAATTTTATTAGGTGCTCTTACAGCTCTTATAACGTTCCATCCATCAGTTGTGTCAAGCACATTTGTACATATGTTGCCATCACTGTTTTCTAAACATTTACTTTATTTGAGTCCTTGGTATCAGCTCTTCTTTTTCCCTCCCTCTCTCCCACTATCCTCTTGACCCCTTGATAAATGCTGAATTATTATTTTCACGTCGTACACTGACCTCTGGCCCCCTTCCCCCACGGTTTCTGTTTGTCCCCCTGGGGTGGTGGTGGTGATGTGTCGATCATTGTGATCTGCTCCCCCTCCCCCCCCTCCTCTCCCTACCTTCCCCTACCCACCCAGTACCGCTACTCCCCTTCCTGTTCCTGGATTCTGTGTGTCATGAGCTCTTATCTCTTATCTGTACCTGTGCACATGCTCTGGTCTAGCCTACAGTGAAAGGCAGGACTGGGATCATGATAGTGGAGGGTGAGTAAGCCTCAAGGAACCAGAGGAGTACTGTGTGTTTCATCAGTGCTATACTGCACCCTGGTTCTGTCTCTGCCTCAACAAAAGAACATTTTTTTCCCAACAACCTGGCATTCTTTGATGCTCACCCTACCGGCACAATCACTGAAGAAAAAATAGGTGCATAAGCAAATGTGGTGAAGAAAGCAGATGGTGCCTAGCTATCAAAAGATACAGCATCTGGGGTCTTAAAGGCTTGAAGACAAATAAGGGGCCATCTACTTGAGAAGCAACAAGCCCATATGGAAGAAGCCCACCAGCCAGTACGATCATGAGATGTTGTGGGGACCAAGTAAGAGGCATTAGAAGACCCCAAACAAACAAAAACCCATATTGATGAGAACGGCTGGGGTCAGAACAGAGACCCCCCCCAGCCCATCTGTAGACAATGGTACATCCCCTCTCCTCACAGAAGGGTCACTGTTTCCAGTCACCCCAACAGAGCATGAGTGTTCCAGTGTCCCCACAGCCGCACTAGCATTATTGTGCCTGGATTCTTTTTATGATTACTGTTGTTGGAGGCCGAGGTGTATCTCTCTGCAGTGTAATTCACCTCTCTCCACTGGCTGACGATCACTAGTGTGTTAGTCTGGATACTGTAGAGAAACAAATCCACAGAAACTCACGTGTAAGAGAGAGTTTTATATAAAGGGTAAGAGCACATCAAGAAACATCCCAACCCAGTGCTGCCCAAGCCCACAAGTCCAACATTAGCCCACATGTCCGACACCAATCCATAAAGTCCTCCATCTCACAAAACACACACTATGATGCTGACTGCAGGAGGAAAGCCGAGTCAGTGAACGTGTAAGCATCTCAGAGCTGGCAGAGGTCTCCACGTGGCTGCTTCAGCACCCAGAGCTGCATCAGGGTAGGTCCATGCAGCTTCTCCTTGGGGATGTCTTGCAGGAAGTGGCCTTGCGAGCTGAAGCACTCAACTGGCTAAGGCAGCTGCACCCTACTCCAACCATCAAAATGCAAGAGACCCGAGAACTCGAAAGGTGAGGCTCACTGAGCCATTTATTCCTCCGCCCTTCACTTAACCTTACAGGTTGGCACAATAAACTAACTACCTCAGTGTTTCCTTACATGTTTGTTGGCCACCGGAATGTCTTGTTTGGTCAAAATGTTGTGTTAATGACCTTTTCCCTTTTTAAAAATTGGATTGCATATTATTTTGCTCCTGGGGCGTTGGCGTTTCCTATAAGTTTTAGAGATTAGTTCCTCATCAGATATGTCATGGCCTGCGTTGTTTGTTGCCCCACCCTCCAGTCTGTGAGTTTTCTTCTTACTTCTCTGGAGCAGTCTTCTGGTGAGCACACACACTTGGTTCCTAGCAGGTCCCCGTCACCGAGTGTATCTTGGGCTGTGTGTCCCTTGTTTGTTGATAGACTTCCCATGCCATTCATTAGGGGCCCAGACTTAACCCTGGTTTGTTTGTCTCATCTTTATAGTTTCAGGTTTTACACCAAGGGCTTTGACCCATCTTGATTTAGTTTTTGTGTATGATGTGAGATTTGAATGTTGTTTCATTTTTCTGTGCATGAATATACCTTTTTTTTTTTTTTTTTTGCCAGCACCGTTTGTTAAGACCGACTGCCTCTTCCCTACCTAATGGAATTCAACCTTTTGTTGAAGATCAGCTGTCTGTAGGTAGGTGGATTTATTTCTGGGTTCTCATTCTATGCCATTGGCTTGTGTGTCTGCGGTGGCACCAGCAGCAGAGTGTTTTGACTGCTGTAGTTGTGTACCGGGTGCTGAGATCCCAAAATGTGGAGCCTCCGCTCTGTTCTTTGTAATGCCTTACTTATCTGAGGCCCTCTCCCTGCCACTGGAAGCTGGCGACTCATTTCCCCATCGCACTAAAGACCGTCAACAGAACCTGGATGGGGCAGGATCGCCTTTGTCCCAGTGTTCAGTCTTCCTATCCATGAGCATGGCATATGCTTCATGGTCTGTTCTGGCTTCTTGCAGAAGTGTTCTGTTGCTTTAGAGAGGCCTTTTTAAACTGTCATTGAGACACCAGCTAATCCGGAGGCGGGGAAGCAGGAGAAAGGGTCTGTGTCCTTGGGTGAGTACATTAAAGAATGGGACCTGGAGCGTGAGGGGAGTGATTTCCCTTCGTCTGAAGGGAGGAGGTGGAAACGTTAGGAAGTTCTTGGCATCCTCACGTTGCTTTTTATAACCAGCGTATGGAATAACGCGTTAGCTTACGATGGTAACTAGTTCTTACTGTACCCTTGGGATGCAGTTCCCCAGTCTGCATGAGAGGAATGGAAGGGTTAGAGGCGAGATGGGAAGGAGCTTTAAGTTGCTCAGGATGTGTACAGATGCTTACGTGAAGTCATATCCGTCTGGTAAGGCGATTGCCTTTGAGACTCGGCTAACGCTTCTGAAAAGTGAGGGCGTAAACTACAGGGACTGGAAGGGGCGCGGTGCTTGAGGCCATCTCAGGATGAGCGACAGGCTTTCTCCTTAGCGGCAGGGCGGTCTCTCTGTTTGAGGAGGATTTTCTGTGTTAAGTGGATATCTGCGTCATGTAAAGAGACCTGGCTATTCTAGACCACTTAGGATCAGGTTGAAATAGAAGCCCTGAGAGACTAGGGACTTTATTCGTTACTTCATTCCCCTGGGTCCAGAACGATGTCTGGCTGGTAGTAGACACGGAATCAAACCTGCTGACTTGAGAGAATAAAACTGAGTGTAAGATCAGCATCGTGAGTCGCCACGCATGTACCACCTCGATGCCCCACTCGTCGCTGTGACACGACAGGTTTTGATCCACTGGTCAGGCACCTCAGCTTGGAAGAATTGATGCAGGAAGTGCCGCTGGCACCAGTCCCCACCAGAGCCCTGTGGACTGTGTGAAGCAGCAACTTGGGGTGCGGCTGGCTCACCTTGCAGCTGTGCTCAATAGACTCCACATACTGACTGTCCGGAGTGCTGCATCGTTGGAAGGCGTGATGATGTCATCAGTGTCACGGCCTCATCCCCCAGGGGGATAGTTGACATTTTACTTTTCTGTTTCTATGGGTCTTTGTTTTTCTGCCTTTAGTTAGTTTGATTTTCTTTGTTTGTCTGTTTGCTGGTCATTTTGTTGTGTTGGTGTAGCTGGTCTTACGGGGTTTGACTTTGTCATAATACAACCACCAAAGTCAACCAGAGTTGTGTGTCACCCGCGGACAAGCAGACAGAGTCTGCCCCCCCCCCCCAAACTCGAGCCCCGGTCCAAGAACAGCAAGTTCTGGTCACATGACCCTGCTCCATACTCACCTTCATGAAATGATCACAGAGGATCAGGGCACTACAGCAAAGTGTGGTGAAGAGAGCAGATGGTGCCCGGCTATCCATTGGAGCAGTGTCAGGGGTCTTCAAGGCTTGTATTCAAACAAGGAGCCCTCTAAGCGAAGCGTCAACTAAGTCCACACGCAAGAAGCACACCAGCCTGTATGATCCAGCCATGACAAATACAAAATCCAAATAAGACGAAGGAAAGAGTATCAGAGCTCACATGCGAACTCTCAGTTGGTAGCAGGCTACAGAGGACAGTGGGGGCCCCAAACCCATCAGCAAAGTAACTAGTTAGATTGAGCCCCGGCAGACTCCCACTATCCATGGGCAAGGGTCTCGAACAGCTGTATTATCTGATAGAGATCATTATAATCATGAGTATACTGGATCGAACTTGATACTTGGTCATTTGACCTCCCTCTTGACCCAACCCGAAGTTTCTCTAGGTGCAAGTATTTCTTGATTGCTCCATGACAAAAATTTCTTCCCTGGCCTTTTAAATACCGATGGTGGTCTTTTCTTCTTACTCATTATTTATATTTTTTATCTTTATATTATTATGGTTTTATCCTTACCACTTTATTTTGTTTGTCTTTTTATTGCTTCTGTTGGGTTTCTCAGTTAGTGAAGCACCGAAGGAGTAGATGCTTAGAGATAATACCTGATGCGAGGGTTCATAGGGAGGTCGGGGGGGTGTATGTGGGGGGGTGAGAGATAGGGAAAGTGAGGGCACTGGGGGAGCGGTGTATGCGGGAGCGAGCACCAGAACAATCTGTGATTACACAATTCATTTTAAAAGCGATTTAACCATGAAAAAGAAAGTCAGTGTTCTAAAATTGATTAGGTTAATGATTGTACAATTCTTGACATGATTGAACTACTGAGTTGTATGATGTGTGGATTCTGTGTCACTAAAACGAAGAACAAACAAGGATCAGCGTCACTCTGCTAGTGGCTGTTGGACGGTTCTTCTGTTGTCCCGAGACGGAATTCTTCCTCAACGCCGAGTGGGACAGGAGAAAGAACGGCGGCATTGCATTAGACAGGCAGGTTTGACTTGCTGCTTCTTCCTCTCGGGTTCTTTCTCTGTAAGATGGGTACAGTGATCGTGTGCTCTGTAGAATCATTGTGTTTGCATGCTGTGCGTGAAGTACTCAGCGCAGGGCCTGGCATCATAGGACCTCAACAGAAGTGGGGGTGGTCTCGTTAGTTTCCTGTCCGGCTTGGAGTTTTGTGAGAAGTGGGCCTGGGTCTTTCCCTCTGGGAGGTGCATGGAGAGCGGGCGTGGGAACCCTTAGCAGCGCTCACCGTGGGAAAAGGCTGATGACTAGGCCCCGCAGAGAGGACTTGCCGATGAGCCTCAGCGCAGGAGAACAGACTCGTCTCTCAGTCATGCAGAATGGTGGTCATTCACACAGAGCTCCTGCAGATTATCCCACAGCCTCAGATCGAGTCCCATCACAACAGCCCTGTAGGGCAGAGTCCAGCTGTCCCCTAGGGCTTCCCCAGGGTGTCAATCTGTACCAGATCAGAGAACCTTGTCTCTCTCCCTAAGGGCGGTCAGTGGGCTTGAACTGCTGGCCTTGAGATAGCGCAGTGTGTAGGCTTTTTCCTGTCAGGAAGTAGGCAAGATGGCCCGGTGGAAGGCTGCATGCATCCAGGGCCTGAGCAGGCACTGCCACAGAGGAGCTGCCCCATCAGGGAAGGAATGGCGCTTGTCTCACTTTCATTCAGGAAGAGAAGACGAAAACATGGCGGGGGGCGGGTGGGGTGGCGTTAAAACCAGAACGTGGGAGGTGCCGAAAAATCAGGTGAGCAAGTGTGTACTAGACTGAGCTCGAGGCTACCCGGGGTGAGCCCTGCAGATGGCACAGCCACCATCCTAAGGGGGCGCCGTCTCATACAGGGTCCTGAGCGTTCTCGGACAAAGTTGTGGAAGGCCCCACGAACCAGGTTTTTTCTTTTTAGTTTCAGATTTTCTTTGACTGCTAAACAGGTAAGATCTCAAACTCTACACTGTCAGGTTGGTTCTCATGCACCACAGGGCACAGGCTGTAACTCTCAACGAGAGCAGACAGCTTCCTCTCTCTCCTGTGGAGCGGCTCCTGGGCTCAAACTGCTGATGTTGTGGTTAGCAGCCCAATCACACAACCATTACACCCGAGCTCCTTAAAAGTCAGATATGAAAGATGATATCCTCAGTCAAAGAAAAGCATCTTTTTTGGTGAGAGACGTCTTCCTTACTGCATTCTGTGCCAACGTAGGCTGTAAAGCGCAAACGGAACCTTGTGAACTGTAGGCTTTTCTGTGTTAGTCCTGCTACTGAAGTTTTGTTCGTGTTCCGTAAAGTCCCCCTGCGTCAGGTGTACAAATCAGTGTGCCCACAGAGCTGTGTGGCCGTCACCATGATCTAGTGGCAGGATGTTGTCACTAGGCTGTAGCCATCAGCAGTCCCACCCTGTCCTGCCCTGTGCTCGTTGCCCCCCAGCCCACCTCCCCCTGCGTGGGTCTGCCTCTTCAGCAAGGGGCTGTGTCATGTGACCCTTTGTGGCTGGCTCCTTGCATGCAGCGTGTCGTGGTGGCTGTCTCTCTGTGACCCCGTCATCTTCCGTCAGCTTGTGGGTCACTTGAGGGGGCTGCTCGCTTTTAGCAACTGCAAATAAGGCTCCTGTGAACATTTATGTGCAGGCTTCTCTGTGGACATGCTGTTTCTATATTCTCTCAGGAGTGGAATTGCTGGTCCATAGTGTAAGTCAGTGCTTAACAGTTTGAGGCCCTGCCAGACCCTTCTGCTGTGCCTGCATGGTTTGTATGCTCACTGGCAATACCCACGGGCTCTGTTGTCTCCAGATTCCTGCAATCCCTTCTTCTGTGTCCTTCCGTCTCGTCATTTTCACCGCAGCCCTTCTGTGCCTGGTGAGGTGGGAGCTCTATCTTAGCTGGACCGTGTTTCTAAAGCCTGACTTCCCCCTCCAGGGGAAGGCTCTCTCGGTCTGCGGGGGGTGGGGGGTTGGGGTGGAGGGGGGAGCCTGCCTTCGCTTCTCTAGCCGTCTCCGGAGAGTTGCTCAGAGACTTTGCAACGTGGAAACAGTGTTGTAAGAGAGCCCTGTGATTTGTGAAGCAGAGGAGATGCGCCCTTGTTCCCCAGAGCTCGTCACAAAGGAAGACCTGCTGCTGGCAATAGCACTCCTAGCAGCTGCCTCTGGTATGTCACCGCTTCCTTGGGGGTGGTCCTGAAAGCTTTGCTCCCAGTCGCACCCAGGGGAAGCTTTCTCAAACCCACAGTGGACAGGGCCTTCCATGTGAAGATTTTGTTTTTGAAAGAGACTGCTTGGTATGGTAGAGAAGAAACTTGGGTCTGGGGATTTGACTGTCACGTACTAGTTACATAAATGCTGGCAAGTTTAATAACTTCTTTAAGCCTCCATTTCCTGGCCTCTAAAGTGGGGGTTACTTCAAGGGGCACTGGGGAGGTGCAGGCAGAATGGCACAGAGCAGCACTGGGCATGGGGAGCTCTCTTCCTCTTCCGCCGTGAGACAGATTCTAAAGAAAATGAGCCGCTATAGTAAACCGTGTTCCTTCTGGAAGTACCTGGCACGACTAATTAATTGAATGTTATCTAATAGTAACAAGACTATGAGAATATTTTACCAAAAGCCAAAATAAGAGTAATTTGGCATAATACTTAGTTATAGTAATTTCCTGGGATATGAAAAAAGTGATGCAGTTTTGGAGTAGCATTCTTAGGAATGATACAATTTTCATAAGTTTTCCTGCTATTTCAAGGTATCTATTAGTAATTAAGAAATTTCCTCATAGGAGGATTTGTTCTCTAAGTGAAGATTGTGTCCTAGAACAAAAATGCCATTCCCCCCCACTGGGAATTTGCAAGACTGCTTCTGATAAAAGGCAGAGGGAAATGTTCTATTTTTCATTCTTTTGTATAAATCACATCCTTAACTAAGAAGTTAACTGAGTCTCTTATGTCACTCCTGTAACAAGTGAGATTTGCCTCCTTTATTTAAAGAAGCTGGTGTCTACTCAATTCTGAATGAATGAAGAGTCCACAGGGAACCTGGTAGCCAGAGTTCTTGTGGAGAAGTCTTGAATTTAGCAGAGAGCTTGCCTCTGGTCAGCTTTGAATTGTCTGTCCGTCCGTCCATCCATCCATCCACCCACCCATGTAGCTGAGAGGTATCCCCAAGATGGTGTATTCTGGTTTACCTGTTCCTTAGGGTGCTCTGGTAGAAGGATCGAAGAATGATAGCTCTGTCACTCGGAGTCCAGGCTCATACACCAGCTGCAATCTGGCTAGTTTCATGAGAGGGTTGCACTGTCTGCACTTAAGGCTCATCATGGAAGCGGAAGGAGAAAGCAGTAGGATTTTTGCTAGTTGTGTATTGAGCCGATTCTGACTCCACAGCTCTCCAGGCCAGAGTGGAACTGCCCTGTAGGCTTTCTCCGGTTGCAATATTTCCTGGAGCAGAGAGCCACGTCTTTTTGTACCCACATGGAGCAGCTAGTGGATTCAAACAGCCAAGGTGCATGACCTCTGAGCTCCACCGCCCTGGCTCATGCTGTAGTATTCGATCCCAGAAGGAATTTTCAAGATGACCGTGAATGGTTTTTTGGATAGTTAGGTTGGGAAAACATGGTTTGGGACTTGGGAACAGTGAGTGTGAAATGCCAGTTATTTTTTTTTTTTTTTGGTCACAAAATAAATTTCTTTGTATTTTTGTGCACGCTGTTTAGAAAGGTAAATGGCTGTAAAGCAGGTGGACTGTACTCCAGTCCATACATGTTAGCCTGTTACATATAACAGAGCTTCATTTGTTGGCCGTGGCATCGAGAAACTACAGTAATAAAGGATGCCTGCCGTTTCCCCTTTAATTCTGGTACTTTAAATCTATTGCACAAGGATCCCTGGTAGTGTCATGGTGACGTGTGGGCTGGGGTCTGCATGGTTGGTAGTTTGAAATCACCAGCATCTCTTCGGGGGAAGCCTGGGCTTCCTACTCCCGTGAACACTGACAGCCTTGGAAATCCACATGGGCGCTGTGAGGTGGCATTGGCCCGATGGCAGCAAGCTTGTTCTCTTGGTTTAAGGGTATGCTGGGTAATAAACAGGCTCTTTAAGAGCCTTTAGCTTTGTTGGATGAGGAGAGCTGCACACCTCTACTTCCCTGGGCTGCTGATGTCCAGGTAGACAGAATACGGGCTTCTCATTAATTACATTCACCTGTGCCCACCAGTTCTGCCCCAGCCACTCAGGCACAGCTTCTGCTGCCCCCCCCCCCACCAGCAAATCTCTCCCCGAGGCTGCCCGTGATCTGTGCTGGGGCTCGTCCAGCACCCTTCTCAGCCTTACCGAGGGTGCCCTCCTCTTGGTGGGTCACTTTCTGGGACTCGCCTTCTGGCTGGCACGTGTAGGTTCCCAGGGCGCCCGCCTCTTCTCGCCCCGGGTGGCCCCTTGTCTTTATTCTCTGCTCTCTTCTTTCTTCAGGCTTTGCTGGTGGCCTCAGGAACACAGTGAGAGCAGCCTGCTGCACGTAGGTAGCCTCTGTTCCCCGGCAGCACCGGCTTTGCAGCGGGCCCCCATTCACCCTTGTCCTGATGGCCCCCTTAACCCCAGAGTGCACGCAGTCACAGTGGAGCATGCCACGCCTCCCCTGGGCACAGAGCCTCACCACCACTCCAGTGCTCAGAGCTGCCTCCGGTCACTGTGCATAGTCTCCTTTCACACCCACCCTCACGGCCAGCAGGCTGAGTGAGACCCGTGTCTTAAAGATGCCTGGTGGCACTGTGGGTTCAGCATAGGTCCTCTAACCAAGAGATGCGTGGTTAGAGCCCATCGGCCCCTCTGCAGGCGTCTGTCGAGGCAGTCTGTGTCTGTCAAGATTCAGCCTCAGAAACTCACCGGGTCACTGCGTGCCCTTGTCCACTCAGTGGCAGGGGTTCTTTGTGCTTCTCTGCCACATCTTGCTTCTGCAAGACTCTCACCCTCCCCATTCTGATGGTTCCCACTCGGGGAAAGCCCTGACCCTGGCTTCCAGCACTCCTGGCCTGGTTCAGCATCTTCCCCTGGGATCTGCCCCGTGTGTGGACTCTCCTGGAACTGCAGAGACCAGCTGAGCGACATAGCTGACCCTGGGGCTCTCCTGGGGTCTTTTCCAGGAGAGAGAGGCATGTGCCTGTCCCCATCTTAAGCGTGGCCTTGCTGCCTTCTGCAGGGCGCCATGTGTAAGCACGCATCCACACTCTCCCTGAGCCCCTGCCCGCTGTTGCACGCAAGCACACACACACAGGATGCCAGACTCTCCATCTCTCTGTTTTCGGTAAATGGTTTGCCCTCCAAAGGGGACATTTCCATCCTCCCCAGCGTGCTGTCACTCTTCAAGCCAAAATGGAGGCCTCACTTTGGATGAAGCCGTGTATCGCTATTTTGGCTCACACATACCTCCCGTTCTCTGTGCAGCTCAATGTTAATACCTTGCATTTCAAAAGTTGCCCCAGTGGCTCTGCCTCGTAACTGTGAAGTCCTCCAGGGTAAGTCAGCCTGTGTCTTGCTCCGCATCCCTGGGGCAGTCAGGGAGGAGACAGGACCCAAGCAAGCTGGCCTCTAGCTGAGCATGGGCAGAAGACGAGTGAGACTCTACAGTGGACATTCATATGGTCCATAGTCCCTCCTGGATGGTTCTTCTTTAACTTGGTGACCTCATTGCTGGTGTGCTGTAATAAATATCGTGGAATTAACATTCAGTGGGGAGGCTGTCAGCAAATTGCCTTATTTAAGCATCTTCTTGTTGTATCAGTTAAGCTCTATATATAGAGAGCTGCTCATTAGCCACTTTTCATGATGGTGGAACAAACATTGAGCTATAAATAAAATGCCCCACAGGCAGACGCACGGTGTTGATTGTACAAATTAAGTGAGTGTCCTCCTGCTGTGGACCGAGGCTCGCCACTCACCCCACCTCCCTTGTGCATTTCCCCATTGTCACGAAGGGAAATCCAGGAAAATTCTTTTTGGGGTAATTTTCTTTCTGCTATTTCCCGCTTCCCCTCAAAACATGGTGCTTTGAAGGGGAGTCTGGTCTGGAAATGGTTCACCAGCCCTGAAGGCCCCTGGTGGTGTAGTGGTTCCAGCCGGGCTGCTGACAGTGATGCCGGTGGCCTGCAGCTGTTAGCTGTCTG
The DNA here is from genome assembly GCF_050624435.1 of Tenrec ecaudatus. NCBI lineage: Eukaryota > Metazoa > Chordata > Mammalia > Afrosoricida > Tenrecidae > Tenrec > Tenrec ecaudatus. Next base: position 205,172,457 of record NC_134533.1, on the reverse strand, counting down.
CTGGAGACAGATGAGACCTTCCACTCCCGTCCAGGGTACGTGTCTCAGAAACCCACAGGGGAAAGTTCTGCTCTGCCCTAGAGGGTCACTGGGTTAGACTGGAAGAGGGAGCAGTGAGTTTGGGGTTTGGTAAGCTTGTGAATCCTGTGGGCCCATTCTCAGAGTCATGGTTTTAGATGTAGATTATTCCGGATTGGAAAGGAAACCAATGATGTATTTATTCTACAACATTTGTGATGTGAAGTGAAAGGATCTGTGCTCTCTATAGTGACAGATTAGCTACTGCTCATGTTACTTTGTTACCTATATGAGTCCACAAAGAAAGTCTTGAATGCCAATCTAGGCTAGTGAAAATGAATGGAGGAAATGGACAGACACATGGGTCCCTATGTTCTCCTCGCGGGCTCCGGGTTACAGGCTGTGTGGGAAACAGAATTCCGAGAGGCCCTTTAGGAAATGCTCCTTAGGCGGTATTTTCAGCGGACGGGTTCGGAGGGAGTGGACAAGGCTCCTGAGCATGCCATGGACGCTGACGCGCAAAGGAGAAGTCAGAGCAGACCCACGGGCGTAGTAGGGGCTAACCCAGGGACCCTTCAGGCTTCCGAGACTGTAAACAGTTAGGGGAGCAGAGAGTTTGAACTGCTGACCCTTCGCCCAGCAGCTCCGTGCTTGGCCTCCTGTGCAGCCAGGGCCCCTGAGGAGCAAAGATGTGGGGTCAGATACATTTTGTCCGGGGAGAGCATTTTAGGGGTGGCTGGAGTGGGGAGCCATGTGCGCACAGATGCTTAATTATGTTGGGATATCACACATTGGAGAGCATTTAGCAGCCAATTGGTGAACCGTGGAATTCGAGAGAGTTCTGAGTAACTCTGGTTCTTCTTGCCTGAATCTTGGTTTTCTCATGATTGACGTGGGCATGAGCATATCCTGGTACTTGGAGCCCTATCCGACACTGGTGAGGGTGCTGGTGTGATGGATCGTTAAAATCCAGCTAACTGGAAATTGCTTGATGCGAGGAAGCAGCGGCTGGCCAAGGAATAGTGTATGGACTAGGTACAAGCTATGACTTCTAAGGAGCCTTTGAAGGGGGAGCCAGGCTTCGAATCCCTGTGAGCTGGACACCTTTGGCAAGTAAGACATCGCATTTCATCTTCCGAGACACTGTCCCCACAGGGTAGGCTGTTGAGGTTCAGGAAGGTGAAAAGTTAGATGGGTGGATGTATTTTAAGGTTTCATCCCCGTTACCCCTACTTTGGAGCGATACTATTCACTGAATACTTCCTTAAAGAGTCAAATTCATCAAAAACAGAAGACACTGTCACAAAACAGCTTGGCTAGTTGGATCATACCAGAATCCCATGTTGGAGCTTTGTTTTCACAGTCAGTGCCGGCACATTAACAAAGTAAAGGAGAAAAATCACATTTGACAAAACCGCATTTTCGTCATTTGACAAATTAATGATAAAAAGATCTCAGCGAAGTAGGAAGGGACAGACAGAAGCTGGAAGGTTGGATGGACCCCTAAACTGTTGCCTTGAGATAATCTTTAAACCTTAGACCAGAAGTAGCTCTGATGTCTTCCTAATACCAAACAATTAGTTTAGCTCAACTAGTTCAAGGAAGGAAAAGTCTGTCTTGAGCCTTACGCTCTTTTAAGAGCTCCCTGGGGTCAAGTGGACCACAAGCAACTAAAAAGGTCTGATAGGACCTTTAGAGTCCTGTCTGAGGGGCAGGGACAGCTCAGAGGAGGAGGGTGGTGTGGAATCTGTGCCCCTCTGCAGGGGGCATGTGGAATGGAGGTCACTAGGAGAGTGCTGGGGGTGGTGGGTGGGGGGGGGATGGCCCGCCCGTACAGGGTGACACTGTCAGATGGGTGACACAAATAATGGTCCATGAAACCTGTGTGTGGCATTTTAGCAGGAATTTGTCTGTTTTTAGTGAAGATATCTCCTGGAGTTAGTTAACCCACAGAAACATTTCCCATCAGTACAGCATGCATGCATCCACGCACTACGAGCCTGAAACCCTGTGATGCTTTTTCTGGGCCATCAGATGTGTCGTCATGGTGACAGTCATGCTTCCAGTTGTGCACTCAATGCAAAGCACATCCTGCCATGTTTGTTGCTGCTGGTGTGCTTATACCTGCGGAGTTTGTTGTGGTTTTTACCCTTTTCACCACAATGTTGCCGCAGGATCAGGGATCCCTAGGTGATGCTGCAGGCTAGGTGTTGGACTGTCATCAGCAAGGCCAGCAGTCCAAAGGCACCGGCCACTCCGGGGGTGAAAGATGAAGCCGTTTGCCTCCATAAAGATAAACAGTCTCAAAGACCCTGCACCCTTGGGTGGCTGAGCCAGAATCCACTTGTTGCCGCAGGTTTGGGCTTGTACTGTGTCAGTTATTATTTTTGAACTTAACGAAAACAACTTTTTTGTGGATGACGTAGTTAAAGGGGAAGGAGAAGCCAAATCAGAAAAGGCTTCTGCTCCAGTACTAACGATGCTGTGACGAGCACTGTGGTGTGAATCAGTGTGGGATGGGCCCCAAGTGCTGCTGAGGGCCAGCGCCGCCTGCCCAAGGGAGCACTCGGGCAGCACGGTGACCTTGTGTTCCAGGAGCTGCAAATCCACGTCCTACCTGGGGCTTCGTGAGATGGACTCTGGTAACCACCTTGTCCTTATTGCTATTGCTCCAGCTTCCGCGCTCCCTGGAGAGAACCGGCCATGGAAGTCATAAACAGGTGTCAGAAGTGGCAATCCGCAGGCACCATGAGGATGGCTGTTGAGGGTCATTGATCTCCCGCCCCCGAAAGATCTCTCAAGTACAGTGTCTTACTTCCAACAGTCAGGCAAGAGACTCCTCTTTGGTGTGAACGAAAGGCAGCAGTGCCTTCAGCAGAGGGATAGCACTCATGTCAGGTTAGCATGCACCTTTTTAATCTCTGTTAAGGTAACGATGGTGGCCCCAATGCTGCGATAGCACCCCGAGAGGCCTGCTTAGCCCGCTGGTTTTGTTCACTAAGGCAAGAGCCAAACATGAGCCCCCCAATAAAATGATTTATGAAAAACCACATACAAATACACACATCCAAATCTGAAGAGAAGCAGAGAACAGACTGCCCACTGCTCAGTTTCCCCCAGGAGCAGCTCGCGACTGGAGTGCGTCAGCTGGCCTCTCCTCTCTGCCACATGTCGCACACCGGCACAAGCTTGCCTCCCTTGCTGCTCCGTTTTAAGGAGATGCGGGAAATGTTACCACTTCATAACTTCTTTAAATATCTGTCTCCAAGAGCATGTCTTTTTAAGCCACAATACCTTTATCACATGCACAAAACAGAAGAGATGTGGGGGTGACATCTGGCCTCCTCCAGGTAAGCAAGGAGGAAGGGAGCCAGGCCCCAGCATCACCCAGGTCAGATTTCTTTGAGGCTGGTGGCCTAGTGCTTATTGCATTGGTCAGCAATTCAAACCACCAGTTGCTCCGAGGGACAAAAGAGAGGGTTTTTCTACTCCCATAAAGGATTTCAGGCTCCGAAAGCCCCGAAGGGCACCGTTTCTCCCGCTCCTGTTGGGTCGCCATGAGTCGAAATCGACTGGATGGCAGGAAGTGTGTTTTTTCGTTGTTTTGAGGTCAGATGTGCCCCTCCTTACCTGTTCCCACACCAGTTGTCCCTCCCCCAGTTCTCTCCCCTTTCCAGCTGGGCCTGATAACTTACTGCAGCGGCCACACAGAGTTCACAGCGAACACGCACCGTTGTGGGGCTTATGAAGACGCTAGCCAGTGGCAAGTGCTCTGGATTCCCCTATTCAAACAGCACAGCCTTCCCTCCGCCAGGCCCACCTGTGCCTCGCTAGTCTCTAGCCTCCCAGCCACAGGGTCCACTGTGTGTTAGAAAGCTTGTTTAGGGCTGCCCATAAATACCGTAGCGTACACCTGCCCGAGGACACCAGCAAACCCAGCTCCCTGGTTAAATGCTGTAGCCACCCTGCTTGACCAGCCAGCCTCCTGCCCGAAGGCACCCCGCTTTACTTGCTCCATGGGCTGGGAAATCCATCTCTCTGCCTCTGCCTCTGGCTTTGGCTCCTGGTTCTGCTGCCGCTCCTCCATTATCCAAACTGTTTCCTGGGCTGCTGAGGCTCAGTGTGCAGGAGTCTTGGGGTCCAAAGGACCTGCTCCACTGGCGGCTCTTCTCATTGGTTGATAATGAGACCCCTTTCCTGCTTCTGAGACAGCTCCTTGTATATCCAGCAGGATGGCACTCACTATGAGCCCTGTTATCAGTCACTCTCAGCTGAAGGAAATGTATCATCTATCAGGCATACTCCCCACCCCCTTAACCCAGCCCATTAGGAAACAGTCTTTTGTGGGATTAACAGACACGGGGCTGGAAAAGCCCTATGAAACAAGCACTGCTCTGCAGCAGATAAAAAAGACGTTAGGTGAGGGGTGCTTTAAAAAAGTTCTTGGGAAAAAATTTTCATTTTTCCATGAATGTTTTGAAGCCCCATTGTATACTTCCACTTGTTACATCATTTTAAATCCCCATTGTGTGAAGACTATCTTGATGTGTGGTGTCAGCCTGCAGAAAGGTCTGTAGACCCTTTCACTTTTGAACAGCTTGTTAACTCTAGATATGGGGCTGAGTCAGTCACTTCTGACTCAGCACCCTTACAGGGCAGGGCAGAGCTGCCCTGGGTTTCTGAAACCATGCAACTCTTTCTGGGAGTAGAAAACCCCATCTTTCTCCCTCGGAGTGGTTGGTGGTTTCAAACTGCCAGCCTTAGAGTCAGCAGTCCAGTATACAGACCGCTGTGCCACTAGGACTCTCAGTTTCATCTGTAGTCAGCACCTGTCTTCCCCTCCCATATTGTTTTTTCCCTGCAAGTATTTACCATGATTTGTTATCCAGTTAAGCAGCGGTAGACATTTGTGTAGTTCCTAAAAATATACATTTTAACCATTGCAATGTTGTACCAGATACCTTTCCATTCTTTGCACTCCTGTGTGAATTTTTGAAGATAAATTATTGGAAGTGAGTTTAATCAAAGAGTCACTATGCCTTATTTTTAAATAAGTTTTCGTGTTTCAGACGCACAACAACTTTTGTTTTTCATGAAGGGTCCCTTTTCATCTATCTGACCTAGAGTCACTGATGGTTGTTGCTTTGATGTTTTGCTTTCCCTTGCTTTGATATTACATAATTTCCCCCCTGAAATGTTTGAGAATGCATTGTAATATCGTGACATTTGAAATCATCCCTAAAAGTTCAGCTTACAACCCTAAGAATTAGACAATCTCTTGCATAGCTTCAGTGCAGTTTTCGCGCTTGGGGAATTTGGCATTGATCTAGTACTTGCTGTTCCTAAGAACTTTCTAAGAGTCGGGCGGTCCCCGGGGAGTGGCTCTCATAGAACCCTTGAAGGATGGCAAACCAATCAATCTGTTCACTGGCCCACAAAGGCTCAGTTTCAGTGGGTAAATTTCCAAGGCCTCTTTGCATAGTAAGTCGACTAGGCTGGTGCAGGATTTGGGCTCAGCCAGGCATTTGGGGAGAATTACAAGATCCCGTCCAGAAAAGCCATGTAAAAGCGATTCACTGCACTACATGGATCTGGCGTACTTTTGTTAAATGTGTTCCCCATTCTCTTTAATACTATGGTGGGTGTTGCGAGTTTAATGTTTGTAATGCCTTGGTGAATGCTAGGTGCCTTCGGGCCGGTTCCTGTCCACAGCAGGGTGAGACACTGCCGGCTCCTGCACTATCCTCACGGTGAGAGGTTCCTCTGCCCCAGCCCATTGTTCCAGCCGCTGCGGCAGCCCATCTCATTGTTCCTAGAGGGTGTTTTCTTTAAAATGTCATGTAAATTTTGTGTCTATATTTTAAAGATCTTTGTTTCTTTTTCCTCCCCCATGCAATCTATTTATTTGATGTAACCAATGGCAGCGTGTCACTCCTCCGTTTATCGGGTAATATTTTGGTGAAAAGAAACTTGCCCTCATCTCATTGGTAGCGTGGTATGTGGTCTCTCTGGTTACAAACACAATGGCTATAATAACAAGTTGTTTGGAGCAGCTATTTTCTGATTCACTGTTTCCCAGTTGAATTGGCAGATGAACAGAGTTCCAGCTAATTAGCAGGTTGGGGCTTTCCCCCTCCACAGTAACGCTTCTGAACGGATGCTTGTCTCGGGAGTGGGAGCGCTGTGTGAAAGTGCTCTGTGGGCTCCCCTGAAAGACCTGCTTTATAGGCATGGGCTTTCTCCTGAATGATTGCTTTATAGGGACAAATTGCAATCTTGACCTTATCTTGTTCCAGCCTAGTGTTTTGTAATGAGTATGTGATAATTGTTTGCTTATTGTGGACTCCTATGCTGCCTTATTATATTATGAAAAGAGACTCCAGTTCTCTCCTTGATCTTAAGTGTAAATAAGAAAAGTTTTAAGACCGACACATTGTATTGAGCTCCTCATACATTTTTTTGGTCTCTTGTGTGTTAAACTCTGTGGTCAGAATTCTTCCCTACTGGGGTGATTTTTTTTGGGGGGGAGATGGAGTTGACTGATTTTTTGGGAGGGAGGAGATGACTGTTGGTTCTTTGTTTTAAACATTTGTGTAATGTTACCATCACTCTGTAATGTTTTTAAGCAGCTACATGTCTTCTTAACTAGCCTATAAGCAGCAGATGCTTAGAGTGGTCAGAGCTAGGTGAGTGGGTGGGGCCAGAGGTGTAGAACTTATGCACTAACTGCCCGGCCTGAAGGTGGGGTAGAGCTTTAGTGCAGGCACATCAAGGGGGGTTGGTGGCAGGCACTGTGGTTAGGAGCTTGCTCCCCGAAAAGGATAGTTTTGAACCAACACTTTCTGGGAGAAAGACCTGAGGCTCCACTCCTACACAGACTACCAAAAACCACCGGCACTGAGTCCGTTCCAACATACAGCAACCCTGGGGGACAGAGTAGAGCTGCTCCTCTGGGCTCCTGAGACCACAAATCACTCCAGGAGCAGACAGCTCGATCATTCTCCGCTGGAGCGGCCGGTGGGTCCACTCCACTGGTGAGTTTGGCCCACCGAGAATCCTTTCCACAAAGAAGCACGTGCCAGAGAACCACAAGAGGCTGGCCGCTGTGATGGCAACCAGCAGGCATCAGCAAGCATCCCGGTGGTGCTGTGGGGTAGGCCCCCAGCCGCCAACCACTGGGTTGACGGTTTGAAGCCTCCAGCCGCTGCTCAGAAGAAACATGAGGCTGTCTGCTCCTGGAAACCCTGTCCAGGGTCTCCTGGGAGTTGGAACTGACTGGCTGGCAGGGGGCGGCTAAATGCAGAGTCAGCCATATGAATCCCTAAGGGAGACGGACGAAGCTGTCTGCTCCCGTAAATATGTACAGTCTTGGAAACGCAAGGTTAGCTCTCTTCTGCTCCTGGAGCTGACTCCAAGTCAGAACCAGCTTGGTGGAAGCAGATTGGGTTGAACAACATCAGGACTGTGCGTCCTGTAAGAACTGCCGTGAGTGATGCAGACTTCCAGCTCGATGGGAAGCCAGAGGTTTTTAGTGCAGTTTGTTGTAACTGCAGAGTCTTATGCGCAATGCGATGTATCAGATACAATAGCGTTGCTACACATAAAATGCACTGTCCAGGAAGCCTATAACCAGGCACGGCTATTTAGCATATAAGCCAACGTGTAAAAAACGACATGCTGTTACAGTTGCGATTTATCATTGTTACGGCTTTCGTTGAGAAACAGTTTGTTTCTCTTCCTTATGTGATATTTTGGAGGTTTTTTTTCTTTTCCTTCTTACTTGGTGACATTTATCAGGCGTTCAGATGTTGGGATCCTTTAGATTTTTGTCTTCCGAGCACCCCTCTGAGTCTGCCCGGGGCAGGGCGACTCCAGCCCTTTCCGCTCGGCAGACATGGTGCCCTGTGTGCCACGGCCTAGGGTGGAGCCAGGTCGAGAGCGAGGTGGAGTCAGTGGGCATGGACTGCCCAAGGTGAAGAGCCCTTTTAGAAGACCCCATGGGCAATGTGGGGATGTTGAAGAGGAAGAATTGGGTCCCAGTCACGGTGGGAGCTAGGCGATCCCGCATGCGTGTGCGTGCCCTTAGTTCCCTGGAGCAGCGTCCTTAACCACCACAAACTCCCGTTACCAGAATCCCAGATTCAAAAGTACAGTGAACCTGATTCATTGTAACCAACCTGGCCTTCGAACTATGGTGCCTGTTCACAGAAGCAGGCTACGTAAAGCAGAACTCAAAATCATTTCACTTCTGTTTGATTCATTCTTTTCTGTTTAAGACGACGACAAATGAAACATTGTGAAGAGATAGAGCTGGGTTCTGCCGCTGGCAGGGAACTGCGGTGTGAGAGGGACTGGCTCTGAGTGGACGTGGTCAGTGGGGAGAAGCCGCAGCAGCAGGCCCGCGACCGGGCAGGGCGGTGATTGAATGATGGCATGGGGGGGGAGGGGTGTGCTCCTGTACAGTGCTACAGCCTCAGCAACCCACAGGGGCAGTTTCACCCGCCCCAGAAGGACTCGGTCACAGTGGGTGTGGTGTTGTGGGCGTTCCTCATTGTAGACGGGAGTGAGCACCACGGGATGGGTATCCTCCTCTGCAGGGTGGAGTGGGCATGGCACTCGAGAGATGCCCCACTCTGTGTTTTCTTCCTCACTTGTAGATTCATTGACACGAGTGAGTCTCAGGAAGGCAGCCAGGCAGTTGGCTTCATGTGCCCACAAGTGCGGTCCTTCTTCCAGCCTGTCAGGTGCTTGTCCTTCCACCCACGGGCCTCCTCTGACAGGGGGAGTCAACCCTGGGCTTCAGTGGGAGGCACCCCTGAACACAGGATGCCGGTGTGTTGCGCCTCAGTCCCCATCACCTGCACGGGCGCTCCTCACACTGTGCCTTGCCCGTCAGCACCTTCCAGACTGGTGAGCAAAACCACCACCTGCCCCGAGTTCCGCACGTGTGCCTAACACAGGATGTGTTGGTCTAGTTGGGCTCCAAGTTAATACAAGAGAACCTCCCCTCCCTCCTTGGCAGGGAGGGACACAGCTCTTTGGAGTCGAATTGTCCATCGGTCTGAATTTGTTTGGCATTTGGTTAAAGATTCAGGGAGTAGCAGTATTCCGGTGTTTGGATGGCTTATTGATTTTTTTCCCCTTAAAGATTGCTTGGAAAGGAATTGAAGATAAGCTTAAAGACCTTTGGTAGTTACGTTTCACAGTAAATGTTTTGAGGCGTGTTGGATTTTGGTGTCCAAGTCACGAAAGACTAATTGTCTGCCTGTTATCTGGTTGTATATCCTGAATTTCCAGACTGAAACTTGGAAATGGCCTGTGATAATCTTCAAAATGCCATTTTGGTGGAATTTCATGTGAGTTTAAACAGCTGCATTGAACTTTCCTTTGTCCTTTAAGAGAATAGGACCATATTTGTCTCACATCTTGTAAGGAAATACCGAGGAGGAATAGGGATTGGCAGCCCTGCGCTAACGATTTAGGATGAGGATGCTTGTGGGTGATTTTACTGCCACGATGAGAGTGGCTGTGTGTTTGACCAACTAAGCCCACTTATTTTCTGGAGAGTGGATTGAACAGTCTTCCCAAAAAAGCTTGTGTAAGAGAGAGCGAGATAGAGTCAGGCAGGCAAGGCAAGGAAGGCAGGGAAGGAAAGAGAGAGAGAGAGGGAGAAAGAGAGAGAGAGAGAAATTGCTCTTTCGAATGCAAACCAGAAACATTTTAGTGGATGGTGCCAGAAGTTGTTTCTCTCTCTGAAAGAGACATTGGTAGTCAGTCATTTTACTTCTGTCTACCTTTTGTGGTAATTTAAAAAAATCACGGCATAGTTAGGGTTATTGTCAGCTTGTGTAGATAGAGGGCTTCTGCCACCTGTCTATGTTCCAGTGTTAGTTTGGTCCAAAGCCGACCGTTCTGTTTTTCCTCATAAAATCTGAAAGTTCGTATGATGGAGTCAGTATTAAGGTTAGAACATTATGTAGGTGTGGTGTCCTGAATACTGCCTCGTAGACTTGGTTCATGGTGAGCCGGGCTGCTGCTCAGAGGCCAGTGATTCAGACTGAGGGGGAGAGAGGCCAGCCAGCCTGCAGGAGGACGGCAGCGCTGTGTGCAGGGTTCCAGCCCGGGACCCTCTGCAGGGTGCATAGCGCTTGGGTGTGGAATCCGAGGGAACTGGCCACTTGTGTGGTGCTGTCGTTATGTTTCTGCATTGTTTGTTGAGACAAAATCAAAGTGGAAGTGGAGGGACAGGCGTTTTTGTTTTTGTTTAAAACGTGTGTAGGAATTTCATCACACGCCTGAGTGTCTAACACAGGTATGTTCCAAGGGGAACTGTACGGATTAATACATGTTGGACCTGAAACGTTTAACAAGTGTGTAGGAATTTTATCAAACTGTCTATATCTGAGTGTCTTACATAGACGGACGTGTTCAGAAGGGAACTGCACGGATTAATACATGTCTGTCCTGAAACTTTTAGAAGGCACATGGCCAGCAGTCCGATGCTCACACGGACCAGGGGAAAGGCCAGCAGGGGTCCTGCAAGCAGCAGCGCCGGCCGACCGGTCAGTAGTGTGGGTGTACATCCCTCGTCTGAGTCTAATGGGACTCCTCCATTGGCACGGCCAGACTTCTTTTCCTGTCTCCCGTTCAGCTTTTCTGTGGAATACCTTCACAAGACAGGTTTCACATATTGAGTTCACAGTGTCTGTTGTAGACACCAGAGACTCATTCCTTTTCTGGAAACACTCGGGGGGCTAGTGACTTAGGAGGCACTGTGTTTTGTCAATAGTTCGTGATCTTCTAAATAACCGACACTTACATCTTCCATCATTCTGACTAGATGTGCGCATACCTGTTGGCCTGGGCCCACTGACTTAACCTGCTGGCCTGGTATGTGCTGTGAGTCCCCCAGGGCCGCCCCAGGGGGCAGTGGTGCCCTGAGTGGGGAGTCCCTCCTGAGACTCATTGGTGGGAACACACGGCGTCGTGCCCACGCCATGGTGAAGAGCTCCACTGCTAACCAAATGATCTGCAGGAGGAAAGACCTGGTGGTGTGGTCCCCACAGAGCTTCACACCAGGAAAAAGCCCATTCTGACTCACTGCAACCGACAGGACAGAGCGGAGGGGTTCCTCTGGGAACCCGTGAGTATGGAACTTTTCGGGTCGGGGCAGCCAGCCTCATCTCTTTCCCAGAGAGTGTAATACCAATCTGGTCGTCAGCGCCCCAACACCTAGCCTCCCATGACACCAGGGTCTTCCCCGTGAGGATCGATCCCAGCACGGGAAAGACTGGCTCACGTCCATCCTGGCCGATGGCATCAGGGATCAGACTGTGACTGACAGCAGCAGCACACCTGTCTGAAGGTCGTTGGTGTTCACAGTGGAACATGTGTCTTTGAGGGTCCTAACTTTAAAAAAAAAATTCAATGAATTAATTTTACAGCATCCTTTGATTACAAGCAAGAGCCCTAGTACGATAGTCGGTTGGATGCTGGGCTGCTAACCTCAAAGTGAGCAGTTTGAACCCACTAGCCGCCCCTCGGGAAAAAGACGAGGCTCTCTGCCCTTTCTCTGTCTGCTCTTTACAGCCCCGGACACCCACAGGAGCAGCCCTGCTCCATCCTATGGGGTCACTAGGGGTTATAATCAGTGCTCGCTCTCTCTCTCTCTCTTTCTTTCTCTCTCTTTATATATATATACACACCCACCCACACACACACACACATATATATATATATATATATACACATATATATCTTTCCATTGGTATGTGATGACAGCCCAGGAATCTTCAAGGTCTGACCGAAAGCCTTCAAAATGCCGAGCGCTTCAAGTATGCGTCACGCACCAGAACTCAGAGCATCTTTGCTTCTCACCCGTCCCAGTGTGAAGGCTGTGAAAGGATGTGTGGAGCGGCAGTGGGTGCTCTGCGAAAGGTGAAGCTTTTCGCTCCCTTGGGCAAAGGCTTGGCTTATCAGATCACCAGCTGATTTGTTTTTTTAACCTTTTGACGCTTCTCTAAAGTTAGTGTCACTCCATCAAGTAATGGCTGGAGAGATACACTTTCAGGTGATTGGGAAAGTAATGGTGCACTGCACATATACCTGCTTAGAGGCGGTTAGCCTTCAAAAAGAGAAGAGGCCACGCCTGATTTCTGATGGGTTGGGGCTCATCTTTGAGACAATAGTTCTGTGTGCATTCTGAGCTCTGGCTGGTGCACAGGCCTGACAGCTCTGGACCGCTAACAGAAAGACGGCTGGTGTGAGTCTCCCCAGAAAGGTCTGGTGACCTAATTTCCAAACCACCTGGAGGGAGCATTGGACGCACATGGGCCCACCCTCAGTCAGAATGGACTCCGGGGCACCTTGTTCTGGCGAGAGACTTGCTGCAGTGTGACAGCTAATGTTCTCTGAGGTCCCCACCTTCCCCCTGCCCGTGCTGTGAACATGGACCCTGCGTTAGTCGGTTTGTGAAGGTAACCTTCTGAGGTAGATGCTGCTCTTAACATCTCCACCTTACAGAGAAGGATCACCCACTGCCTGCCGTCCCGTTGATCCTGAAGCACAGTGACTCTGCAGGACTCCTATGGGTTTCGGAGACTGTAGCTCTTTAAGGGAGCCAGCGGTCTCATCTTTCTCTTGCGGAGTGGCTGGGGGGTTTGAACCACTGACCTTGTGGTTAGCAGCCCAAGACTTAACCGACCAGGGTTCTTTCTGGATGAGTATGCTGAGGCAGAAATGGGGCGAGTAACTTAGCCAGGGTCCCACCGCGAGCAGGCCAGGCAGTTTCCTGCCCAGCAGTCTGGTGCCAGGAACTGCATGCTTCCTCACTAGGACTGCCTGCTTGGTGACCCTGGACGAGGTACTGATTGCCCAAACACTGGAATTGTCCTCCCTTCCGGAAGGGCTAAGGCAACCACTTGGTTGTCTGTCTGTCTGCAATTAAACTTGTGTACTCTTGAAAGTTGTGGCTTTGGTTTGGCGGCCTCCCAATTGTATGACCCCCTGGCTCCCTTAGCTGAGGAGGTCTGCTGGCACTGTGGGCCAGGTGCTGGGCTGCCAACTGCAAGGCTGGTGATTCGAACCCAGCTCCCGCTTTGCAGGAGAACGACGAATCTGTTTGCTCCCACTGAGATTCACAGTCTCGGTCTCGGTGAGAATCGACCCAGTGGCAGCAGTGTAATTAATGCTCCTTGGGTGAGGAGACGTGACATGATTTCAGGGGAGTAAGGTTTAAATATGTTTCTAAAGATCTGCTAAATCAATGCCCTGAGGAACTTATCTGCTGCTTGCGTGTGCTTTATGTCATGTGAGTTGCCCATTAATCATCACAGCAGCTTTCCAAAGTGCGTATGTTCATACCCTGTAGCCAGTAGATCGGGTGTGCTGGCGCGTGCCCCCAGCCGACACTGGCTCACAGTGACGTGACCCATGTGACCGACCCAGCAGAGCTGCCGGCCCCCGTGCGTTTTCCTGGGCTGTTGTTTGAGGCATAGGGCCTTTCTTTCTGGTTCAAACCGCTGCCCTTTCAAGTAGCAGCCGGTGCTCGACCATCATGCCACCAGTCAGCGGGGTTTAACCCTTTAAATGAATGGCCAGTCCAGCATACTGTCACTTGTTCCCCTTTCTAGCACCTGGGTTATTATCACTTGTTTCCGTTTCTGGCAGCAGGGCTTTGTGACTGTCTGCTGTCGCAGGGAGGAGTATTTTGCCCCACTCATCGATGGGGACAGACGTGCAGAGCCAAAGTGCCACCCGAATTCCCTCGAGGCCCCTGCACTGGCCGTGCTTGGAGGTCATCTGTAGGACAATGACTGCGTACCGTCTCCCTGTCTCTGCCAGCTCAGCCTCTTTGCCCCCAGAGCCCTCTTCCTCTGTGCCTCAGAGCGACTGCTGTCCATCCATCTCATACAGAAGATGCATTCTCGGTCAAGGGAGCCCAGTCGCCTAGTTTAAGGAGGACTTCATTCGTCTCGATTTAACCTTCAAAGCTGTGTCCATGTTCCCCCAGGCTCAGTATAGCCAGTAAATCTGGTTTCCAGGAAGAATTACAAGCTCTGTTCTGCAATTGCAACCCCCCGCCCCACCTTTTGGAGGCCATCTGCTTTTTACAAGTGTCTGTTTCCTTGTCTGTAAAACGGGGTGATGATGTACTAGTTACATAGAATAGTTAGGATTAGATAAGATTCTTCATTGTTTTGTTCAACTATTCAATCTAGAAGACCAGGCACACAAATTATAGGGACTCAAATATTGTTTCTTTTTTTTCTTCAAGGCCAGTAAGTGTTTGTCAAGTTGGAATGACGTTTCTGATCTGTTGCTTGACGTAAGAAGGTGTAGAAATAACACCCACGAGATGACGGGATTGTGGGGGGGGGTGAGAGCCATTTGGAGTGGATGCAGCTGTCATGTCATCGTCTGAGGGCAGGCCTTGTCATGGCCAGGCATCATTTCTCCCTGTGTTCCTTTCGTCGTACTGTTGAAGCTGGTACGTTTCAAGGCAGGGCCTGCGTCGGTGACTCGGATGGCTCCCTCTTTACTTAATCAGAGCAGAGACGGAGGGCTGTTTCAACATGTGTGGTCTTGTCTAAACTCTGGAGGGATTCACACTACCTCCAGCTTAAAAGATAATGTCCTAGGATTGATTGTGGTGATGATTGTACAACTCTCCTTGATAGGATTGAATTACTAAAGTGTCTGACATGTGGATGAAACATGACAATAAAACTGTTGAAAAACAAAGAGAGAAACACAACGTAAAAATGATCAAGAAATGATCTGTAAATGCATCTGTCCAGTTTGGTGCACTTAAGGATATGTCACGTCCGTGGTTCAGCAAGCTCGGTATCAAGCATCAACCGAGAAGTTGCGCAGGGCCCGCGGATGAATTCATAATTGCCGTGGGGGGACAAGTGAGTGGTGAGCTAGTGGGCGGGAGGTTTCCAACCTTATCGTAGTATGAATTAGACTTATTGGTGCCTGGAAAATTCAATAGCTACGTGTTAAGAAAGGCTTGGACACTTTGACATTGAAGTGCCTCTGAGGTCTTGTAACTGGGGTTCTAACAAAAGCAGGCCCCTGTCCACTTTGATGTTGGGGGGCCACCACGTCTGACCAATTAACCTGGGAAGGTGGACCGTCAGTGCGAGAATAAAGCCGGCAAGAAGGTCCCCGAGGGGAAGAAGGAAGGCGTCTCTCTCCCGAGCTGCCCTAGAGATGGCAGGACCTCCCAGTGAAACACAGCAAGCAAAGATAGCCTTGCATGGGTACCAAGATAGGCGTTCTTCATCGAAAACAGCAACAAACAGCTCCTGAGAACTGGAGGAGCCATCTGCTGTAGTGGGGAAGGCAACCCTATTGGCTGCACCTTGCATGGGAATTCCTGACTTTACTTCCTTAATCCCTTCCCCTGCGCACGTCCTTGATTCAGCCAGGGGCACCTCCATCCTTCCAGTTGTTAGAGCCGGCCCCCAACCACGGCCTTCTACCCGAACTTATCAGCACACTCGCTCTTCCGCTGCCCTGCCCTGGGTGCAGCCAGCAGCACCTCTGGCCCAGATTCTTCATAAGCTGGTGACTTCTGTGACATCTGCTTTCAACATAGCTGCCCACTGAATGACCCTCTCATCAGGTCAGTCAGTTAACAGCCCCGCTCTGCTCAGAAGCCTCCAGTGCCTGCACAAGTGTGTACCCTCTGACTGCCTGATAGCTACCTCCCTGAGCTCACCTGACACCTCTGTCCTGGTGGTTCCTCAATCACAGGGGCTTCAAACATGCCCCTGCAGGACCTCTCTGCTGCCTGGAGGCCCACGTGGCAGACTTCCTCACTGTCCTCACACATTGGTTCTCATCCCCTTACCCTCATGAAGGATAAGGTCGCACTTGGTCACACTGTCTCCCCCCCTCCCCCAGCATTTATTTTCATTGAGTGCACTACACATCTTGTGTGGGTTGTCTTACACACCACACCAGAGTCGTGAGTTTCAGGGGGCAGGGTGTTTTATTTGCTCACCTGGAGCGCGGTGTGCGGCAGACGGTATGTGCCCCGTACCTAACAATGGACTCATTCAGAAGGGAGCCCAGTGACAGGGCGCAGTCTCACGATCGTTGACTCAGACATTTCTTTCAGTGAAGGATGGGGTAGTCATGGAAAGTTCTAGAAAAGAGTGGGACTGCTGAGGAGAAATCGACACCTGTGGGGCCCGCAGCCGAGATGCAGGGTCCGTCTGCACGAACACAGGTGGCCTCACCCGACTCTGCCACCCTGCCCTCTGCCTGGTCCTGCTGCACTCCTTAATGGGTATCTCGGTGGCTTCGCCCCCCCAGCCCGTCTTTTCACATCATAGGCTTCTCTCTGAAAGTTGGAATAGTGGTATATATTTTAAAAGCTCACGTGTGTCCTGGAATATGGTGTCTATTTCTACAGCTTTATCGAGATTAGTTCACGTACCATAGAGCTGCTCTGTTGATAGTGGCTGGTGTTTAGCGTGTTCGCTGAATTATGCGATTGTTATTGCAGTTAATTTTGTCATGTTTCAATGCCCCCACCCCTCCCGAAAAACCCTAAAAACAACAAAACCCTGCACATCTTTGCAGCCTTGCCTCCACGGTCCTCTCCCCAGCCCAGCGCAGCCACTGGTGTCCGCGTGCCTACCGTCTGCCTCTGTAGAGCTGCTCAGTCTGTACCCTTCTCACCGAGGGCCTCGCACGACAGGGGCCTCTCTCAGACTGGTTCCTTTCACTTGGTGCGCACAGTTTGCGAGGTCCCCCGTGTGATCCGCACACACTCCGCATTGTGACTTCCCAGGCTGACTGAGGCCCGTGGTCTGGCTGTGTCACGTTTTATCTGAATCGTTGCCTTTTTCTTCACGGCATGAACAGTGCTGCTCTAGCGTTTGAGCAAAGCGTTGGCGTGGGCGCGAGCTTTCATTTCTCCCACTGCACCCACGGGCAGAAGAGCTGGGTCGCATGTAGCTCTCTTCACTAGGAAGCGCCAGACGGGCCTAATCAGTCCCCCTGGCTTCACATTCCCTCTCCAGGAGAGCAGAGCCACCTGATGAATATTAGGGGCCCTCGAGGTCTGTAGGTGGGGTGGGGAGGTGCTCTCCAGGGGGACAGGGGGATCCTGCCTGAGGTTGACCCATCTCTCTGGCTATATTTTCTAGTGTGCTCTTGACCCCCGCTGCCCTGGCCTCCTTGCTGTTCTGAGAACACAGCTCATTCGGGGCTCTCCCATTAGGACCCCTCTTTGCCTTGACTTTTACCTCTGCCTGGACCGTCCTGTCTTCAGAGAGCTCCTCCATGTCTTTGTCCGGATGTGCAGGCCTTCTCCTGAAGCCCCTTGGCCCCACCCCCGGGAACTGACCCCTGAGGCCTCACCACTCCCAAGCCTCCTGCTAACCACGATTAGAAAACACCTTCTCCCCCACTGAAGCGCGCCCTTCACGAGGGCTGCGATCCCATCTGTCACCTGCCATGGGGACTCCTGGAGCCGGGATGAGGCCTGATGCATGCTGGGTGAGCCCGTCACGATGTGGTTAGGAAATAGTACCTTCCATGTTCATAGCTGCATTTAGCTTCCCTTCAAGCATATCCCTGTTTCCTCATCATAAAAGCATCCAATAATGCAGATACATATTTAAAAATTATTTTACATGAAAAAAAAGGGTCCTGACCCCGGAGCCAGGCTTTCCCCCCGTGGTAAACCAGCAGGAGGAGGATGAGGACACAGGGACAGTCCAGTGTCTTCCTTGGGGTTGTCACGATGCTTGTGGTTCCAGTTTTTACTTTCCACTGGGTGTTTTTCTACAGCAGACACCAGAAGTAGAATTGTTGGGAGAGAGGAAAGGCCAAGTGCTGTTTTCCGAGTAAAATGTCTGCCCAGGTACTCTGTAAGGAGAGTCTCTAGGCTCCATCTCTCCCCCACAGCGAGGGTGCTCAGCCTCTGATCTCTGTCAGCCCGAGGAAAGTCCCCTTTCAGTCGCTGAGGGTGCACACTCACAGTTCTGTATGACTTGGGGTTTGTATTTCTGCAAAGTCCCTGTTTGTACCTGGCCTTTAAGTTTATGAAGTTTTTTCCCTCTATCAGTGATGTCCAGGATGTTCTGTGATTTTGGCTGTAAGTCTATGTCCGTCCGTCACGCACACTGGCAATATTTGATTTCGGTTTTCGCTGCTGCTGTCCGCAGGTTCCACTGGGTCACTTCTGACTCAGCGACCTGGCCTGCGCCGACCTCTCCAGGGATGACCCATTGTTGCAGCCTCTGCGTCAGCTGTCCATCTGGATGGACTACCTCGCGTTCGCTGACCACCTCCTTTTGGAAGCACGGTCCAGAGCTTGTCTTTTACAAGTCGTTTACGGAGTCTTTCTGGCCATCGCACATTTCAGATGTGCCTGTTATTGACCCGTCTTTTTCTCTTGGCTTCCTTGCAGAAGGAGCTCTGCACTGCTCTCTCGGGGTGACAGCCACATGCTCACCTGCTCTCTCAGGGTGTTTGGAATCTTGTTTTCCATGGTTTCCTCTTTTAACTCACCTCAGAGTGATGTATATGACAGTATGATGTCAGAGTTCCAACACCCCCCCCCCAAAAAAAATAAAAAGGGACAGCTCACCAGTTCTTTGTTGATGTGCTGCCCCTTCCTGGGAAAGGAGTGCCATCCGTCCCACATGTGCCCTCAGGCACCTTGTGCAGCTTCATCGTCGTGCCCTGCCCTTTCTCATGCGAGAGCTGCAGGATTTCAGTGTTTTCAAGGAGGAGCTTGTCCCATGTACCTGAGTGTATGGGCCAGAGTGTACATTTTCTCTTCTCGGGGCATGTTAGGATTAGCTCATCTCTGTCGAGATTTTGATGGGAAAGAAACCCAGGTCTCTAGCACAATCTTTAATGGTCGAGTCGTAATGGCTCCCTGTATGTTTATCCCATCTTTTATTAGACAATGATTGGTCCAAAATGATCATCCTTTAACATATTGGCCTTATCATTTGGCTTCCTTAAAAAAAGTCCAGGTATTCGTGAGTTCTAGGTTTTGTCAGAAACTTTTAATGGCTTTATAAGTTTATTTGTACTAGTTTGCTAGGTACAATAGGACAAACATGCCCGGTGTTGGGGCTACATAATCACAAACATGTTTACTTAGGGTCAGTTTCTAATGCAAGTGGTGTGGGTGACTAAGAGGTGTACGTCACAGTGCTCAAAACACTCTGACTTTATCTGACTTAATTCAGTATTTCCTTAACTCCCTCGCCAGACATGGAGCAGCAGCAGTAGGCTAAAAACAATAAAAAGTAACCCCAACAAGTGAAACAATGGGAAGTCTCTCCCACTCATAATTAGTTACACTGACATCGGGCAGATGGAAGTGTTGAGACTGCCTTCGTGGAGTGGGACGTACGGAGTCGGGGGGTGGGGTGTGATGGCCACCAGGAATGAATCTACACGGGGTGGGGGAAGGGGGACAGCAACTCTACCGCTAACCTGTACTGTCGAGCAGAGTACCCAAGCACAGAAAGCCCCCTTTCCTGGGTTCTTGGTATCTGCCATGTTCAACAGCATATCCTGAATTTGGGGTGTGGTGTCTGCTGACTTTTTGTCGAGCAGAGGCAGAGGAATCCGAGTTCAAATTCGTCTGCTGTCTGGTAAATGTGTCCATCCCACTGCCATGGATCCCCTTGGCCTCGTAGTTGTCCTGTAGACTGCAGAACTGCACCAACGTACGGGTCTTCTGAGACCAGGCAGAATGCCAGTCTTTCCTGAGCAAGTGACCTGGTCTCTCTTTCTCCCCGTGGAGTTGCTGGTGGGTTTGAACCGCTGCTGCCTAGTTGGCAGCCTACGTGCTCAACCCACCATGCCCCAGGCTCCTGAGGACCAGCCTAGATGTGGGCTGCCCTGAGACGCCATCATTCTCCCCACGTCATTTGTGCCAGGCGTGAGACTATCTGTCTGAGGATCCTTCCTAAGACAGAAACATGAGTTTCTTACTCAGCACCTTGTCTTGGCCCCCAACCCTGCACACTGGCACAAAGCCAGGCAGTGCTGGCTCAGAGTATGTGCCCCGCCCTCCCCAACCCACCCACACAGTGACCACAGGGGAAAGCACAGGAGCGTGCTCATCTGTTGTTAAAATGATTCCTAGGTGGTCTTGAAGGATTCCATGGTGGTTCTTTATGGATGGATCCAGAGAAATGAAGCCACTCCTTCGGTGGGTGTGGTCTTCTCTGTACGAGAGCTGCCCACCACTAAGACTCGCTGTGCAGACATTTCTGAATGAGGAATTCACACCTGTCAGGGTTCATTCTAGGGCCGTTTTCTCACACTTGACATCAAAGCTAGTTACACAAAATGAGCTTTGTTTTCAAACTTTCACGCACTTCTTATGAGTATTACCATCTCCTCTGGCTTTATGAGAGCCCCCTGCACCCCTGCACTAAACCGCCCCACTGTTTAGTTCGCTAATCGAGCTATTATAGACGAGATGAGCCTAGTCTGTATGCGTCCACCGGGACGTCATGTAAACAGCCCTTCGTGTGCTTTGGCCACTCAGGGCAACTCGAATATCGAGTAAGATAAGCAAAGGCAGAAAGCACGAGTGGAGGCATGTCCCACAGGGACTTTCAGCCACTGTGGGGTGTGCGTTCTTCCCACCTCGTGCCTTTTGACTCTGGATCTGGTTTATTTCTTGTCGTTATCACCGCATTTGTTTGTGTTTTAAATGCTGTATGCTTCTCTGCACTGAGCACTCTAGCACTCTGGCAGTTTGTAGACATAGACGGTGGGTGAGTCACCTCAAAGGCCAGCGAGCCTGCAGCTATGTATTGAGCACTGACCGTGTTCTGTGAAATCCCCGCTGAAATGTGATGGCTTGGTGGGTCGTGGTGACTCACTGGGTTTGTGCTGCAGGCATCGGAGCCTGTTGACTCAGCCTTGACTGCGGTGACTGTGAGCTGCTGCTTTTCATGCGTTGCCTCAGTCCTACCCTGGAAGGTAGGTGCAGTGCTGTTCTCCCTTTCCAGACGAGGCGGCAGGCACAAACAGGCCACAGCATTTGCCCAGCATCCTGTCGCCAAGTTAGCAGTGGGCTCCGCATTTTAAAACTTGGAAATTACTCTTCCCTTGAGTATTTCACTCAGCATCATGCCTAACATGTCTGCTTTGATGAGCCCACCTCCTGGTGGTTATGGCCTATCTCCCAAATGCAGACAAAAGAAGCCAGACCAGCTGCCCTTGCGTTGACTCTTAGGAGAACCGTGCTCTGTGGGGTTTCCAGTGGCTGCTGTTGGGGAAGCAGGCTACTAGGCCTTTCCCCTGCTGCCCTGTGGGTGGGCATGGCCACCTGCTTTCGATTAGCAGTGAGCCCCTCCCTCTCTGCACCTCCCAAAGACAACTCTGTCCTAGTACAAGCAGTCATCCTGACCGCTTGCCATCAACTTGGTTCTGACTCATGGGGGGCCTGGCCTCCTGGGGCGCGGTGGAGCTCTGTCCTGTGGGGTTTCCAAGGAAGGCTGTGGACTTTGGGGTGCTGGCTTTCAGACCCGCACCTTTGGGCAGGTTTGAGCTGTCGACCTCGCAGCTAGTAGCCGGGCGAGGAACTGTCCGTGCCTCCATTTACGTTAGGCCTGTGATTATATTCTGAATTAGCACCCCGTACTTTCATACATAGCCCTTCTGTTGTTTTAAACCATCGTCTTCTGTGTTCATACCGGTACTTTCCCATCTAGCACTTAAATGGTTTCAATGCATTGACTTAATTTCTGTCTCCCTCCCCATAATAGGAAATAAGCTTCATGATAACTGGAGCCACATCTGTCTTTATTTCTTTAACCCGCCCCAGCCTCTGGAATAAAGAGTGCAGAGGACAGGCCCATTCTGGGCGTGGGGTGAAGTCCCCGGAGAGGGAAGTGTGATTATTAGCTCGTGGCATTGTTCTGTGTCCTCATTAGGACGGCTGGGTGGTTTTCTGACTCGTCTTCAGGGTTTCATGACAGCAGGGCTGCCCTGGTCTGACTTGTTGGAATTGAGGGGAAGTTTTAAGCCACCAAAACCCTTGGTTGTCATGGAGCCCTTGGGGTGCAGCTGGGTGAGTGCTGGGCTGCTACCTGCAAGGTTGGCAGTTCAAACCCACCAGCTGCTCTGAGGGAGAAAGCGGAGGCACGGAGACCCCTGTCGGGTTGGCTGTGGGTGGGTGCAGGTTAACAGCAGAGCAGGTAACTGTGGCTCCTCCAGGTGTCCTGAGCTGGGAGCTGCTCTGAGGCTCCAGGTCTCCCTATCGAGTCTCCAGTAGCTGTTCTGTCCGGGAGGATGGGTCCCTGTACTTGTGCTGTGTGGTACGGCCAGGGCGGGGGCATTGGAAGGGACATCTGTCGGGGTAGCCAGCATTTTTAGTTACGGAAATTTTACATATTCATGTTTAAATGTTTAGATTAGAATATGTTAAAATTGCATATATCTATGCCCACACCCTATGCAGATGAAGACCTTGACATGATTGGTCTGTGTGAGATGACAGAGCTAGTGACCAGTAAAGCGGGAGCGACCACCTAAGTGTTCTGCCCCGTTTGAAGCCCTTGCACTTTGATTTAGGTGACTTGTACTTTTCCAACGGGCATATTTGAACTTGTATTTTCCCAGTGATTAGATTTTTTGGTGAGTGAGGCTCCAGCGTATACCCAGCCCCCATAGGAACATTGCGTAGTCACTCAGCCCTGCAGAACATCACCCCACAGCTGAGCCCCTTCCTGTTCCCCTCACAGACTTCTCTCTCGGGGCTGTTGCCCTGGAGTGAGTTCCAATCAGGCTTCCCTGTAGCAGCTCTGTCCACACCACCACTGCCACTGCCACCCTCACCCCCACCTCCCCGCCACCCCATTGAATGTGCTTTTTCTAAGATATTGCCAAACCCAAACCTGCTGCTGCCACCAAGTCGGTTCTGACTCATAGCGACCTGCCAGGCCAGGCCAGAACTTACCTTTGGGTTTTTCTGAGGTGGGTTGACCTGCTGGCCTTGAGGTTAGCAGCCCTGCTTGTAACCACTGGGCCACCACGTGTCAAACACGTACAAAGAAGAGGCAAGAATCTCCGCAGAAAGAGGTGTCCCCTGGGTGGCACAGGTGGTTAAGGGGAGCGCATCTGGGTGCTAACCACAAGGTTGGAGGTTTGAGTCCACCCAAAGGGACGTGGGAAGAGAGGCTGGCAGTGGACCTCCCCTCTCAGACGTGGAGCGAGGCCCTCAGGGCTGGAATCCTGTTCTGGGTCTACAAACACGAGGCCGACTGACTGGCCACCTGAGGGGGCCAGGGAGGGGTTGCCAGGGACCGGAGGCTTCCTTGTAGATCCATGGGGATGTTTCTAGACATTACACAACTCTGTAAACCAGAAGCGATGGAGTATTTGAAATGAGACGTTCCGATGGCATAGGAGTTATATTTTATTTATTTTAAGGATCATTTTATTGGGGGGCTCTTACAGCTCTTATAACATTCCATACATCAGTTGTATCAAGCAATTGGGTGTATATGTTGCCATCACCATTTTCTAAACATTGCTTTCTACTCGGGCCCGTGAGTTAGTTTTGAAGAAGAGAGGGGTTCCGAGCTCCGATGGAGGGTCTCTACAATGTCGTGTAGCTATAGTTGGTACATTTCAGAGCGCTGGCCCAGCCAGTATCCTCAGTACCTTTTGCTTACTCTAGACAAGTGACATTTTGTTAAAGGAACACAGGATGTCCAATCTAACCCTTTGCTGAGACACAGCATTGAAAACTGACACCGCCCTGCCCCCGTGTGCCGCCAGAAGCTGGTTGTTGGTGGCGAATGAGGGTGTCTGGCACCGTGCTCTAAGTTTAAAGCACCACACATACTACGTCCGTTTGCTGTGATTTTTAAGGTATCAAGACTTTTGTAGATACCCACACGCAAGCTACAAAATCACAAAAGGTGTCACTGTCTGTTTTGCTGCCATGCTTTTGTTTTGGACCCCTCTGTTCCCCGTTTGAACCGGGTGGTGATGGGTGCCTTCACCTGCCTTAGCAGCCACCTGAGTGCTGTGTCTCGTGACCGCGTGCCTGGGCGGCCGGCGGTTGACTGAAACTCCCTCTTCTTCTTTCAGCACTTCCGTGTGGACCCTTTGGACAGACCCATGAGACGCGGGGGGAGTCACGAGATCGCAGCAGGACCGTAAGGCCTGTCCGCGGCCCCACAGCCTGTGGAGATGAACGGGGAGCAGCAGCTTGATGCAGGTACTGGCTCTCCTGGGGCGCGGAATCGGGTGTCTGCCCATCGCGGCGCGTGCGGTCTGAGGTCTGACTTGCCTTTCTATCTGGCACTACGGTTTTGCTGACAGTGTCTGCTGAGCCAAACAAGTCACTTCTGATAGACGGGCTTCTCTTTTGAAGCGAACATTTTGGTTTGACTGTGGCTTTCTCGTTATTCAAGGATTGTTATGGGGGCCCGGGAAGGGGCACAGATGCAGCAGGGATGGGCTCCATGGATGGGTTTCTCTGTGCATGGGCTCAGGATGGGTTTTCAGTTCCTGGAAACAACAAATCAGGATGCTGTGGATAACTGCGGACCCATGATTGTGTTTTTCTAGGATCAATTTCCGGGTCGTACGGTAGGCATGTGTTTAGCGAAGAAACTGCTAAACTAATTCTCACATTGGCCGTTCCATTTGACAGCCCCACTAGAAATGTAGGAAAGAGCTGGTCTTTCACAGCCACACCACTGTTTCCAGTTCATAGCTGTTCTTATTTCAGTCTTTCTTCCTGGTGTGCGTGAGCTCATGAGTAGACAGCTCCGTGGTTTCAGTTGTGCAGCCCGAGTCAGTCGAATTCTGGAACATTCAGCACCCCAAATGGAGAGTATCAGCAGTACCTCTGTGTTGTCTGCTCTCCCTGGCCCTTCCCACCCTATACGGTGGGTCCAGACTCCTATCTCCAAGAGTGTGCCGACGATAATACTTTAAAAAGGGTTCTGGCGGTAAATCCGTGGAGAACTACCAGACATGTAAGCTGGATTCCAGAAAGGATGTGGGGCAGGGGACAACAGTACTGATGTCAGGTGGATCTTGGCTGAAAGCAGAGGGTGCCAGGAAGATGTTTGCCTCTGTTTCATTGACTGTGCAAAGGCCTTTGACTGGATTCTAGCACATTATGGACAATGTTGCAGAGACCAGGAATTCCAAAACACTTCCTGGGCTTTTGTGGAGCCTGCACGCAGACCACAAGGCACTTGGAACAAGGGGGAACCATGTGGTTTACAGTTAGCCCAGGGTTGTATTCTTTCACCGTATTTATTCAGTCTGTGGGCTGAGCAGCAGGACTGGGTGGGGAGGGAGCTGGACTCCGTCAGGATTGGAGGGTGGTTCCTAAACAACCTGCAGTCCAAGCTGACACAACCCTGCCTGCAGGAGGAAAGGACGAAGATGCATGTCTGCTGCTGAATTCAGGCGGGTCCCATGTCAGCACAGAGAAAATAAGCCCCCTCCTTCCTCCCCCCCCCCCCCCCCCCGCGCACAGGGAGCAGCACTGCGATAAGGGGGAAAGGATTTCATTTTCCATGGAGCCACAACAAATGCCCACTGGCCAGACCTGCCGCCAAAGACCCCTTTAAGGTGTGGGGAAAGCGAGAGCACTGCTTTGAGGTCCAGGTGTGCTTGGCCCCAGCCTCAGCCTTTCCTATCAGCCCACACGCATGCAAGGGCTGGACAGTGATTACGGAAGAATGCGGACAACGGATGTGTTTGAATTATGGTCACAGTGAGACTCATCTCACATCTCTTGGATGTGTGGTCGGGAGGGGCTGGCCCCAAATAAGGACATGACACTTGGTAAAACGGGGGACAGCAGGCGGGAGGACGCTCCTCCACGAGCGGGTGAGCGATGCGCTGCAGCAGGCGTTCTGGGACCTGGACATGGTTCTGTTGTGTTGTTGAGCGTGTGTGTGGCCGTGCGTGATGAGTCAGACCCCCTCAGCGGCCCTGGGGGCCATGACAGCAGGGGCTGATGGTGTTGAACATCTTGGACGAGCTCATGAGCCGTTGGGACGCCTTCTCGCTCAGGAGAGCAGGCCCTTGAGCTCTTTCACCAGTTTCCAGGTCGCCGTGGGTCCTCTGTTGTTGAGTTCCACCAGTTCTCTGTGTGGTTTCCAGACAGTGTTCCTTCTGTAGCCCGTCTTCACACTTTTGGATGGGGTCCTGTGAAGCATCAATGTCTTCTCTAAAAATCATTTTATTTGGGGGCTTGTACAGCTCTTATCACAATCCATCCATCCACCCATCTATTATATCCAGCACATCTGTGCACAGGTTGCCATCATCATTCTCAAAACATTTTCTTTCTGCTTGAACCCTTGGTATCAGCTCCTCATTTCCCCTCCCTCCCTCCCTCCCTCCCTCATGAACCCTTGATAATTAAAAAAATTTTTTTTTGCTATGTCTTACACTGACCAATGTCTCCCTTTACCCACTTTTCTGGTCTGTCCGCCAGGGAGGGGGTTATGTATAGATCCTTGTGTTCGGTTCCTCCTTTCTCTCCCACCTTTCCCTTACTCTCATTGGTCCTGAGGGGTTTATCCGTCCTGGATTCCCTGTGTTTCCAGTTCCTATCTGTGACAGTGTGCATCCTCTGGTCTAGCCAGATTTGCAAGGTAGAATTGGGATCATGATAGTGGGGAGAGGAAGCATTAAAGAACTAGAGGAAAGTTGTATGTTTCCTCATTGCTACACTGCACCCTGACTGGCTCATCTCCTCTCTGTGACCCTTCTGTAAGGGGATGTTTAGTTGCCTACAGATGGGCTTTGGGTCCCCACTCCGCACTCCCCCTCATGCACAATGATGTGATTCTTTTGTTCTTTGATGCCTGATACCTGATCCCATTGACACCTCATGATCACACAGGCTGGTGTGCTTCTTCCATATGTGGGCTTTGTTGCTTCTGAGCTAGATGGCCACTTGTTTACCTTCAAGCCTTTAAGACCCCAGACGCTATACCTTTTGATAGCTGGGCTCCATTAGCTTTCTTCACCACACTTGCTTATGCACCCGCTTTGTCTTCAGCAATCTTGTCGGGAAGGTGAGCATTATGGAAAAGCATCAATGTTTCCAATTGAATCCAATGTATCTACTTATTTTCCTTTTCTTTTGTGCGGCTGCCTCTGATATCACCTCTAAGAGACAGTTAGTGGCCTAGTTCAAGATCATGGAACTTGACCCTTGGGTTTTCTCCTAGGAGATTTATACTGTTCTTATGTTGAGATCTTTGATCCATTTTGAATGATTTCTTTTCCCGTGTGCACGTCTGTTGAAGACCGTTGCATTGCCTTGGGGGCTCTTGGTAAAACCCGTGGGGTGTATCGCAGTACCATGTGCCCTCTCACATGTCTCAGGCCTTTCATTGTGTTGATTGCAGCAGTGGGACCTTGATTCACACCATGGGGCCTGGGGGGGGGGGGAGGCGCGTGGAGGCGGGGAGCTCTGGTGGCAAAGGGGCCAGGAGCCAGGTTGCTGACTGCAGTGCCAGCTGTTCGAAACCACTGACCGCTCTGCCAGAGAAAGACAGGGTTTTCTCCTCACACGATGAGTCAGTTTCAGAAACTCACAGGGCAGTTCTACCGGCCCTGCAGGGTCCTCTGAGTTGACCTCAATACGCTGGCAGTGTGTGTGGGGTTTGGGGCAATGCTGGAAGTGCCCCAACGCAGAGAGAAGCCGTGATGGGACAGGGAAGAGAAAGAATCGCTTGACAGTGCCTGGATGGAGGTTGTCCGCTGCCGCCCCTGCCATCTTGAGGCACAGGAATCCAGGTAGGGGCCATACAAATGAAGAGAAGCCACACAGTCCCCACTGCAGCCGCGTGGCTCCAGCAGGTGCAGATGCCGCACCTTCCATGGAGCGCCTGCTAAGTCCCGTCCGTAACAGGCAGCTCTTCTGCGGGTGCAGGATTGCTGTAGCAAAGTGTGCCTCTAGAGTCTGATATGATTTGAGAAAAAGTAAAGTCCTTGCGTGAAGGCTGAAAGCACAGAAGGAAGGTGAGCGGTTTCAAGCTGGAGACTTCAGTACCAGTAAAGGGGGGGGGGGTTGGTCATTTTTGGAGATCTGGCTGAGAGGAGCCCAGAGTCACAGCCAGTCAGCAGGGTGGGTTCACTGGCTGTTTGTGAGAGGAGGTGGTTGTCTGCTCCTGTCAGAGTTTACAGCCTCAGAAGCCCTAGGAAAGAGCTTTTACTCTCTCCTGCAGGATCTCTGCGAGCCGAAATCGACTTGATGGCAGTGAGTTTGGTGTCTGGTTGCCTTAAAACCATCCAGATAACGGGAGAAGCCTGCTTGGCTGGCCAAGAGGCTGTAGGGAAGTTGGGGAACTCTTGAATCATCGGGGAGAAGAGGAGGTGTGCTTGAAACAGAAGTGCGTTATTCTGGGGGGAACGATGTCGCTGTGGACCCTTGTGAATGAGGAAGAGCAGTGACCACCGGGATGTAAGGCAGGAAGGGACAGGCTAGCTCTCCTGATCTGTGCAAACACAGTTGGGCTGGTCAGGAGCGTCCTCCTCTTGAGAGCCGCCAGCTCGCAGGCCCTGGATGGGACACGGTGAACACCGCTGCCAGTGTCTGGATCACACAGCATCCTGCTCCGGGAAAACCCTGCTTCTGCACAGGGCCATCGACTCTGTCTTGGAGGCAGGAAGCACCTGCCCGTAAGGAGCTGCTTTAAGACTCTTTTGATACTGGACGCAGGGTGGCCCTGCTGTGCAGAGCCTCATTTTCCTAAGTGGTAGTCTGAGATCACCGTCTGGTTCTGGGGTGTCCTCATCGATGAGCTTGGCGTTCCTTTCAGGCCTCATCCATCATCGCTGCTGGGAAGAGCATATGATGTGAAGCAAGAAAATGATAGTCTTTTAGTAATATAATTTTAACTTAACAGATAAGACTTTTATTTCTCATAATTTTCCTTTCGATAAAGTTTTTATTTGTTCATGATACTGATACCATTACCTGTTTTTACCCTTTGACATACCTTATAAATGTTTCAGAACACCAAGGCCAACCTTCCAAATGTCAGAAGATAACAGTGTAGTCAGTTTAAGATTCCTTTTGGCTTTCTTTGCTTCCAAATACACCTCCTAGAGGTTTACTTTTGAACACAATTTAAAGCAATCATGTGTGAGTGTGTGTATGTATGTATGTGTATGTGAATGTATTGTGTGTAGAAGTGTATGTGTGAATATATCGTGTGTATTTGGGGTGAGTGTGGTGTAGCCCCTCCCCAGCAGTTAGACCCATTTGTCTAAACTCATTTTCAATTTTCAGAGTTTATTTTTCCCCTCTGATTTGTCTTTCTATCTAGTTCCAAAGTTGAAATTCGGCAGCAAGGTGCCATCCTACTTCTATCCTGATACTTAGGCTAGCCCCAAACCCACCCCATCCTTAAAGTATCATGTTGGTGAGTTTTTACTGTATTTTCCCATCGCTTAGTTTTAGAATACAGCGGACGCTCCGGAGGAGGGCAGGAGAGAAAACAATAAAGGAGAGCTCTGCCCAGGGGTCTCCTGGGGCTTGGCCACAGATTTCATTTCTCAGGCGGCTGGGCAAGTGCACAGACAGAATATGCCTCCTTGAAAACCAGAACCTTATGTTAATTGACAAGACAAGAGCCAGTGTGACGGCTCACAGTCTCACCCCCCACCCCCACCGCGCCGTGCCCCTCGGGTCTAAAGAATGGTCTGAGCGCCCGAGAAAGGGGGATGTGGACTTGGAGCGGACATGGGTTCTCTAGTGACTCCAAGCACGAACGAGTATGAGCACATGTCTTAGTGTTTGTATTCTGTGCGCACTCACAGACACACACCCACGCGTGAGTGACAGAAAAACTCAGGGGTAAACTTGCTGCTTTCTCTGAGCAGACCCTGCTGCCTGTAGGGCTGGCCTCGTCTCTGGGCAGCTGGGCAGCACGCGCTCCCCGTCGATGGACGTCAGGGGTGTTTCCAGACTGGGTGGCACAAGTGGCGGCTGCAGTAAAGAGCCTGGTACTTCGGTCTTTCCCGGTTTTTTGCCAGCTTGTCTCTGGGATAGATTTTCAGGAATGGGATTGCTGGAGCCAGAGTACTTACGTCCATAAATCTGCCAGCTGTTGCCAGCTTCTCCCCAGAGGAGCGTGCCCTCGCCCACGTGTGAGCACAGCCTTGTCCCAGTGGGGTGCTCTCAAACTCCGGCCCCTCCCTCATCTGATAAATGAGCCCTAGTTTTGCATTTCTCCCGTGACAACTAAATTTTACACATCTTTCCATGTGTTCAAGGGCATTTTTTGGGAGGGGGTAAAACTTTTGCTTATTTTCTCATCATGGATGCCCGGCTCTGTCTTACTTTCGTAATGAAATTGACTTTCCACTCACCTGTGCTTCTGGGTGCTCTGTGCAGTCTTTGTAGCTTTTCTCTTTCCCAGGAAACGCTTCAGATCAGTTAAAAATAAGAACCAGTATGATAGATGCCCATGTCATGAAGAAGACTTAATAGACTTGGATATGGACCAATAGTTGCCCCCCATTTAAAAAGAAAGGAGACGTGACACATTCAGTGCCTGGTTGTGGCTGAGTGAAAAGGAATACGTTGCACAGCGGTTACACATGGTGGCCACTGACCATGAGGTCAGCAGTTTGGAACCGCTGGCCCCTCCGAGGGAGAAAGGCGGGGCTTTCTGTTCTTGTCAAGAGTAACCACCGTCACAGAAATTCACGGGGGCAGCCGCAGCTCTGCCCTGCTCTGACTCGATGGCAGGGAGTGAGGTGGGTTGGGATAGTGCAGGAAAAGGCGTCTGTGCTTATGGTTTGCTGGTCAACCACCTCTCTGCATGAGAAGAACTCCGCTCCCGTACAGAGTCAGAGCCTTCTCGATGAGCTAGAGCTACAGGTGCAGAAGGTGAAGGTGACAGTGAGGGAGAGTTCACTGGGAGTAGGGGCTTAGGGTGGGTGGCATGTGCTCACCACAAGGTCAGCAGTTCAGACCCACCAGCCGCTTGCAGGGAGTGGGGTGAGGCTGTTTGGTCCCAGACCCCTGTTTGCTGTGAGTTGGGATCAACTGGGTGGATGGCTGTGGGTTTGGAGTCTTAGGGGTTACTTGAGGGTGCTTCACAGCAAGCAAGCAGAAATTGTCCTTAAGTCAGACCCAAGCCAGAGAGAGGCGCTTCACCTGGGGTTGGCTTGTTTCAGGTGGTTCTACTGGCCGCCTGTGGTTGGGGCCTTTTTGATAACTCCCTCCTGACCCTGGATTCCAGGCCGCTCCCTCCACCGCAGAGAGGATGCTGCTCAAGTTGATGTGTGTCCTCCTTTCTCTCATCGTGCATGTGTCTTTACGAGCACGCTGTTACAAAGTTCTTTTGGAAACCTAAGTGCTATCTTGTTTCCATTTTGTACTTACTTTTTAAAAGTGGATTCATCTATACCAGCGCTGGTTCCTTTCACTTCATTTTGACACCCGTGTTTTGCTGGAGGGTCATGGTCACTTACTCTCCTCCCAGTGCTCCTGTCCAGTCTGCTGTTATCAGACACCTTCTGTCGTGAATGTGTTTGTGTGGGGCCTGGGCTCCCCAGGGCCCCGTCTCCAGAGGCTATCGTCGTCGTAGGGAACATCGGTCGTCGGGAACTCGCTGGGGGAGGTGTTGTTCTGAGGACTGCTCCTGGGCCCTGGGCACTAGGGTTCTCGTAGCTGCGTACCAGTGACTTCAGGGTCTAAGTGATGGCATAGGAGTGGCTCGTGGACCGCCCGGTCTGTGGTCAGGGGGAATGGGTGCTATGGTGAACGTGGAATCAGGGCCCAGGACTTTTGAGTAGAGACTTGACTGGAATGAAGGAGACAGCTGCGTGGGGAGAGGGCTCTGTGCAGGAACAGCAGAATGCAAGGGCTTTCGAAAGAGGAGAGAAGACACCCAGCCCCTGTCCACTCAAGTGTAGAGACGACTGCCAGCCCTGTCTGCCCGAGTGTAGAGAGCCACAGAGGATGAGGTGGAGGGCCAGGGGGCCCAATTCTATAGGATCTTTGCAGATTCCCAAGGATTTTAAGTTGTAAGTGTGATGGGAAGGTGAAAATATTATGGTTACTCCTTGGACTAGCGAGGTGTAGATTTGAGTGTTTTAAAGGTGTAGAAGTGATTAGATTTGAGATGTTTTTCTCAAATTTTTCTCCTGCTCAGATGTAAAGTATTGTAAGGGTCAAATGCTACTCCTCGGACACTAACTATTAGGAAATCCAACAGCCCTTCACTCCTGGGGCAATTCTCGCGCCCGTGCACCGTGAAGTCCCTCTAATGACCCTAACCACAGCCCCAGTCTTTCACACCTGGCCCCCTTGCCTTCCCCTTTCTTCCAGACCCTTTGGAGTGGACCAGAGCTTCCCCACAGGGTTTCGAAGGCTATGGGTCTTTTCTGTGGAGACGACTTCTCTGCAGAGACAGACTGCTGGATCTTTCCCCCATGGAGCCGTGGTCAGTCTTGAACTGCCAATGCTTAGCCTGATGTACCACCAGGGACCCCTTGAGTGAGATCAGACCTTGGGAAAGGGCACAGCTATCTGGACGGCCAAATTTGCCGAAGACTTCAAACACCAGCTGCAAACTTGACCCTCACTTCAAACACAGGAGTTACTCACCAACCATAGAGCCGGCCTCTGACCCTCCCTCACTTCTGACCACCTGGCTGCAAACCTGGGGCTTTTCTGGACCCCCTCAGGATACCAGCCGCCAACTGGGAAGTTGACGAAGCCCTTCTTTGAGGTTCCATAATCTGCTAGAATGACTCACGGGACTCACACACCTGACCGTTGTAGTTGTATTATTGCAAACAATATTAATGAAGAGAAGAGGTACCCAGGGTCCGGTAAGCCTGGGAGGGCTTCTAATTGGAGCTTCTGTGTTCCCCAGAAGAAGAGACTCCTGCTCTCCACGGGCATCGATGCCTCTGATCGCCCCCCAAGCCCACAGAGAGCCTGTGTCCTGCGCCTTCAGGGGGGTCTCCTGGGGGAGGCAGGGTGGGTTTGAGCCCTGCCTTCGCCTGCCCTGAGGCCCACTGATAGCACATGCTGGGCCCACCTGGCGTGAGCAGCCCCTCCCTCAGTCTCCTCCTTGGCACAGCTGGTGAAACCCACGTGGATCAGTGCCCTCATCTAAGAGAATGTGGAAGAATGGGAAAGGCCAAGGTTGTAGATGCTGCCTCCCGAGGGAAGCAAGGACAAAGACCAGGTTCCTCAGGGAAAGTTCACCTTATAGTAAAGTGACCAGATGTCCCACTTTGGGCGGAACAGTCCTGATTTTTAACCATTTGTCCTGTGTCCCACGGCTTTTTTGGAAAGAATGCACGACAAGCCAGGGTATACGGTTTTCGGCTGCCATGTGGCTGTTTTGCCAGGATATGAGTTTTATCAGTGGTGTCCCGCTTTACCAATGTTAAAATCTGGTCACCTTACCTTATAGGTATCAAGGGAAAGGAGGAAATCAAGGAGATTTTTTTGGGGGGGGGGTTGAGACAAAAAGTGGACTGTGTGGTATCCCTCACTAAACCACTCGGGCAGTCCTAACACAGACAGGCGGAAGCCTCTGAGGCACACGGCGTGTGGCCCTCAGTTGCAGTGTAGAATTGCAGGTAGCCGAGGAGGACCACAGAGCCAGGTTCTGTGATCCACGTGGGGGCTTCCAGATGGGCCTTCCATTCCTGCTGCTGTGGAGACTCATCAACAACCGCCGTCTGAAGGGAATCCGTCATTTAAAATGAATGCTTTTTGTTTGTTTGTCTGTTTCCCTCTCCCCCTGTAAAGTCGATCAGCGGATCATGAAGTAAGTTCGGTGAGGTCGGTGGACCTGTAGGATGCCTTGCTTTGTACCTGGCTTTTCTTCGCCTGCTCTCGTCCTGTTCCTCTTTAATTCCAGAGGCCGGCTCTGGCGTGGAAGAAGTGGAGCTAAGCTGGGAGGATTACCTAGAAGACACTGGGTCGACGGCGGTTCCCTACGGGTCCTTCAAACATGTAAGCAGTGCTGTGTGTGTGACGCGTGTGTGTCCCTCATCCGTGGACCACAGGGCATCGTTAGAATGTGTAGAGCCCCTTCCATTGGAGGACTTGAGTGAATGGAACACTCTCCTCTTCTCCCTCCTCCTAGTGCCCCATTCAGGGGCTGACACTGGGCTCCTGAGCACAAGGTCAGTGGTTGAGGAACGATGGGGCCGGCTGCTCCGTGAGGATTTACAGTCTTGGAAACAATGTCCCAGTCAGAATGGATTTAGTGGCTGTGGGATTTTGGATTTTGGAGTGCCCCATTTAGAGAATATGCCAATTTATTACTCCACAGTCCTTTACAATTTTTGTATTTCTTGCCATTCAGTGCAGGACTTTGCTTTTCTGACCATTCTTGGATGTTTGTTTGTTTGTTTTAAGCTCATCCATTAAAGAAAATGCTTCACTTGCTTGTCTTTCACATCAAAGAACCTCAGGGCTTGGTTTGCTCCGAGGGCATGTGGGTTGCTCATTAAGCTGCCGACCTGAAGGTTGGTGGTTGGAATCCACCAGCCAGTCCAAGGGAGAGAGAGATGAGTACATCGCTGCTGGCAAACAGTTTAAAATCTTGGAAACCCAGAGGGGCAGCTTCACTCTGTCCCATAGGGTCCCTCTGAGCAAAATTGACTCTCTGGTAGTGGATTTTTTTATGGGTATTTTTTGTTTGTTTCGTTTTTAGGTTTGCTTCTCCTCAATTGGCAAAACAGTGATCCAGTTTATATGAACGGGGATTATTAAAACTTGCTCACCCTTAACTCTTGCATCAAAATCATGAATTCATTGATTATAAAACTATTACAGGCCATAGGTTGGTTGTTGTTGTTTTTCAGGAGGAGTGAGGGTACTCAGTGTAGTCCATGGTTTTGTAAATTTGAATCGTGCTATTTTAGGTCATGCTTTTAACAACCGAAGAGCCTTGCTATCTCCAATTGGTTCTCATGTAAAAGCCCACTCGTGTTCGTTGTCCTTAGCTTTGACTTCTCTGCTGGTTTATTTGTCTCTCAGGTTGAAATGTCAGGAGCTGCTCATCCCAGCTTAGGGTGCCGATGCCTGGTGCATTGTTGAACCCTGGGAAATGCTTTCAGTAGTTACAAGAGAGGCCTGTCCCCTCACAGCGCCCCTCGGGGAAGGGCAGGACACTGCTCCTGTAGGCTCTGACTGTCAGTCTTGAAGGCAGTAGCCGGCCTCGTCTTTCTCACATGGAGCAGCTGGTGGTTTTGATCTGCTGACCTCGCAGCGAGCAGCCCGCTTGGCGAGCCAGGGGGAACCTGTTAACAGTCCCGAATACCCTCGAAGTGTGTTTTGTGATGTTATTCCCAGCACACACACATATCCACACATGCTTATTTACTTACACAAAGCTATACATGGAGAACAACTTCTCTTCCTACCATCCCAATTTTTAAATGTATCTTAAAGAGACAGGGTTCTCTATCTATCTATCTATCCATCCATCCATCCATCCATCCATCCATCCATCCATCCATCCATCCTATCTCCCTCCTCGTCTGACCAAACAGCAGGGAGGTTGAGCAACAAATGCACCTTCTGCCGCCATTGTCAGACTTGGGCAGTGTCGGTGAGCGTGATCACAATACAGAGAAGAAGGGGGGCCTGTGTGTAGGAGGACGCTGAGAAATGGGGCTGTGGTCAGCGATGCACAGATGCAGGCGGGGGTGGGGGTTGCTCAGCCCTCCAGGGGACTTGCCACACCCACCAAGGGAATGGCGGTCCCCGTATGGAGTAGTGGGGGTGGATGTGCCGGCTGCTGGCACGGGCTTCGCAGTGGCCACAGCAGGGACTCAAACATGGGGCCGAGGATGGCCGACCGTCTGTGCCTGGTCGCTGTGGCTGGGAGCCGACCCCTCACAACTTCAGTGTGAAGCAAAGTCTGGCTAAGGAGGCCCACGGGGCTGCACAGGGCTGGTAGGTACACAGGTACACAGGAAGGAAGGGCCTAGGAGAATAGGGTCTTCCCCGTGTGCTGCTGGGACTGGGGGGGCGGGCTCCCACAGAGGGAGCTGGGTCCTACCTAGGACCTCCAGAGCAGGATTTGTGCTGAGGGTGAAGACCTATTGTAGTGAGAACGAGGAGAGAGAGAAAGCAAGTGAGATAAAGTTTATTGTGCCAACCTGGCCAATAAACACATGTGGGGTCAATTGAAGGGTGGAGAGATAAATGGATCGGTGAGCCTCGACTTTCTAGTTCTCGGGTTTCTTGCTCTCTGATGGTCAGACCAGAGTGCAACTGCCTTAGCCAGTTCCCTGCTTCCGCCAGTTCACTTCCTGCAAGACAGACATCCCTGAGGAGAAGCCACATGGAACTACCTCGATTCAGCCCTGGGTACTGAACACCCGTTGTGGAGACCCCTGCCAGTGCTGAGATACTTACACGCTCACTGATTGGGCTTTCCTCCTGCAGTCAGCATCATTACATGTGTTTGGTGAGATGGAGGAAGACATTGTGAATTGGTGTCCGACATATGGGCTAATGTTGGACTTGTGGGCTTGGGCAGCACTGGGTTGGGATGTTTTCTTGATGTGCACTTAGCCTTTATATAAAACTCTCTCAAACAAAGCCACAGAAACTCATGAGTTTCTGTGGCTTTGTTTCTCTAATGCACCCAGACTAACACAGAAAGAAAAACAGCCGCTCCCTGGAGAACCTCAAGACTACATCCTGAGTGGAAAGCCATAGCGATCCCTGCTGTTGGAGGAGAGAAGGGATCACGTGGAAGTTCCCATTCCCAACACACAGGACTTAAAGGCCTACCCCAGGCTGAGGCTCAAGTCCTTTCCTGCCCCTAATACCAGCTGATGACTGGGGAGAGGCCTCGTCTCTGACAAAAGGGCCTAATGCCGATGGAGGGCTTACGCCCTGTACGTGGACCTCAGTGGGATAGCACTCTGGAGCACTGTCGATGACCACCCCAATCCAGCCCCGCTTCCGGTAAAATAAATGAATAGAGACACTCATCTGCTCAGTTCTGCACAAGACCCAAGACATGACGAGATGCTCAACGAAGCGGGAGAAAACGGCACGCTGTTGAAGACCAGCCTCTGAGCAGTTGGAAACCCGTCTGTTATGGCGGACAGCGCGCGCGTGTGTATGCGTGTGCATGTGTGTCGGCCTCCAGTGCACTGCTGTCCGTTTCCGCCTTGTGTTGGAAACACCCTGCTTCAGAGATTTGGTCGGTAAACAGGCCAGGCAGTGTGCCCCACTGGGCACCACCGGAGCGTTTCTGGCTGGTTGGAAACCCTGTAAGAGACAAAACAAGCAACGTCACCTGATTCATATCTGACCCAGGTCTGGAAGGTGTTAGCGAATTAGAGATGACGTTGATCAGTGCATTGGGAGGTGGGCGGGTCGTGTGCGTGGACAGAAAGGGGATTTCAGGCAGAGAGATGGATGCCCACTAGAAAGGGTCAAAGGAAAATGATGGGAATGGGGACCATGGTAACAGACGATGGGATCACGGGCGGACGGGACACAGGTAGGACAAGGAACCAGAAGATGGGCCCATAGAGATTATTTAAACCGAAACGCAAAGATGAAAGACACAGATCAGTGGGCCCACAGCTCTGGTACCGTATCGAGAAGTCTAACATAAGTGTCACTGGGATCACAGAAGGAAAAGGGGAGAGAGCGAGGAAGACACTGGAAGAGGAAATAGCGGAGAGTTTTCTGAAAGAAAAAGGTCACAGATCCTAACCCAGAGCAGACAGACACGGTCCACCTGGCACATTCTGCTGAAAACTAGAGATTGAGAGGGAAAAAAAAACACAGAAAAAGACACAGTGCATGTAGAACAGTGGTTCTCAACCTGCCTCATGCCTCAGGCCGCGACCCTCTCATACAGTTCCTCATGTGGTGGTGACCCTTCCCAATCATAACATTATTTTCGTTGCTACTTGATCACTGTCCTTTTGCTACTGTGATAAATCATGTAAATATCTGACAGGCAGGATGTATTTTCACTGTTACAAATTGAGCATAATGAAAGCATTGTGATCAATCACAGATACACTATGTAACCATATATTGTGAAATATTTATTTTTAGTGAAAAATAAATGAAACTTTGTCTTGCAGCATGGTGTAGCATGGTCTTCACACCGGGTATTCGTCTGTGGACATACTGCATGTGGGTGGACCCGCCTGGAGATGGATAGAGGAGCGGTGTCTCTGTTCCTAGGACCATCGGAAATATGTGTTTTCTAGTGGCCTTAGGTGACCCTATGAATGGGTCATTCAACTCCCCCCCCTCCCAAAGGGGTCGCGACCCCCAGGTTGAGAACTGCTGACATAGAGGAACAAAAATGATCATGGAAGCAAATCCTGTCAGTCAGCAGACAGAGCAGTGACAGTTTTGAAGCCGTGAGCCTAGAATCCCATACCCAGCAAAAATTTCTTTGGGAAATTTAAGCAAAGCTATAGACTTTTCCAGGAAGATAAAAATTGCGAGATTTAATTATGGGGAGTCCTGCCCCACCCCACCCCCCAAAAAAGTCTGGAAAAATATCATTACAAGAATGGAAATTTTTCACGAACATTTTGAAGTTCCCTCGTGTGTGTGTGTGTGTGTGTGCGTATCATATAAAATTTTAAATTTCATAGATATTGGTTTATGCATATATATCTGGCAGACATCATAAGCTTATTTTAATACCTCTTAATTACAAGGCAACACCAATTGAGTCTTTCTCTTTCTGTATTTGTAACTTACTTTGTTGACTGCAAGAAATCTGACTCTTATTAGCCACAAAATAGTTAAATCTTTTGTAGCTTAACTCATACTTCTGTGGCCACATAGTATCACATCTAAATTGGGACACTGCTGAGAGAAAAATGGGACCCTGTCACTTAAGGATGACAGCTGGAAACTCAGCCTGCTCTCAGCAAACTGGGGAGCGTGGCTCCTTACCTGTGCACGTATCGTCCTCCTTGGCCATCACAATGGCTTGTATTTTGTCTTGGTAAATGTTCTGCTGAGTGGTCTGGGCTCCCTCTTGAGAACAGAACACGTGGAAGGTGGTTAGCAGGGTGGACATTTCGTGGTTCTACAGGCTTTGGAGAAAACCTGGTCGGCAGTCAGGATGGGCTGCTTGGGGACAGTCCTGAGCTCTCAGCATCCTGGATGGGATAGAGCACTGCTGCACCTCTGTCTCTCTGTCTCTGTATTTGCACCACAGCTGCACCTGAGAGTCAGAACTTCCCAGAGGCATTTCCTGCGCTGAGCGTATTGGAGTAGTTTCAGTCTGTGACCAGTGGGCTGGCAATGGGATACTTGATCTGCTTGCCTGACAGCCGATGCCCTTTTGCCCTGCAGGTGGATACACGTCTGCAGAATGGCTTTGCTCCAGGGATGAAGCTCGAGGTGGCTGTGAAGGCGGAGCCTGAGACCTACTGGGTGGCCACGGTCGTCACCACCTGTGAGCGGCTGCTGCTTCTCCGCTACGAGGGCTACGGGGAGGACCGGAAGGCGGACTTCTGGTGTGACATCAGGAAGACGGGCCTCTACCCCATCGGGTGGTGCGAGCAGAACCAGAAGACCCTTGAAGCCCCAGAAGGTCACGCAATGCTTCCTATCTAGACAGGATGGTTGGAGCCCTGGTGGTGTAGTGGTTACACATTGGGCTGCGATCTGCATGGTCAGCAGTTCGAAACCACCATCAGCTCTGTGAGAGAAAGACTGGGCTTTCTACTCCAGTGAACAGCTAAAGTCTCAGAAACCCACAGGGGGTGCTGTGAGTCAGTACTGACTCCATGGTGAGCAGACTTACAGGGGCCGCCATGAGTTACACTCACTCCATGGTGAGCAGACCCTACAGGGGACGCTGTGAGTCAGTACTGACTGGTGAGGAGACCCACAGGGGGCACCATGAGTCAGTACTGACTTCATGGTTAAGGTGACCAGGTATCCCGCTTTTGGCGGGACAGTCCCGAATTTTAATAATTTGTCCCGTATCCCGTGGCATTTTTAAAAAGTCCCAATTTTTTGAAAGAATGCACGATAAGCTAGGGTATACGGTTTTCGGCTGCCATGTGGCTATTTCGCCAGGCTATGAGTTTTATCAATGGTGTCCCGCTTTACCAATGTTAAAATCTGGTCACCTTATTCATTGTGAACGGACCCACAGAGGGTGCCGTGAGTCAGTACTGACTCCATGGTGAGGGGACCCACAGGGGTGCCGTCACACCGACCCCATGGTGAGCAGAACCAAAGGGAGCGCTGTCAGTACTGACTCCGTGGTGAGCAGACTCACGGGGTGCCGTGAGTCAGTACAGAGTGCTGATGGCAGGCAGTCAGAGAGGTGGTGGTGATATTGCTGTAGGAAAAACTGGCCATCTGCAGTCTAGAAATTTTTCATCTGTCAATTCAAGCACATCTAGGCTCGTGCAGGTTTTTTATGTTAGCATTTTGAACAGGAACCTGTGTTTACAAGTGAGGCACATTTCCCTCTCTGTTACCGCTGTGTTCTGAGCCCTGTGAAGCCTCTCCAGGAGTGTCTGAGCCACATGGTCTTGTGAGACACGGGGCTCTCTGCATGGGAGATGTGCAGGGCTGGTTGGCTTTTACTCTGCTTCTGTCTGTCTGTTTTCCACTCTCTCCCCTCACTCCCAAGCAATCTGGGCTCATGATCGCTCACCATGACCAGCTGGAGCTCCTGCCCGGAAGGACCCCTCTGGAAGGAGCTCTCTGGGGGTAGCCCCCCGGGTTAGGCAGGACAGACGGGAAAGGGCTAGAGAGCATGCAGGACCGGCTGAAAGGGGTAGAGCCAGCTCCAAGCTCACTGCCATTGAGGGGAGCGCCCAACCGGTGGAACTGCCCTCAGAGCTCCGCGGGCATGAAGAGCCTCATCTCCTTCAGGAGTGGCTGCTGGTTTCAAACTGCTGCTCTTTGGGCTCGCAGCCCAGTAGCCTTCACCACACCGCAGGGCTCTTCCCGAGAGGAACGAGACTAAGGAACATCGTAGGGTTCTTGGACGTTTCAAGAGTAGTACAGGAGGTTCCTAGATGTGGACTCCACGCATGCGAACGTTCCCACGTTGGCTCCCCGTGACATGTGGTCTGTTCCCTAAGCCTTTGGGTAGTTATTTGTGTCCAAATTGCCCTTTTTATTGACAAATACCATCTTCCTAAAAGCAAAGGAATTCATAGTGCAACATAAAAACCAGGAAATTATCGTTTGCTTGATCTGCAGACTTGCTTCCAACTTTACCAGTTATCCTGATATATTTTTATACTCAAGGAAAATCTGGGATCTCAGATTGCATGACCAGTTGTCCAGATTTTCTTTAGAAGTCTTTCAGACTTTCTTGGTCTTTCGTGACCTGGATATTCTGGAACGATACCTTCAGTCTTACTTCTTTTCCCGGTCCACGATCCAGTCCTGAAACCACAGACCTTGTTTGACTGTCTCTTTGTCTTCCTAGAGCCTTTCCTCTCTCTTGAACTTGTCGGTTTTGAAGAGCACACATAGGTCGGTTCTCTTGTGGCCCGTCCATGATTTGGTTTTGACTGATGTTGTTGGGAGGAGTCTGCATTGACATAATTAGCCACATTTAGCCAAAAAATTGGTTGTTCCAACCCGCTTAGAAGCTCCCTGGAAGACTAAGCTGGTGATCTGCAGCCTTGAAAGCCTGTGGAGAAGTTCCTCCTGCACACGTGCCCTTGCTGTGCTTCCAGAGGAGCAGAGGTGGACGCTGTACCACATTGCAAAGCAGGCTAAAGCAACTGGGTAACAACGTTACTCTTTTAAACACTTTAAACATTGTTTAATCCCTTTAAAATGTTGTTAAAAGTTTAAATAAAAGTTAGAAAGATTTTCTCCCCCTTAAGCTGTTGTTTATTGGCAGTGAGCTGGAAAGGGCAATAGAGTTAGCATACACAGACCACACCGCACACCACTGTCACATGGGTGGCGAAAGAAAGCGTGGCCTGGAGCCCAGGTGGTGTCCTCCCATCAAGAGGTGGGCATGGGAGGGGACGGGGGGCCTGGAGTGTTGAGGGGGCAGCCCCATACCACCTCCATTTAGTAGGCGTGGTTATAGACGAAGAGGGTCTCGCTGGCTGCAGCCCCAGCTTGACCGCTTGGAGTGTACTTTCCTTGGCAGGTGAGGCTGGTGGCCAGGGCTCGCTTGATATACTCCTCCTGGGCCACTCCTTCTTGCCACCCCAGGCGTTCAGGGCTGATGCCTGCAGGGCTCGCCTGCAGGAGAAGGTCAGGGGGCACTTGTTGATGGCGTTGAGGTTGATGGACGCCTTGGGAAGGTTTTTAAGTGAGATGAATGGAGGAAAAGAAGTTTGGAAAGAGAAAGGTGCAACTTAGGTTAAGAACCAGGAGTTTCCAAAAACATTGACTGAGAAGCCAATATGAACATTGGCAGGCAGCAGCAACACCACACAGCCTCTGTGGAGAAATGGAAAGTAAGAAAAGAGAAAAAGTTCACTGTGGATCTCTGCCATTCCCAAGGGAAGACCGAGGGGGAAAACCAGGGGCACGTGGGAGCATAACGTTCCGAGGATCGCCAGCCCAGTGTCCACAGGCGCTCGGTGCTCGGCTGCCACGGCTGACCATGGGAGAGGGGTCCCAATAGAAGGCGCCAGATAGTAGTCAGAGAGAACATGGAGCAAAACTCAGAATCGTGCAGGCAGAACCAACGTCATGAGCCAGCAGCCCCTTCCCTTGGTGTGCACCTCAAGAAGTGAGAGCCCAAACTCGAGGAGATGCACACGCACGTTCCTCACAGCGCTGCTCACAGCGGCAGACGGAGAAACCCCCTAAATGCCCCCGGGCAAGGAGAACAGAAAAGGAGTCTTAGAATTTAGATTACCACAGGACCGTCACACATCGCTGAGGAATCGTGAAATGGAAACTCGTGGCACGGGTGATTTTGGAGGTCATCATGCTGTATGTGGCCAGTCACAAAGTGACACATATTGTGCGCAGCCATTATTGTAAAAGAAAACAAAGTCAAGATAAAGCTTTCTCGTGCCCTAACAGCAGACGAACCCAGACTCTGAGGGTTACCAGCGGTGCGAGAGGCAAGGGCGAGGGAGGGAGGACGGAGGGGGACAGGTGTCAACTTGGTAGAGGGAAGATAGCACACCACAAGGAAGATGGGGGAGGGGGAGCTGGTGCGGGGGGCACAGAGCAAGCTTCGGGGAGTTGCGTGCATTGTTTAAATCATTGGATACAGAAATGATTGCCCAAAATGTACCTAAATCATAATAAAAAGTCAACAGCAAACACTTTTAACACAAAAAGAGGTGGAAGAAGAAAGCAAATTTGAGAAACTTGATGCAGATACAGATGGGTAAAATGACCTAGTATTTATGAAATAGGAGTCTCGAAGAAGTCCAAAGCAAGGACTGAGACTCAAGTACCTTAAGCTCTGGGTTGAGAAAACAACACTGACGTAAAACCGCCTGGAATTCACAGTGAGAGGGTTGACCTGAGAAAGCCGATTTAGTCTAATAAAATTACTGAAGGTCAAAGCAAAAAATAATCTCTTGTTCCTTTAAGTACAAAGACTGGGTTTTGTTGTTTTGTTTTTAAAGAAAGGACAAGATTTCCAGCAGACCATTGATGGCAGCAGCGCCTTATGCCAAAAGACGATGGGAAACAGCCGAGAAACTCACCAGAACGGGGAGATTTAAAAAAGGATGGCGGCAACTTCTGCGCCAATGTGCTGGACACAATTGACGTCTGGATCGTGATAAGAGCCCCAATAAAAAGATGTATTGAAATTTAAGAGAAAGAAACTCAGTGAAAGAATATCTGAGCCAGAGATTTTCTACCCAGCCAAACAGAACCTGGGATGTAAAGACCATATGCAAATTATTACACACAGGTGAACCTTCACAGAAGTGGTTCTCATAAACCCTTCCTAAGGAATTCACCAGAGCACAGACTTCAGAAGGTCAGAGCGAGTAAAGAGGCATCTACCTAAGAAGTGGTGGGGAAGCTTTCGGTACCTACGTAGATTTACCTGCAGCCCAGACCCACTGCTGACTCCAGGACCGAGGGAGGAGAGCTGCTCCCTGTGTCAGACAGCCTTGGCGTGCTCTCATGCAGATGTGCGGCATAGATGAAATGACCACTCTTAGGGAGACAGCTCAGGGGAGTCCCTGGGCAGTGCACACCGTGAACATGCTTGGTTGTCCACCAGAGGGTAGAGGTTCAGGCCCGCCCAAGGCACCCTGACCCAGGCCTGCTGTCAGTCAGCTCAAGGAGCATCAGCTGGGGAGCACTCTGCGCGCGGTTTTCCTGGCGCACGTGGGGAGAGGGCGTACCCCGAGTCAGACCTGGTTCCTAGCCCCTTGGTTTGGGAGTAGGATGTGTCGACCAAAGAACCCTGGTGGCACCTGGGTTAGGTCTTGGGCTGCTAACCACAGGTCAGTGGCTCAAGTCCGCAGGGAGAGGACGAGACAGCCCACTCTCGTGAAGGCCACATCCTCGGAAGTCCTACGGGAGGTCTCTGTCCTCTTAGGGACGCTGTGGTCAGGATCAAGTCAAAAGTAACCAGCTCTGAGGCGGTAGATACAGTGTGATTTAGAAAGCGGCAATGGCAGT
Organism: Tenrec ecaudatus; assembly: GCF_050624435.1. Lineage (NCBI taxonomy): Eukaryota > Metazoa > Chordata > Mammalia > Afrosoricida > Tenrecidae > Tenrec > Tenrec ecaudatus. Next base: position 205,127,846 of record NC_134533.1, on the reverse strand, counting down.
GGCACAGGGCCTGGGCTCTGGTTACAAGCTTGCTTATTGCCCCCTCCCTTTTTAAAGCAGTGCTATTTTGGTGCAGTTTAACTAACTGCCTTTTAAATGTGTATTGGGGATAAAATAGGATATTCTCTAAAATGAGATGCTGAAGGAGAGGAGGAAACAAGGAAAAAATTGTAGCTACTACTTTCAGCTTGTTTATGAAAAGTCGAAATTTTAAAATAGCCCCAAATAGATGGGACTAACTAAAAACATTACATAAACCTATTGATGTAAAGTTAACCAGTAGAACAAAAACTATGAGCCTTTCTAAATGCCAAAAGATCAGATATGATAGAACACTGAAGTCATACAGATCATACCAGTAAGTGTTAATAAATTTACTCTCCTGTATCAGTCCAGCTGGACTGGGGAAACAAAGTCATAGACACTCATGTGTATAAGGAAGAGCTTTGTATTGAGTCATTGTACATTAAGAAAACACCCCAGTCCAGATCAAGTCCATAAGTTGGATAGTAGCCCACATGTCCATTACCAGTCTGTAAATTCCTCTCAGACTCCCACAGCACAAGCAAGGATGCCGAGTGCAGCAAGACCACAGGCCAGTGGGTGGGACGCCTTGTGGCTCCAGTGGTGGTGGAAGCATCTCAGCACTGGTGTGAGTCTCCACGTGGCCCCTCCAGCTCCAGGGCTCTGGCTCCATCAGTGTAGCTCCATGTGGCTTGTCAACAGGAATGTCTCTCAGGAAGTGAGAGTATCTGGCCTCCAAGTGAGCCATTTATCTCCTTCCAGCCTCCCAATGAGGTCATCAAGCTACGACTGGTTGGTAGGCTAAACTCCACCTTAAGAACCTCAAGTTGACACCAGATTATGCAGCTACCACATCTCCTATTAAAGGTAACAGAACCCACCCCACCCCATCCCCCAAAAAACAAAACAACCAAATAGCAGTTGGTTCACAAAGCAAAACTACTGCTGCACTACGTACAGGTGCTGCACTAAAGAGATTCTGTGAGGGTGACAGTAAAAAGACGGAGAGAGCTGTATAAACAGATGAAGATAGACTAGCAGTCTGTCTTGATGTGGAACGCAGGAGGGATTCGGGTCAGAGAGCATGTGCAGAGATGAGAGGGGCGCTAGTAAGAGTGGCGAGTAACATGGGTGGTAAACGTAGCCAGGGGCCTCCAGACACAGCCAAGGGGCGCTATACTAGATGCATAAAAATGTCACCACACAAAAAATAGCGGATACAGAAGCGAGGAGGTGGAGAGTGCATGACCGTGGCAGAGCTTGCATGTGTGCACACATACTTTACATTAAAGAAAGGGCTTTCCAAAGCTGCCTTTCCAAAGCAGGAAGTAGAGGGGAGGGCACACAGAGAAGCAAACTTTCTTTGAATGCGCCCCTGATCTTGTCCATTTGAGTTTTGAACCATGTAAATACTTTATAAGTGCAAAACCAAATTAAAGAAATTGAAGGCCAGTTCCTAAAAACAGTGAAAGCAATCCAGCCTCTAGCTGTGGATAGAGGTTGTGGGATGACCGAGCAGGGAGCAGCGGCGGTCTCACCACCACTAGCTGTACAACAAAGTCATTTGAGCAGATGGTGCTGCTGGGGGAGAATGAACCCTGAGGACAGAAAGTATTGCCGCCACCCCCCCCCCCCCAAACAAAAACAAAACTTGAGCCATTGTCAGTCCCCCTGTTGATGGTGGCTGAGTTGACACTGTAACTCTGGAACGTTGTTTGTGTGCTGCAGCATCAAACAAGTGGATCACTAAATGGAAAGGAAATAGGACTTACGTAGATGAGGTGATATAAGAAGCAGTACTACCTTCCCGACTATAATACGAGGATCAACGAGAACTCCTGATGCAATTTATCTTTTGCAAAAAAAAGAAGATAACTTACTAATCCTGGACCCTGAAAGGACATAGGAACACTGACTGACCTGAGATCAGTGAGCACCCCCAGCACCCTGACTGTGATCTGCAAAGACCTTTTTAAAAAACAACCACACACACAAAAACAACACTGAAAAGGATGTGGGCTCCTGGAGGAAGCAGTGAAGATGATCATCGGGCGGGGGGGGGGGGGCAGAAATGAGTAAAATAAGCCTGCAGCGTTGTGTTGGGCCCCAATAAAAAAGATGCCAATGACTCCTGACTAGGATTGTGCCAGCGGCCTCCAGAGCCAGACTGAAGGACTCCTGCTTCACGGTGGGGACAGTCTGAGCGTGGCTGCAATGGCTTTAATGGTTTTAATGGTTTTAATATTTGACCTGAGCAACCTGCAAACCCAACACTCACTGATCACCTTTGCAAGGTGACGTCTCCAGATGGAATACATAGAAATCAGAGTGTCCACACTGTGGGAAGAGGTGATGGAGAAGCTCACGAGCCACAGCTAAAGCCAGGCCAGTGGCTGACTGTGGAACAGACCACCGACCGCTCGTGTGTAAGTTCAGACTGAAGCTGAAGAAAAGTAAAGCCAGTCCACAAGATCCAAAACATGGCCTGGAGTTCGTCCCGCTTGAATGTCAAGAACATCTTAAGAGCAGAGTTGCTGTATTGAATGCTAAGGACAGAAACCAATGAACTTGAAAGAGCTGAACAGGAAACTTCAAAGGGCAGCTCAAGAAGACAACATCAAATATTACAATGAACAGTGCAAAAACCCTAAAGTTAGGAAACCAAAAATGAAGATCACTGTAGCCTATCTTAAACTGAGAGAACTCAATAAAAAATTCAAGCCTTGAGTTGCAACATTGAAGGAGTCTGTGGACAAAATACTGACTGAAGCAGGAAGCCTCAAAGGAAGAGGAAAGATAGCAGTCACTGTGCCCAAAGGAACTGGTCCATATTTAGCCATTTCAAAAGGTGGCACATGAGCAAGAACCAGTGGTCCTGAAGGAAGACGTTCAAGCTGCACTGAAAACATTAAATAAAACAAGACTCTGCCGGAATGGGTGGAATACCAATCGGAATGCTTTGGTGTGCTGATGGAGAGCTGGGAGCACTTGCTTGTCTCTGCCAGGGAGTTTAAAAGTCAGCTACTTGTCCAGCTGACTGGCAGAGATCCATATTTTCCCCGTCCCAAAGAAAGGTGACCCCACAGATTGCTCGGATTCCAGGACAAGTTCATGAACAGCACATGCAAGTAAGATTTTGCTGAAGATCAACAGCGGCTATAGTGGAACATTGAAAGGGAGCTGCCCGAGGTCCGGGCCGGATTCCGAAGAGGACGTAGAACAAGTGATGTGATTGTTGGTGTCAGAGGGAACACCAGGATGATGTTTACTTGTGCTTTATTGACTCTGCAAGGAATCCTGCGTGGTTTAAAGTCAGGACAGGGTTGTACCCTCTCACCATACTTCTTAAATCTCTATGCTGAGCAAACCATCAGAGGAGCTGGCTTACGAATATAAAGAAGAATATGACACTAGGATTGGAGGAGGGCTTATTAACAACCCGGCGAGATGCATGCGGCACACCTTGCTCGCTGAAAGTGAGGACCTGAAGCACTTGCTGATGAAGATCAAGGATTGCAGCCTGCAGTGTGGATTTTATTCAGTGTAAGGAAGACCAGCGCTCTTGAGACTGTCCCAATGGGTAACCTGAGAGATGGAGACAAGACTGAAGTTGTCAAGGATTTCATCTTGTTCGGATCCACAATCAATGCTCATGGAAGCAGCAGTCAAAGAGATCAGAAGATGTTGCATTGGCTGAAAATCTGCGCAAGACCTCTGGATGTGCGGCCAGGCAAACAACTTCCGTTGAGGACTGAGGTGCCCCTGACTCCAGCCGTAGTGTTTTTATTCATCTTAGATGCATATGAAAGTTGGACATTGAATAAAGGAGACCAGAAAGGAAGCAGTGCCTTTGAATGATAGGGTCCACGGGCATTCATCTTACTGTTCTTCTCTACTTCTGTGTATATTTGAAAGTTTCCATAGCGGAAAGTCAGATGAGTACTTAGGGGATACAATTATAGTAATAGGAAATTGGGCCTATTCTCCACATTTCAAAGTCACAGTGACCCCACAGGATAGAGTAGAGCTGCCCCTGTGGGTTTCCGAGACGGCAGATCTCTACAGGAGTAGGGAGAGAGCTTCATCTTCTCCCTGGGACTGGCTGCAGTTGTCAAACGCTGATCTTGCAGTTGTGGGGGGGTTTGTTGTTGTTGGAGTCTCTTATTAAACTGACGGAGAAGTCAGAGAAGTCTGGTTCTTTCTCTCTTTTTCCTTTCCTTTTTCTTTTGAGCTCCCCAAGGAGAAGCAAGACAGCGGATTCTTAGATCGCGTAACACACAAAGTGCACCTCTGAGCTATTTCCACTATGAAGAAGCCGTCTCGTTATGAGTTTGTGTTCGCCGGTGGGCAGTCTGAGTGACTGTCCATGTGTCCCCTCTCCAGGTCTCCGAGACAAAGTGTCTGACTGGGATGAGTTTCTGCGGCAGAGCCTGGCCGGAGCCTGCAGCCCACCTGCACCCCTGCTGGAGGGCGTGAGTATGACCCCGTGCACAACCACGGGGAAACCGAGCTGGTGATCTGAAAGGTGTTCCTTGTCCAATGGATGGAAAACTGATGGCCTCCTTACCACTCCTGGGGAAGATTAGCATTATTACTAGAGATAGAGGATCCTGCTGTGCTAGGTAAGGAACCTCTCTGTGACCTGTGGGATACAGAGTGCCCACCTACATTTTCTACACCTGAGATTTAGTGGGACCTTTTTATCCCACTTCAGGTGTGTGCTGTGTTCTGGTGGGGGCCTGTATAACTGCGTAAACGTGAAGGCGTGGACTGCCACCAACCCCAGCCACAGAGCCTGCACAGGACACCACACATACGTGTTCCTTTAATGGTGCGAAAATCCATATGACCTACAATTTTCCCCCGTTTCATCCAAAATGCCTTCCATAGCTGAAAACACATAGCTTCAGCAGAAATTCAGAGCTGAAAATAATTTGATCTTAAAAGGATTACACTTATCATTAAACTTCTCAGAGGCTGCACTGATGGTAGCTTGCCTAACAGTTTTTCTGAATTAGTTGCGTACACATGATATTCTGGCTTTGCCGGGTGGTTTTATCTCGCTGGGAGAGGTGGCCTCCTGGGGCGTGAATCTAGGTGGTAAGCTCCCATGGAGAGTACTGGTTAGGGCTCGTCCTGGCCAGCATTGTGGGAGGGTGTTCTGCCCGCTGCCCGAGTGCCTTGTGCTTTCTTTTCTCCTGCTCGCAAGAGACAGAGCTGCTTGTAGCCTAGAGTCCTGTCTGCTCCCGACTGCAGCCTGTGCTGTGTCTGTCCCCTTGGGGGTTGTGAGATTTGGATCTTTCTGTGTGTGTAGGAACTTGTTGGTGACATCATTTCTAAGCGAAACCTTGTCACGTTCGGTCATACCAGTGACATTCTTTGTGACATTTGTGAAACACTGGCTTTAAATGCCTTTACATATATGCACGTGCACGTATAGTTTAATGACATGGGCTTCCAGGCCAGTATCCTCTTAAAAACCACCTTATTGAGATATAATGTGCATATCGTAAAGTTGAGTCACTTAACATACACGGTCTTGTGCTTTTTAGTAAATTCACAGAGTTGCGTAGCCATCACTGCCTGCTAGTCTTAAAGGGTTTTATTCTCCCCCAAAAGCAATCTGTACCCTTTAGTAGTCGATCTCCTTTACCCCCTCATCCCAGACCAGACCTCGCCTGTGTTTTGTGTCTGTGAATTTGACCATCCTTGACGGTGTGTGTGTGGTGTCTCTGGATTGACATCTCTGCCTCGGCAGGCCATTTCTGATGCTTTTCCATGTTGTCGCATGTATCCGTGTTTCATTTTTAGATCGCTAAATCATAGCATCGTGTGTGGCTACACTGCATTCCATTGACCCATTCATCAGCTGGGGCATATGTGGTGGTTCCCACTTTTTAGGTGTTGGGGAAACGACCATCTGACATGCCCAGCAGACACTGTCTGAAGGTCTTGCCCCCACCCCCCCATCCTGCCCCACACTGGCCCTCGTGGTTCCAGCCGCCCTTGCTGTGGAGAAGTGGTGTCTCACCGTGGTTCTCGCCATCATTCCCTGAGCATCTCTCTGTGTAGCCCTGTGGCCATCTCCTCTGCAGAAACATTTGTTTCTTCCTGCTTTTTGACTTCTCACTGAGCTGGTACAGAGCAGCTGGTCTCCACCCAGCGGTGTGAGCTCCTTCTGGTTGATTTGCAGCCTCGCTGGCAGTGACCACAGTGAAATAGCTCCCGCTATTACCACCTCTCCCTGCGTTTCCCGTTCCTGTGCACCCCACCCTCCCCCAGATTCCTGCCCGCCGAGCTGTACCCCCAGGCAGAGAACCAACCAACGGCCTTTCCAGTCTCCAGTGGCCACTCCCTCAGCCTCCTGGGCATGACTGTCCGCTCTGCCCCTCTGAATTGGGTGTCCAGACTTTGTGCCGAACGCTGACTGACGTGTGAGGATGCTCTCAGGAGCCCGGTGGCGCAGTGGGAAGTGCGTGGGAAGGTCCATGTTTCAGACCCACTCGAGACTTACCCTGCAGGAGAGAAGACTTGGTCATCTGCTGCCATTGGGATTTGGGCCTTGGGAACCCCCACAAGCCTTTCCATTGCTGGTAAATGGGGCTGCTCTGAATCCAGGACCCCGCGTGAGAACACCCAGCCTTGAGGGAGGCTTCTGTGTCCTCGGGTGGAGGTCCAGAGTCAGCACATGGTCTGCAGAGACCACCCCCACTTTCTCTGAGTCATCCCCTCCCCCGGTACATGGTGTATCTGTCTAGCCCCAAAGGCTGCACGTTTGAGGTGCTCCCTTCGCAGCCTGTGTGTTCAGTGCCCCGGCCAAGGAGTCTGTGGTCGTGAAGAGGTGTTTGGCTTTACTCCCTAATATGCAAGTCCATCCTCTCAGCCAGCCTCCCCGCTTTGTACATTTTGGAGTCTGACTCACTTCATTACGTGCACACGAAACAGTCGGGGAAATTGAGCTACTGCATGAAGCAGCATCTATGGTGACATGTCTTACCTGGTGTCTGTGCTGGCGTGTCTTACCTGGTGTCTGTGCTGGCGTGTTTTACCTGGGCACCCCCCTTCCTTGCCCACAGCTTCGGAACGGCAGGAACCCACTGGACCTCATCGCCCCTGGTTCCAGACTCGAGTGCCAGGCGTCCCAGGACTCAGTCAGCACGTGGCTCGTCACTGTAGTGGAGAACATCGGGGGCCGGCTGCGGCTACGCTACGTGGGCCTGGATGGCCAAGAGGGTTCTGAGCACTGGCTCTACTACTTGGACCCATTCCTCCATCACATCGGCTGGGCCGCTCAGCAGGGCTATGAGCTCCAGCCCCCCTCAGGTGAGGAGCAAGATGCCAATTCGCTTTCCATTGCTGTCAGTGCTGGTGCCGTGAGGCTGGGGATGTGCTCCCCTTCCTGCGGTGCAGGAGCCCTCCTGGCTTCACAGGATAGAGACACTGTTAAAAACAATGGCGTAGAGTTGCTGAGCCTCTGTTTCCCTGATTGTTTTATTGCTTTTTAAATTTGCCACACATTGATGCTACCTGGCAGACGTGGGCCCCTGCTCTGGGGGAGATGGAGGAGACATTCTTTCACGGCATTCAGAGAGGGGTAGCAGTAGGACAGATTGTGGCTCACAACGGACTGCTGCTGGCAAGACGCACCAGACTTAGTCACGAGAGGAACGCGTGGGAACGGTTTGCATGATTGCCGCGTGCCTTTGCTGGACTGTGCTCTGTGATTCTGCGCACTGCTGCGGCCTTTGTGTGAGGCACCTTCCCCCACTTTCTCTCTGGGCTCTGAGGCGCAGGGGCAGGCTTGGGGTCAAGATAAGCCTGTATAGGCTCCCCCCACCCCCCAGTGGAAGGTGACTCCTCTTTTTGCTGGTGGGGGCGCTTCGCAGAGCAGTCGAGCAGTGTGGTTGCTCTCGTCCTTTAAAGCAGGGGTGGGGGCACCTTTTCTGCCAAGAGACATTTAGACATTTATAAACATGTTTCACGGCCGTCCCGGTCAGACGGAGGCTTTCTGGGGCCGCTGTGCCCACCCCGTCCCCCCCCCCCCCCATACAGAGTGCTCCCGCCTTTCGTTGCAGCCATCCGACGTAGGAAAGCTGAGGCTGAGTGGCAGGAACTCTTGGCCAGAGTGAGAGAAGACGAGGAAGAGCCCCTGCCCTCCTACTTGTTCAAGGTGAGCAGCCTTGTCCTCGGTGAGAGCAGCCATGCGGGGTGGGGGCGGGTACTCGCTCTAGAGCAGACCGGACCGTTTCTTCTGGGCTCGGAACTACATAGCCCCAACTACAAGAATGTTACGTTTTTCTCTACTTCCTCCTCATCTCCCCTGTATTCAAGATGTAGGGAGTGAGTGTGCTTTCACAGACTGTGTGGTGTGTATATGCATGAGCGATTGTGTGTGAAATGACGAGAGGAGGTCATTCACAAGCAGCTGCACTGTGGACCATTTCACCGGCTCATAGCACTGTTAGAGCATTGGCCTGGCGTTTAGCTGCGTCTCAATGTCAAGTTCGTGTGGAGACTCTGCTCTCACCACCTGCCTCTTGGTGTTTGTATTCAGGACAAACGGACTATCGGCACTCACACTTTCTCTGTGAACATGAAATTGGAAGCCGTGGATCCCCAGGCTCCTTTTGGGATCTCTCCCGCTACGGTTGTTAAGGTACGATGAGGAAACGGGCCCTGGCAGACATCCCAGGGGTAAAGGCACATTTTTGGGGCAGGCCTACAAGGACCAGAAGGGAGGCCACGTGGCGGCCCCTGAACAACGTGGAGGCAGGCGTCCCCGGTGCTGTGTGCAGGAGCATGGAGGAGCACGCAGTCAGGGCAGCTCCAGGCTGGAGTCTGGTGCCGGGCTTCAGAGGCCTGGCCAAAGTGCGGCAAGTCACACAGTGCCTAGTAATCACGAGAGCCAGGCAGGGTTGCCAGGCCCAGCCCTGCCCTTATTTGCAGGGAGGTGCAGAGGAGGGGAGATCAGTGTAGGGGTCACAGCAGGAGCCCATTAACTACAAGCTAGCATTTGTTTTGCTTGTGCTTCATATCATCATCGAGACCCAGCCTACTATGCAGAGGGTCTCCAGTGGTACAGTTGCGGGAGGGACGGGGGGGGGGGGGAGGCTCTCCTGTTTACAAAAGGACGTGAGGCCTCACTGCTGCTCTGCCCTGTGGGGTCAGCAGCACTGGTAGTGCAGGTGTGTAAGCGTCGGGCTGCTAACTAACGATGAAGTGGTGTAAACCTACCAACTGCTCCGAGGGGGAAAGCCAGGGCAGTCGGCTCTGCTGCTCCCATGGTCTCACTCTGCTTGGGAATCGGTTTGGAGGCCACGAGTTTGGTCTGGTTTGGTTGGGGGCTGTGGACTTGGCTAGTACGCGTGGTTCCATCAAGAAAGAGGCCCTAAGCATGTGTGCATGCACATGTGTTTTCATGCCGTCCTTCCCGCTCTGTGCACAGGTCTTTGATGAGAAATACTTCCTGGTGGAAATGGATGACTTGCGGCCGGAGCCGCACTCGCGGCACTCCTTCGTATGCCACGCAGACAGCCCCGGCCTCTTCCCAGTGCAGTGGACTCTGAAGAACGGCGTGCACATCACCCCCCCTCCAGGTATGCACCCAGCCCAGCCTGGGCAATGCCTGGACCTGAGATGGGCCAGATGGAGCCGTCCAGACCCTCCATCCTCTCTCATGCCTGTCCGCGCCCGAGAACCGTAAAGGAGCCTCAGATGCCAAGTAGTGGCCTGTTTAAAAGCTCTAGACCGAGTTGGGGCACTGCTAGATAAAGTACGTTCACTGCAGCAAATGCAACTTTGTCAGACCTGCCTGGGGTGCCGTGGGGCTGGTTCGTTCCCTCTCATGCCTGGCTTGGCACTCCTGGTGCATCCTGGGAAGGGTCAGTGGCAAGGGGGCCCAGCTGTTGGAACTCTCAGCTTTCTGGGCCCCCTCTGAGACGTTAACTCTTCAGAGGGAGTCTTGTGACCAAGAGTAGAACTCAGGAAGCTGGGAATAGGGACGCGAGGGCCCTGTTCCTGATGTCTGTCATTTTGTAAAAGACCATCCCGGCCCATTCTTCACTGGGTCAAAGGTGAGGCTCTTCCCTCTTGTGGAGAGCCAGTCTCAGAGGCTCACAGGGACAGTGCTGCCCCGTCCCTATGAGCAGGCTCCCTGAGAGTCGGCATTGACCAGAGGCAGTGGGTTTTTTCCTTTTGAAATGTAGTCCAGGCTCTTAAATGTAACTTAGTTGAACTTGACTGGAAATTTTAGAAACGATTTTAACTTACAAGTATCTGGATGTTTATCCACTTTTCATATCAGCCAGACAGATGGTTGGATGGGCTGTCTACTGGCGCTGGATTAGGCGGCTTTGGCTGAAACCTGGCCTTGCTTTGTAAAGGGTGCCTGCTGGCCGCTGGGCTGGAAGTGCTCTTTTGTGCTAACAGGTTCTGAGCATCGGGGCCTTAGGCCTCCATTCACCCTGCAGACGAGGTTCGAGTGTGTGCTGCCCGCAAGCCAGGGTTGGCCTTGTCGCCAGGGCACAGAAACGAGCTGCTTCTGGAGGACGTCCCAGGCTCCTGTGCCAGAGGGCCTGTGGCACCCACGCAGGAGGATGTGCTCGGTCTGCCGGGAGGCTCTGGACACCCGTGCCGGGGTCCTGATCCTGCCTGCTGGCTCCTGTGTGGAAGGAGAATCCCATTGTTGAAGATGAGGAAGGTTTGCCACAGACAACTCAGTGGCTGTCTTGGTAGCAGAGGGAAGGTCGTGGCTCTGTCCTGTTTCAGGAACTGGGGTGATGGGTGGCAGCTTGAGCTGGCTAAAGGAGGTGCTTGCAGGAGTGCCGGGGCTGCAGGCTGTCGCCGTCTTGAGCAGGTGACTCTGAGACCTGGGCTAGGCAGGGCTGAGGGCAGCTCAGACACTGGTGGGCCGGCCCAGCTGCCTACACGCAGTGTTGCTGAGTCAGGGAATTGGATCTGGATGCTCCCATCAGGAGCCTCCCAGAGCTAAGCTGGAGATGTATCTGTACTATCTAAGATGCTCCTGGGAAATTGTGTGAAACGGATCATGTGGAATATTGCTTAAGATGTGTGCCTTGTTTCATGAAACCTTGAGCATGTGTGCGGGGAATCTTATTCTGGTGTGATGGTTTGACCGTGTGTTATTCTAGGTTGCTGGGCTTTACAAAATTCCCAGTGCTTTGGATGAGTAGGACGCGGTTCTCCCTCTAAGACACCCTGGTGGTGCAGTGGTTAAGCGCTCGCACACAGCCAGCAGTTGAGGCAGACCAGGCCTCACGGTTGGTTTTCATGAAGACCGCAGCCTCAGGAACCCTGGGCCAGGTTCTCCTCCACCCTGCGGGGCTGCTGAGGCTCTGGTGGGGGTCATGGACTGCAGATCGAGCCTCTGTCCATAAGGTCAGCAGTTCGAATGCACCCACTGCTCCGTGGGAGAAAGACGAGTCTGGCTGCTCCTGTGAAGCCTTGTGAACCCACAGGGGCCCTTCTTCTCTGCCCCATAAGGTCGGCTGGGCTGTCCTGGCTGAAATCCACTGGATGGTGACAGCCTCGTCTCCCTCCCTGCCCAAGCAGCAGGTGCTTCAGGTGTGCTCACTGCTGTTCCCTCCCACCTAGGCTACCCGAGCCAGGACTTCGACTGGGCCCACTACCTCAAACAGTGTGGGGCTGAAGCTGCTCCCCAGAGGTGCTTCCCTGTGGTGAGAACCCCTGCCCCCCAACTCCCTCTACCCCTCAGGGTCGTTGCCGCAGGGTAACCAGGTAGCGCGTGGAGGTTGTAGTGCTGCAGTTCAGAGAGAAGCCCATCTCCAGTATCAGTTACTCTGTTAGTTCCTAGAAATTGACCATCAGTTGAGCTTCTACGAATTTGGCCTGCCAGCTCGGAATTACTCATGATGGTGCAGCAATGTGGAAAAATACCACAACATGAAGTGGAGGAAACATTGTCAGACCTCTTGTAATTGCACCTTTCCAAACGGCAGTGTGTTTGGCCCCCGGAGTGCAGTGGTTATGCCTTGGGCTGTGGACCGGAGGCAACAGTCGGGAACCTCAGCTGTTCTGTGGGAGGAAGACGGGTTTTCCTTTCCTGTGCATGGTTACAGTCTGGGAACTCCCTACCCCAGGCAGTTCTGCCGGGTCCTGTAGGGTGGCCAGGAGTGCCTGCCCGCTCGGTGGACCCAGAGGAAGGCCAGCACAGTGGCTGCCATGGAGGGTAGCAGTGGTTGTAGGCTGGCGCAGGACCAGGCAGTGGATCATTGCGGGCACTTAACCGGCAGCCCCTGCTCTCAAAGACTGCACTGCCTGCAGCACCGCAGGACAGGGCCGTTTGCCCGTGAGGTGATTGGGTACCCAAGCAGCATGCGAGGGAGCTTCAGAGAGGGCAGGCGGGGCCTGAGTGCGACTTGAGCGCATGGGGGCCTCACGGGTCCATGTCCTGTCCCCAGTCCACTTGGGAACACGAGTTTAAGGAGAACATGAAGCTGGAGGCAGTGAACCCCCTGCTGCGAGAGGAGGTGTGTGTGGCCACCATCACGGGTGTGAGGGGCGCCTACCTGTGGCTTCAGCTGGAAGGTAAGCACAGCTCTGGGGAGGCCTGGGGCCCCGGGGCCCCTCCTTGGCTTTCCTTGGAGGGGGGCGACAGGGCTCTGGCGACTAAGCAGGGTGGTTGGTGTCCACAACCCACCAGACACTCCTCGGTCCTCAGGAGAAGGACAAGCAGACCTGCAGCCTCAGGAAGCCCCCTCGGGTCGTAATGGGCTTGGTGGCAGTGGGTTTGGGCTCCGGGTTTACCCATAATGCCCGGGATGCAGCATATTCAATTAAAGAGGAGCGAAATGGGGTCTTGTTCAGGGCTTCTGATTGGTAATGCAAAGCAGATTAAGAACTTACCCTCCTGCCCTTGACTTTGAAAGGTAGGAAAGGAACATCAGTAAAGAGCCTTGGCTTCAGACCCCCGTGTCCCTGAAAGAAGAAGCCTAAGGCTAACAGCGTGTCTTCATGTGACCAGAGCGTAAGCCACAAGCAGTGACACCAGGCTTATTCGAGAGAGACTTTGCTTACCTCGAAGGAATGGAACCAGACAGTGTGTAGCGTAGAAACGGCCATTGGGACAGGCTTGTGGACGGAAGCCTGTGAGTGCTCTGCACAGACTGGCTTCCCCGTAACCTGCAGCCAAGTACCCAGACTCTGAGGAGACAGAAGATGTAGTTTCTGTCTCTCCCTTGTAGACTGTCTCTTCCTTAGAGAGTTTGTGTGTCCACTGTAGAGCGTCTGTCTCCCTTGTAGGCTTTTTGTGCAGATGTCAGGGTAGCGTGGAGCTCACATGATGGCTTTCTGGTTGGATTTCAAGGGCTGCCACTTCCTTCTGTCTGAACCCCAGAGAATCAGGGCAATGTCCTCAAGTCAGGCTGGCACCTTTGCCTTTGGGTGGGTGCCCAGTGATGTCAAGAAATTACCTGTGGTACTGGCTGACCATTGAAGGGCCCCAACCCCAGGAGTGGGCTTCCTGCTACAGTGAGGACTCAGAGTCACTCTGCGTACGCACTGCCCATCGCAGCCCACACACCAGCACCCTCCCCTGGTGGCGCACAGAGTTAAGCACCAGCCGGCAGTTGAAGTCCACCAGCCAGTCCAGGAGACAAGAACGAGGCTTTGCTTTCCCTGAAATGCAGAGCCTGGGAGTCCAGGGGCAGTGGGTGTGTGCCCTTCCAGTCTGCTCTGCACTAGTGCCCTGGCCGCGCCTCTCCTCATATCGTCCTGCACGCACACACGAGGTGTGTGTCTCAGGACACGCTGCTCAGACGTCGCCCCTGTGCCTGTGCAGTGGCGGAAGCCTGTCTGTGGGGCGAGCGGTTCATGAGTGTCTCTGATTTCACCTCTGACCAGGTTCCAAGAAGCCCATCCCCGAATGCATCGTGAGTGTCGAGTCCATGGACATCTTTCCTCTGGGCTGGTGTGAGACCAACGGGCACCCACTCAGTGCTCCCCGCCGGGCACAAGGTACCCTTGGGTCTGGCTCAGAGAGGGGTGATGGCTGGGCAGAGGGGACCTCACTCTTGCTCCCCATCTCTCAGTGGAGGCACGTCCTGCAGTGGCGAGAGCGCAAGGTGGAAGCCAGAGCTTTGAAAAATCCATCACTGCCGAGTCCCCGTCCCCTTCAAAACCACTTCACGCTCTCAGTGCCAGACCTTCAGCTGGCAGGCTAGCCCACACTGCACACCACCTGGAAGACAGGCTTGGCTTCTGCTTCTGAAGGGACACACGCGCGCCCACACGCACACGTGCACTCGCACAGGTGCACACAAATGCAAGCAGAAGCACACATGCAGACATGCACAGATGCACGGGCATACACGTGCGCGTACATGCACACATGCAGGACACGCCCACACACAGTCTGGGAAATGCTCTGGGTGGCTGTGCTCTGTGCTCGGGCTGCCCGCTGTGAGTTGAGTGGACTGGGTGCCAACACCCCTCCCCCAGCGGTCAGACAGACAGCGGTGGGCTTTGACACTGATGCATGTATCACACTTACCAGAACGTCCCCTCTGTAGTTTTTTTCCTTGACATTGATTACAATTTTTTTAACTTTTAAACGTCTTTGTGTTTTCCAAGGTGTGCCTTCTTTAAGCAGTTTTATTGGCACTTCGTCCGCGTCTCATCCCATCCAGTAGCTCAGTGTATCAAGAAGAGTTGTACAATCCCTGCCATAGACCATCTTAGAGCCTCCTTCTTCCTGTACTTGTCGTTACCCATGTGATGATGTCTGTTTTCTTCCCACAGTGTACAAGCAGAGGAAAGTCGCAGTGGTCCAGCCAGAGAAACAGTAAGTCACGTAGCAGGTGGCCTGTGTGGCAGCGTGTCCTCCTCTGCTCAGACAGGACACTGCTTGCTTCTGACGGTTTGTGCTCCCCCCGTGCTTTCTGACAGCGGTCCTCAGACGCAGCGTCCTTTTTCTCGTACAGCCTGAGGGCGAGGGAGAGCCTCCGTGCTGCCACTCTGGGGAGGGGGCATTACAGTCCCAAGCAAATGGTCCATCTAAATAAGCAAGGACGCTGCAGAGGGCAGTGGGCGTGTGTCTCACCAGAGGGCCCTGTGCAGCTCACCTTCTCCCACAGCTGTGAGGAAAGCAGTACAGCATGAGCATGTACACAGAGCTCCTATGTACACCTGCCTGGTCTAAACATCTAGGGTTTCATCGCTAGACCACTCAGCCTGCCCCTGTCGCTTCGTGAGGACTCATACTGACCACCTTGGAGGGAACCAGCCTGGAAGTGATCGGAAAGTCAGGCGCTCCCCTTGAGCCACGTCCAGCTCATGGTGGCTCTGTAGAGCAGAGTAGGCTTCCCCAGGCTGTCATCTGTTCAAGACGGCCTCAGCTTTCTCTCATGGGGCAGCTGCCGGGATTGAACCCCTGACCTTTCAGTTAGCTGCCAAGCGCTTAACCACAGATCCACCGGGGCTCAGAGAAACTAGACAGCCATAACGAAGAGAGAGAATGGATCTTGGATTTTTCCTTCACTTATTTGTCAAGACTGATCCAAAGTTAGGAAGCATTCTGCAACATTTTTCAACAAGGCTTTTTTTTAGCTGGAGTTGTGTAGAGAGGAATTCTCTGATTTTTCATAATATCATTTGTCTTTAATGTTAAAACTATAATGGAAGAAAACAAACCCTTTCTTTAAAAAAACTGTTCTGTTTGATGACTCTTAAAAAAACCACAAACTGGCTTGTTTCCTGCTCATATGAATGAGGAAAAGTTGCTTTGAACAAAAGGTATCCCCCAGTACTGTCTGCAGGCTGTCTTATCAGCTCACCAGTCCCTGTCCCTGGATTGTTAAAACAATTGCGGTAAAAGTAGCCCAATCGCAGGCAGGCTGAACTCTGAGCACTGCACGACCCTGCAGCAGAGCTTCCCAGTCTTCCATGTGAGCGTTCTCCTCAGTTCTGACAGAAACGGACCCTCCCTCCGTACTAACTGTAGCTATTCTCGCTCTCGCTCTCTCCTCTTCTCTTGGCCCAGGTTACCGTCCTCGAGGGCTCTCCCTGAGGGTCTGAAGAGTCAGGAGCCGCACTCCACAGACTCAGGTATAGCCCCTCTCACCTCAGGGAGATTAGGAGCCCCCGGCTGCTGTGTGGCCGTGGCCCGGTCGTGATGGCAGGATTCCCAGCTCTGTCTGTGCAGGCCCTTATGCACGACCAGGGCTGCTTCTCTGTGGGTGGTGGGCGAGTTTGGATGGGCAGCCATGTGCCTAACCCATCGTGCCACTCTGCAAACTCACTCGCTGGCATCAAGTCAGTGCCGGCACCTTGTGACCCTGTCGGATGGGGTAGCACTGCCCCTGCGGGCGTCTGAGAAGGTGGCGCTCTTTATGGGAATGGGAGGCCTCTTCTTTTTCCTGAGGAACTGCTGGTTGTTTTGAACTGTGGTTAGCGACCCCGTGCATAACCACTATGCTGCTGGGGTCTCTTCCTAAGCCCCCTTAGAGGGGAGCACATGTGTACCTTTTGGGAGAAAGGATGCGTCTAGTCTCTAATTGGGTTCTGTCTCCTGCTTTGAGGCTACTGACATGGGTGTCCATGTGTAGATGAGCTTGTCTGTGCCCTGGTGGTGTGGAAGCTCTCCTGCATCGTGTCGCTGTGCTTCCGTAAAAATCCCCTCAAGCTGTCATGTATCCAGTATAGTTGCTGTGGGGGATTGTTTAATTTTATTTATTTTTCAAAATGACAAGTCCCACATGACAAATGTCTGAGATAGTTGAGTACAATCTCGGGCTCTTCTGCAGGTTGTCTTGCTTTAAAAGTCCCCCCCGAACACACTCCTGCATCTCAGCCATCCAGGAAGGCAGCCCTTTGCCCACGGAGCTGTGGAGCCCTTGAAATAGGGTCAGTGCAGCTGAGAAGCTGGCTTTTCAACTTGGGCTAGTTACGGGGCTGTTTCAACATAAACCATGTCTGGGTGGGACGAGCAGGTTTTCCCTTGATACTGCCGGGAAAGCACTGGGCCTTAGCCACAGAGTGGCCATCAGAAAACCCCCAGACCCGTCAGGCTGTCCTTGGAGAAGGGGGCTGCAGTCTGGGGATCCCCAAGAGGCTCGCTGGGAGGCAGCAGCAGCCCCACGCGGTGAGTTTGGCTTGTTTCTGGCTCTCACCTGGAGCCTGGTGGTGTGCCCCGCTGCCACCGCAGTGCTGCAGAAGCCAGCCGTGGCAATCCTGGCAGTCCCCTCCCATGAGGGTTGTAGTGGGTCTGCACAGAGCAAGCCCAAGCCCTGGCACTCAGTGACGTGCAGCACCCCCGAGAGTTAGAATGGGTCTTGTCCTTGTGGTGGGCAGTTACCTCACTGTCCCCTATGACTCCAGAGAAGTGGGGGTGGGTGGAACTCAAAGAAAGTGTGGCACAGAGTTCTCTGGTGAGCTCGGTGTTCAGAAGGACATTAAGGTGAGGTCGACATCGCCAAGTGGCAGAAAGAAGCCCGTCAAAAATCTTGAAGTTTGTGGAAAATGCTAAAGGCAGGCAAGGAAGGACCTTGTGAAGCAGCTAGTTTGGGAGGACAGCATTCAGTGTTCCGAGGTGACAACGATGGTTCTAGATAATTCTGTCAAACCCGATGCGTCCTCCAGAGTGGATGCCTGAAGAGTTGGTGTTTAAAGACCTAGAAGTCACTGTTTCTAGTCACGAGTTCCTAAAATAAATCCTCTTTGCTTTTTATGATAGATAGAAGGTGAAGGGCTTTGGGATGATATAATGACATTCACCTGGAGTTAGTTGGGATGAAATGGAGGGCACTGTTTGATAGACTGTTTGGCAGAGTTATTGTACGTGTGAAGTATTTCCGGGGCACTTTCAGACTGGTATGTAATGGGTGTCTGTGCTTGTTTCCTATTTCCCCAGTAAGCCAATGTGGGGACCGTGCCGCTGACTCTGCCTCTGTTCTGAGTCTCTGTGTCTCTTCATTTCCAGTTATGATTAATGGGAAATACTGCTGTCCAAAGATATACTTCAACCACCGTTGCTTCTCAGGGCCATACCTCAACAAAGGGAGGATTGCAGAGCTGCCTCGGTGTGTGGGGCCGGGGAACTGTGTGCTGGTCCTCAGAGAGGTGAGCTTCTGACCCAGAATCACAGCAGCTTCATAGGCAGGCTCACACCTTGTGCTAACTCTGGAGCATGGCAGGGGGCATGCATTCCACTAAGCAGTACTCAGTGCAGCAGCTTCACCAGGTGAGACCTGTGCAGGCATGAGCTCGCCTGGGATTAGCCTGAGACCAAGAGGGGCTGTGGCATCATCCCTGGGACCACGGTAAAACCACACCTCACCTGGACTCCCCGAGTGGGCCAACCCACCAATATACAGTGCAGGGTGTAACTGATGTGTGGAAGTGTCAAGCCTTTCGGACCACGGGGTGGCAAGGCAGGCGCTTCTGGGCTGGACTCCAGCCATGGACGGCACCTGAGCAGCCATGGTTCTCTGTGCTGCCCGCTGTGGCCAGAAAGGGACCAGGAGGCGTACGTGGCAGTGCCTGCAGAGCAGCATGTTGAATGTCTGCCTTCAGAGGTATTCCGAATGCCATCTCGCCGGCTGCTCTGGGCAGCTGTTCTGTCTTGGTTGTTCATGGCCATTGCCATCTGTTAATTATTGTCAGGACAACGAATGTCCGCCGCGGCCCTCACCTGCAGGGCGTTCTAATGGCCTCTCTCCTTCCTCACCGCACTTGGCATCTGCTTTGCAAACGGAGCTCAGGTACTCACCTTGCTCATCAACGCCGCCTACAAGCCCAGCCGTGTGCTTCGGGAGCTGCAGCTGGACCAGGACTCGGGGTGGCATGGGTGCGGCGAGGTCCTCAAAGCCAAGTGAGTAGTGGCGACTCCGCGCACTACCCCGCTGTCTGACCCGCTTACAGGAGGCCGGGGCGCACCCTCACGCCCCTGCGGCCAGGGGTGTGACCTGGCTTGTTTTCTAAATTTTCATCTGGCTGAGGATCAGTTCTCAATTAACATATGCCAAAACCACGCGGCCAGCAGTAGCTAAATGTGAAAGACAAGCACGGGTGTTCAACGACGAGCGTGTTGACTCGACGTTGTGGTTCCATCTCACAGAGACGGCTGGTGGCCAGTCTCTTTCTCTTGCTCTCTGACCCCATAAGCTCCTGGACAGTCGCCGGGCCACCCTCTGAGGCAGATGGCCGGGTAAAGAGAAGTATGAGGACAGCTAGTGTGGACCTAGCCTTGTGCACACAGTTGGCTTTGGATTAGAAACAGAAATTGGGAGACTACGAGGGCTTTCAAAGAGTTCGGGGGGGGGGGCGGGGGGCTAACATGGCTTCCATTTTCCCACAAACCTTTCGAAGCCCCTTCTTGCTCGTGGAAAGATAATTTAGTCTTCAGTTGTCGGAGCTTATCAGATGGTAAATTGGACGTGTGCTACACCATGCACAAACACTTTTCTATTGCTGTAGTCTGGGTCCCTGCACGAGAGAGGGCTGTCATGGAACGTTCTAAAAGACAGAGACCGTTGCCTGTCGGCCAGCACACATGATGTGTCTCAGCAGCGTCACCAGTCCAGTGACCCAGCACATGGTTTCTTCCACTGGCAGATATAAAGGAAAGAGCTACCGCGCAACCGTGGAGATCGTGAAAACAGCTGACCGGGTGACGGAATTCTGCCGGCAAACCTGCATCCAGCTGGAATGCTGTCCTAACCTCTTTGGCCCTCGGATGGTTTTGGACAAGTGCTCCGAGAACTGCTCCGTGCTTACCAAGACCAGATACAGTGAGTCGGGCTGACTCCTTCCCTCCTGGAACGTTAGGCTCGCCCACACAGACGTCTGTGTGGAAGCTTCTTTCCCCGGGGGCTGGCTGGTCAAATGGTGTTAGAGTACAGACCCCCTCTGGTCTCTGCTGCATATTCTTTGTTTGTATACATTTGGTTATTTTTAACAACTTTTACATTTTTTATTCTAATTCATGTTCATTTGAAGACCCTACAAAAACAGGTGATAGGCCCGTCCTGGTCACCTTTTATATGCAACACGGGAGTGGGCTTCAGTCGGTCAATGAAAGGATAAAAGTGAAAGGTACAAACTCTCCCTCAAGGTGAAGACCCTTTGGTAAGGGGGTTCCAGTCACCTAGTCCATTCCTAAGGAACCAAAGGCTTGAGGGGGTCACCTGTGCCATGCAGTCTGTGGCACATGATTAAGGGAAGAAAAACAGATGCCCCTTTGAGGAGTTTTGTAACATTAAGAAATGAGAAGACGTGAGGAGAAGCCAAACCGGACTTGTAAGGCGGTGCCTTGTGTTCCCTTTGGAACACCTACTGGCCCGACCATGGAATAGGGAGCATTGTCACGGTCCTTGGGAAGGACTCTGGGGACGCGTTCCTGGGCGTTATCTGCTGAAGCACTCAGGGCATGCCGCAAGCATCCCCCCACCCCCAATAAACCGTTGCCATGAGCTTTGCTCCTGGGGCGTTCACTGTAGCTGTGCCCGAACCACTCCATCCCAGCAGGGTGCCCCCAGAAACTCCCTGTGCAAGCATCATCAGTAACTGGGTTCCTGGGAGCAGCCTTGGTGCTCATCAGCAGGAGAGTGGCCAGGGGCGGGCATTAATCAGCACAACACAGAGGAAGTCTTGGTGCGGGTCTGTGGCACCAGGAGGGAGGGAGGAAGGGAGGGCGAACAGTGCTCCCTTTGGGGCTCAAGGAAACTAAGTTGGGAGGGATGCTCCCCACGGGGCAGGGGTAATTCGGGCTTATGCCTTTGCCCATCGTCTTGTTCTGCTCACTGCACCCTGGAGCATGCAGACCCCAGTGGAATCCAGGGCACCTGCATCTAGTGCCATGCCGGTAGAACCGCTTATGCTTGTGAGTTGACGCAAACCTAACGCGCTGTGTCCGTGTCTCCCGCCGGTAGCACACTACTACGGAAAAAAGAGAAGCAAGAGGATCGGGAGGCCACCTGGTGGGCACAGCAACCTGGCGTGTGTCCTGAAGAAGGCAAGTAAGAGGAGGAAGAGGCGGAAAAGCGCTTTTGTTCATAAGAAGAGACACTCGTCCCCGTCGGTGGACAACACACCAGCCGGCTCGCCACAGGTGTGCTTGCTGCCTGCCCCGAGGCCCGCGAGCCAGGGCCCAACTAGGGATCAGGCCTGGGGTGTAGAAGTGGGCTCTCGACTCAGCCGTTGTCCTTTCCCTCCAGGGGAGCGGGGGTGAGGACGAGGACGACCCCGAGGAAGGGGACGGCGACTCCCTGAGCGAGGGCAGCCTGTCCGAGCAGCAGGACGAGCTGCAGGAGGAGTCGGAGCTGTCCGAGAAGAAGTCCTGCTGCTCCTCCCCGACGCAGAGTGAGGTGTCCGCCTCGCTGCCTGCAGACCAGGGCCGGAGGAAGAGGGAGCCGTGCACTTTATCGTTCTCGGACGACGAGAACAGACCCCCTTCACCAAAGGTGCCCGTGCGGAAAGCAGTCCCTTTCCCAGGATTGCCCCGAGAATCTGAGTGCCGGCGATGGTGGCTGGCTCTGCACCCACGTCCTGGGTCTCAAGCTCAGAGTATGCCAGTGCATTTCCCAAGAGCGACGGCCTGCGTGAAGCTAATTTAAACAAAAAAGCCACTGGGAGCTTATTGATGGTCTGCCGCTCGGGGAAGACTGTATGTGCCATCACGTGTCTTGGTTTCTCCGTGTGGCCACGCAGATAACATGCAGATAGTATGTTTTCCTTTGCAAATGGCGCGACCACCTGGCCCATGGGTTTTGCATGTGCGTGTTGCTGACGTGGCAAATAACACACAGATCTGCAGTGCCCATTTATTTTTCCAAGTTTGGTGAGGCCATTTTAGAACCTGCTGCGTAGGTACATGTGTGTACACTGGGTACGCAGTGTGTGTGTGGTAGATGTATGTGCACACTGAAGAGGGTGGTGGTCCGGGGGGCGGCATGAAGAAAACCCACAGACAGAAGCCTGTGACCGAGCCCCCCTCATGGGCACGCTGCCCTCCCTCTGCAGAGCTGAGCTGGAGCCAACGGAAGGGAGGTTTCAGAGTGCCTCCCCCTTTCCGCTGCCTCGGCCTTTTGCGCAGGAACCCTGGGGGATTCCGTAAAAGACCTCCGCCCACCCCACCCCACCCCATCCCTGAGAGATTAAAAGAGGGAGGAGAATGCATTGTCAGCAATGACCCGGAAGAGTGCAGGCATGCACAGGTTCTGTGTGGAGAAGAGAACCGCGTTATAACCCATTTGTTTTTTGTTGTGGAATCTGCAGGACATGAGGCTCGAGGTGGCAGAAAGACTTCACCTGGACAGTAACCCCCTGAAGTGGAGCGTGTCGGATGTCGTCCGGTTTATCCGGTCCACCGACTGTGCCCCTCTGGCAAGAATCTTCCTGGACCAGGTAACGACGGGCACCTGAGGAGGTTGGCAGAGGCCTGCGGGTGGTTGTCAGTCTTAGGAAAGGCACTTTGACTGCCACCGCAGTTGAAGCAGGTGATCACTGCGTTCCTTCCCACCGTTGATCGGAATTTCATTCTAGCGCGAGTACCTCCATGGCTTAGAATTAAGCATCCTTGTGCTTGATTGTGCTCATTTGTCCCAAGATAGGGTTTGGCCGTCCCTCCCCCCCCCCCCAAAGGCGTCTGAAATGGGTTTGGCTCTGGTGATCAATTTTAAGGCAAAGTGAATATTGATATAAATCTTGTTTTGATAGCTGGGGAGGGAGGGGGTGTTTCCAAGCTGAACGTCTTTAGGCTGTCACAAATGTGACGCACTTGGATTTAAAAACCAAAACCCTACTTCCTGCCATTGAGTCGATGCTGACTCATAGTGACACTGTAGAACAGGGTAGAACTGCCCTTGCAGGCCTCTGGGAGTGTTGTTCTTTATGGGAGTAGACTGCGGGGCCTTTCTCCCACAGAGTGAGCAGCAGGTGGCTTTGAACTGCAGACCTTGGGGATTGTAGCCCAGCATGTAGCTGGACGATGCCAGCACCCCTGGGCTTAGAAAGCGCCCTCTAATACGATATTTTCTTGTGGCTCACCTCGTTGCTGGTTACAGGGTGAGCTGGCTCACTCAGTCTCTGCAGACAGAAGAGCGCTGAGGGGTGGCTTCTCGCCCTGAGCATAGCTGCATTCTGAAGGTTCTTTAGTCAGACAGACTGCCGGTCTTTCACAGCCCAGGAGTTGGGGGCAAAGGGACCTGGGTTTTGAGGAAGCCCATGTGGCTGGGGACTGTCCATTGTCATTGGCATGCACGTCCTAGATCACCTGTCTGTGTGCTTTTGCAGGAGATCGATGGGCAGGCCCTGCTGCTCCTCACCCTCCCCACGGTGCAGGAGTGCATGGACTTGAAGCTGGGCCCCGCCATCAAACTCTGCCATCACATAGAGCGGATCAAGTTTGCATTCTATGAGCAGTTTGCCAACTGAGGAGAGCCACCAAAGCGGACCTGTGGATCTTTGAAGCACAAAGAGGCCGACGTCACCCTGGCTCGGCCCGCAGGCGTCGCGGCTGTCTGCACTTTCAGGAAAGGAGGCCCCGCTCCGAGGAGGCACAGAAGGGGCCGCCATGCCCACAGAGATGTGAGCACCGCTCCTGCTCCATGGATGGAAGTCTTGGAAAGCATGCCAGGCTGTGGTGGAAAGGCCACATGCTCAGAGTTCAGCATGGCCGGTGGCGTGGCCTGGGCATGAAGGGGGCGGGCGGAGCTGCTGGCAGGCACCCTTCTGGCGGTTTTCTGTATCCCCTGCCCCTGCCCACTGTGGTGAGACTCTGCCCTCTGCAGTCGCCACCCGGGCAGGAGAGGACGTAGCTTTAAGACAGCGCTGACGTGGGACTGTGCCCCAGCACTGCAGCGCCCCACTGTCCTTGTGTTTTTAAGCTTTTTTAAATTAAACCAGTTCGTGTGGGGGTGACCCTGTGGCTTCAGAGTGTTGAATGTGCGACCAGGCTGCGGTCCGGCTGAACATGGCCCCCAGAGACAAGGAGAGGCTGATGCAGGGTATATAAGTAAGATGGGTTCCCCTTAACATTTCTTGATTTCTCCAAATAACAACTCATTAGACAACTTCAGTGAAGACACATCCTCCCCCCCACCCCCTGCGCCTCCCTGTAGTTGAGTGGATCCCAACTCTGATGGCCCCGTAAGACAGGAGAGGGGCGCTCCATCAATTCTGAGGCTGGGCGTCGTCTCCTGCGGAGCTGCTCACTGGTGGGTTGGAACCAGCTTCCTGTAGTTAGATTAACACGCTGTACCATCAGAGGTCCTAAATATTTGGCCCTGACACTGAGTCAGTTGTGACTCATGGTGACCCTCTGGACAGAGTACGGCCGCTCTGTAGGACCCCCGAGGCTGTCCATCTTCAAGGGAGCAGCCTCCCTCATCCTTCTCCGTGGACCCACTGGTGAGTTTGAATCCTGGCGCCACGGTTCATGGGCCGGGGCCCGACACGCTGCCCCAGGGCTCCTCAAGGAAGATACTTGTGTGAGGATGTAGATTTCACGTGGCTCAAAGCTGCCAAGGCTGGACTGGCCAGCAGTGACCATCCCATGCTTAGGAATCTGAGGCACACTTTCATAGCCTGCCACGTTGGGAGAAGACACGTGTCTGTCATATCCAGGAACGTGAGCTTCATTTATTTTCACTGAGGCCCATCTCTTCGTTCTGTGAGAGGTGCGTTACAAAGGGGCTGCATTTACCTGCTGCCTCCCGCAGTGTGCCACCCCTCCCCACCCAGTTAGCGTGGCGCAAAAAAAAGAAGTTTCCCCAGGACCTAACTCTTGTCCGGCATTGATGAGTCAGAAAACAGAGGAGTGACTCTGCTCTGTCTCAGCCCTGAGAAAGCCGGCTGCCAGGTCAGCATGTTCGGAAACCCTTCGCTGCGTGTGCTGGTTTTCCTGGGCTTTTGACCATCCTCTGCAGGGTCCAGGGGGGTGGGGGGGTGCGTGATCTCTTTCATCAGTTGAAGCAAAGCTGGAGTGGCTGCAAACGGAATGCCCTCGGGGGCCCCGAGTGTAGCGTTTGCCCCTCCGTTGTTCCTTGGAAGTGTGGGAGACTCCCAGCACTGACCAAGAGACTGGAGGTCCCAGAAGGGCACTCACCCCAAAGCCTCTGGACGAGATGAGCTTCTTGGCAAATACTGAGCCGTGATAGACAATAAGGTTCAGAATGCCTGGGGCCTCCGTGTGCCACCCCCACAGGAAGGAAGTACAATCTCTCCACGAGAACACTGCACATAAGCTCGCTTCCTGCGACCTCAGGGGTGTTTTACTTCTCTACCCAAGCGCCAAGGCCACAACTGCTGCGATACCTGCACAGAGTGGGGAAGCCATAGGAAGGTCTGAGGCTGGGAGCACTCAGAGCCCAAAATTTTAAAAAAAGCTTTCACAGGAATACACGTCACAGCGGGGAATTGTTAGCGGGAAGTATGGTTGATCCAGGCAAGCCAGTTACTAGCAAAACTGTCATAAGCACCGGTGAGCAAAGACCGCTGCATTCAAAGGTCGTGTGTTTGGTTTGCGCAGAAGCACGAAGTTCCCACTGGGGACAAACGTTGGGTTTGAACTGTGTGCCTGGTGCCCCTGATAAGCGGGTTGGCCCTCTGAAACTGAAGAAGGTACCACCAACAAAGGAGGCTTGGGTCTTGGTGGGGACCTGGTATCCCCCCTTTGGAAGGTGAATTTCCCTGGTCCTGGGTCCACTGTAAGCAGCCACATGTCTGACATTAATGAGGACGCAGGCCTCTTGCAAAACCACAAAGAGCCACTCTGCATACACTTACAGTCCTTCCTTTGTTTGCTCCTGGATCTGATGACTCCCAGCCGCTATGTGAGAATGTATGTGTTTTGGAACTCGAAGCCCAGTCCACGTGGCTCTGGCTCTTGGCCTACTCACCAGAGGGCTTTCCTGCCCGCACTGACAGCCCTGCTTCTGAGGGCACCCATAGCAGTGGACGCGCTGTACATTGGGGGTGCTGTTTCAGAAGGCCTAGATTTGTCACGGGAACCTGCAGAACCAGGTGTGGGAGTGGAAAGGGGTAGAGAAGTTGACCTCAGACCCCACCTCTTTAGGCCTTTTGTGACTTCACGCACATGTGAGGTCTCAACTGGGGCCATGGCCCATCACAGTGAATTGCTTTGAAAGGGACAAAAGCCATAGCCTTGCTGGGCAAGTGTTCCCCCCCCCCCCCCGCAGCGAAGCCCCGAGACCGGGAGGTACGAATCAGCAGCTAATTCTGGAGCCAACGGATAGCTGCCGGCAGGGCACCCATTCTCAGGGTGCGTGGACACCTCAGGCTTCCAAGTGGGTCTACTCGCACTCCTGCCTCCCTGAGTGCACAGAGGTGGAGGACGGCATCGAACGGACAAGGGCAGGCTTTGCAGGAGGCATCACCTCACAAAGCAAATGTCTGAGAGGTTATGCAGTGGGCAGGGTCCCTGTGGCCGGTCCTTCATCCCTTTTGCAAGCTTCTTCTGCTCAGACGGGCAGTAGTTTGAATGTCCCTCCGTAGCTTTCAGCAGTGCTCCTCTCTCTCCTTTTTCTGAGGGGCTGAGTGTTGTGCAAAGATCATCAGAGGGCTGCTGGCCACGTGCGTCCTTAGGCCTGTCTCTCGAACACGGCTCGGTGGGCACAGAGGCCCTTTCTCGATTGTGTCTCACGTTCTTCTTTTTAATTGCTCATTTGGAACAGGGCGAGTGGCATATTGCATTGTACCTCTCTCCTGCCGTTCCCCCCCCCCCCCCCCCGCCGTAAGTTCCAGGTTATACATTGGTGAAATAGGCACAGGAATCTCTGTTTAAATCACTCCCGTCAAGTTGGATGGGTAACACTGTGATTAAAAAGGGAGAAGGAACCACTTAGAACGAACGCTTTGCTTAGTTGTTGTTGGACGTAACCTGGAGGCCGTAAGTGGAGTGGGAGAATTAAGGCGCATCTTGACCTCTGTTTTTACCTTCGCGCATGGCGGTCCACGGCAGCAAGGCGTCCCGGGAAATCCTCCCCGCCCAGGAAGGAACGCGCCCCTTTAGTATGCGTGGACCTTTCTGGAATTCCACCGACACGGACCCCCACGCACCTGGCTCGTCCGTCTGTCTGCCTCTCCCGCAGCGGGAAATGCAGTTCCCAAGTCCCCTGTGTCCCGAGGCCATGGACCGTCGTCTGTCCGCCCACGGGTCCCTCGCTCCAACGACGCCCCTCCCAACCCCCCTGAACCCCGACTCCTGACGCGGAGCGCCCCGCGAGGTCCCGCTCCGAAGCCACCGCGTGCGGGCTTTCCTGGCCCGCTCATTGCCCGACTCCACTGGCTGTATTTGCCCGCGTCCCACGCTTGCCAAGAGTTTGACGTTTTCCGAATTAAAACCCAGATTCGCGGACAAGGCGTGTGGAGGACGCGCTCCGAGCTTCATCCCAGCAGCTGGCCCCGCCCTCGGGAGCCCGGCGGCGGGAGTGCGCGCGCGCAGCCGCCTCACGTGGCCGTGCGGGCGGGCCTCGTGTGGCCGTGCGGGCGGTCTCACGTGGCCGTGCGGGCGGGCCTCGTGTGGCACTGCGGTCTCACGTGGCCGTGCGGGCGGGCCTCGTGTGGCCGTGCGGGCGGTCTCACGTGGCCGTGCGGGCGGGCCTCGTGTGGCACTGCAGTCTCACGTGGCCGTGCGGGCGGGCCTCGTGCGGGCGTGCCTCGTGCGGGCGGGTCTCTCGTGACTGCGTGGGCAGCCTCACGTGGCCGTGCGGGCGGGTCTCACGTGGCCGTGCGGGCAGCCTCACGTGGCAGTGCGGGCGGGTCTCTCGTGACCCTGCGGGCGGGTCTCACGTGGCCGTGAGGGCGGCCTCACGTGGCAGTGCAGGCGGGTCTCACGTGGCCCTGCGGGCAGGCCTGGTGTGGCCTGTGGGTGGGCCTCAAGTGGTCGTGCGGATGGTCTCACGTGGCCCTGCGGGTGGTCTCACGTGGCTGTGCAGGCGGGTCTCACTGTGGTGGCCGTGCGGGCGGCCTCACGTGGCCCTGCGGGCGGCCTCACGTGGCCCTGCAGGGTGGTCTCACGTGGTCGTGCAGGCGGGTCTCACGTGGTCGTGAGGCGGGTCTCACGTGGCCGTGCGGGCGGCCTCACGTGGTCCTGCGGTGGTCTCACGTGGCCCTGCGGGTGGTCTCACGTGGCCGTGCAGGCGGGTCTCACTGCGGTGGCCGTGCGGGCGGCCTCACGTGGCCCTGCAGGGTGGTCTCACGTGGCCCTGCAGGTGGTCTCACGTGGTCGTGCAGGCGGGTCTCACGTGGCCGTGCGGGCGGCCTCACGTGGTCCTGCGGGTGGTCTCACGTGGCCCTGCGGGCGGCCTCACGTGGGGCGGCCGGATGGCAGGAAGAGGCCCGCAGAGCTAGCGAGCGAGCAGCCGGGCGCAAGGTGCGCTCTGTCCCGCTCCAAACCCAGCCGGCTGCGTCAGCCTCTTCCCAATCCCAGCGGTCCTTAGGGTTTCGGAGACCGCGAGCCAGGCCCGGGAGTGCTGGCGGGTTTGAACTGCCTGACCTAGCAGGGGCGCCCCGTGCCGGCTGATGAGGTGAACCGGAAAGCTCGTGTACTTGGAAATTCCTGGAGACCGCCTAATTTTAGAGGAGAATTTCGTGAGAGATGGTGTTCGGTGTACAACAAACAGCCCGATATGTCCGCTGGAAGAATACGTGCGCCGTCAGTCGATGCTCAGGAAGGCCCAGCGCCCCAGCGGGTTGCCTGCACGGTGGTGTCTGCAGAGAAGGAGAATGGGAACTGGGGACACAGCAGGTTCACCGACAGAAAGGTACCCCAAAGCCGAACTCCTGCCATCGCGTCGACTCAGACCCATAGGGAGCCTGTGGAGCGGAGCGAAGCGGAGCTGCCCCGCGGGGTTCACGGGAGTAGAACGCTTCACGTTCCCCCTTGAGGGGCTGGTGGTTGGGAACTGCCTGCCTTGTGGGGAGTAGCCCAGCGCATAAACCACTACCCCACCAGGGCTCCTGGTTTAAAACTCGCTGCCATCGATTCGATGCGGACTCATAGTGAGTCTGTAGGACAGGGCAGAACTGTCCCTGAGTTTCTGAGACTAACTTTCTGAGCGTTAGAAAGCCCCATCTTTCTCCTGCAGAGCGGATGATGGTTTTGAACTGCTGACTGCTTATTGTAGCCCACTGTGGCTCCGTGGGCTCCTCGTTACTAGGGAATAAATGTGTCTGCTGAGGAGGATATCAGACTCGCAAATATCAGCCATTTGGCTTTCTTTGCGAATTACATTCCAAATGCATGTTACTGTACCCTCCTAGCAAACATGGAAGGGGGATATGCAAATATAACTTCAGTAGAAAAGTTATACTTGTTTAATGAATGTGCTTGTAGTGACTGGTTAAAATGAGTTGTGGGGGCGGGAGGCCGAAGGGGAGCGAAGCCCACTCAAGAGGCCTGATCACTGAGCTTTGACTCAGGCTGTGGGTGCCAATAGGAAGGAAAGTAGAAACATGCTCCAGGTCCTGGTGGAAAGGAAGGTGGGCAGTTTTACATTATTGTCCTCGGCCGCTTGCTTCAGAATAATGCAGGCTGCTTACTAAAAGTGCAGATGAGTGGGCCTCCCGCCAAAACTACAAAACAGAATTCCGAGGGTGTTGTCGTCTTTAGGTGCTGTGGAGTTGGTTCTGACCCAGAGCGACCCCAGGCTCCACAGAACACAGCACTGACTGGTTCTTCGCCATCCTCACCGTTGCTCCTGGGCCTGAGCCTGTTGTGAGCCCCTGTAGCAGTCCATCTCAGGGAGGGCCTTCCTCCTTTTTGCTGCCCCGCTATCTACCAAACATGATGCCCTTCTCCAGGGCCTGGGCTCTCCTGACATGGTCAAAGTGAGACAGCGTCTGGCCATCCTTGCCTCTCCGGAGCACCCTGGCCGTCCTTCCGGGACAGCTCCGTGTCCCTGGAACGTTCCCTAGTCTTCCCCAGCTCCACAATCCAAATGCATCGATTCTTCAGTCTTCCACATGCACACGAGACCACGGGAAACACCATGGCTTACTCCTCACAGTCACGTCCCGGCTCTTCAGGCCTCGACAGAGGTCATGTGCAGCAGGGTTACCAAACACAACTCCTCTTTGGGTCTCTCAACTGCTGCTTCATGAGCACTGACTGTGGATCCAAGCGAGACGAAAAATCCTTGATCACGTCAACCTCTTCCCCATTTACCATAATGTTTACCTATTTTTCCAGTGTGCGGATTCGGGTTTATTTTGCATTGAGTGATAATCCACATGGAAGGCTGCAATCTCGTCCTCCTCACTTTCAGCAAGCAAGTTTGTGTCACCTGCACATCACAGGTTGATAAGTGCTTCTCCTATTCTGATGCCGCATTCTTCTCATAAGCCAGCTTCTCTGATGATTTGCTGAGCATACCGATTAAGTATGATGAGAGGATACCCCTGGTGCACACCTTTTCACTGTTTTTTTTTTCTCTTTGCCACTTTAGTATCATTATTTTTAATAATTTTATTAGGGGTTCATAAAACTCTTATCACTATCCATACATACATCAATTGTGTAAAGCACATTTGTACACTCACCCTCATCCTCAAAACAGTTGCTCTCCACATAAACCCTTGGCATCAGCTCATTTTTACCCCCTCCCTCCCCACTCCCCCCTCCCTCATGAATCCTTGATAATTTATAAATTATTATTTTGTCATATCTTGCACTGTTCAATGTCTCCCTTCACTCACCTTTCTGTTGTGTGTCCCCCAGGGAGGAGGTTATATGTAGATCCTTGTAATCGGTTCCCCCTTTCAGCACCACCCTCCCTCCTCCCTCCCAGTATCGCCACTCACACCACAGGTCCTGAAGGGACCATCTGTCTTGGATTCCCTGTGTTTCCAGTTTCTGTCTGTACCAGTGTATATCCTCTGGTCTAGCCAGATTTATAAGGTAGAATTGGGATCATGCTAGTGAGGGGGTAGGAAGCATTTAGGAACTAGAGGAAAGTTGTTGTTTTGTCATTGCTACACTGCACCCTAACTGGCTCATCTCCTCCCTGTGACCCTTCTGTAAGGGGATGTCCAGTTGCCTACAGATGGGCTTTGGGTTCCCAACCTGTACTCCCCACTCTATCAATTATATGATTTTTTTGTTGTTCTTTGATACCTAATAACCGATCCCTTCGGCACCTCGTGATCACACTGGCTGGTGTGCTTCTTCCATGTGGCTTTGTTGATTCTGAGCTAGATGGCCACTTGTTTACCTTTTAAGTCTTTAAGACCCTAGATGCTATAACTTTTGACAGCCGTGCGCCATCAGTTTTCTTCACCACATTTGCTTATGCACCCACTTTGTCTTCAGCGATAGTGTCAGAAAGGTGAGCATCATGGAATGCCAGTTTAATAGAACAAAGTATTACTGCATTGAGGGAGTACTTGAGTGGAGGCCCATTGTCCATCTGCTACCTTAATAATAAACCTATAAATATATGCTCATAGATTTATTTCTCCATCATCATACATAAATATGTTTACATGTGTACATACCTGTAATTAGACCTCTGCAAATGCCCTTTGCCCCCTATTTCTTTACTCTATTTCCTTTTACTTTCCTCTTGTCCCACCATCATGCTCAGCCTTCATTTGGGTTTTAGTAATTCCTCTCAGTTACATTGCCCTTGATCACACCTTACCATACCTTCTATACCCTCCTCTTAACTGATTTGGATCACTTGTTGTTCCCTTGTCCCTGGGTTTGTTAACACCACTTCTTCCCCCCCCCCCTCCCATGCACACACCCCCCAAACTGTTGGTGCCATTGTTTTCTCCTCCAGATTGTTCATCCATCCTATAACATGCGCAAAAACAAGACAGAGCAAAACAAAGCAACAGAATAAAACAAAACATCAACAACAAAAAGCCAATGATAAAAACAACAACAAAGAAAAGCCTATACCTTGTTCAAGGAATTTTTGTTGGCCTTTAGGAGTGTTTTCCGGTCAAGTCTGATGGGTGCCAAGCCCTGGCCCAAAGTCTGTTTTTGGTACACCCTCAGGACTTCCTTGCTCAGCTCCCCTTCCTGTTCTGTTGCACACCCTTAGTGTTTTGCCTGGGTGTGGTGGGGTCAGATTGGGCACAATTCCCACACTCTCCAGTGTTGTCCCCTGTAGGGCTATGGGTCAGTGAGTGATGTCATGTCTCATAATGGGGCCGGGCATATGGTCTTCTCTGTGCATTGGCTGCTCTGAGCGGGCAATATCGTCCTCAAGGCTTGGGCCAGGATGTGCTCTGTTCTCTCTTCCTCCCCCTTCATTTGCTTCCATGTGCTCTGATCAGATATGTCCCTCTCTCGGAGCTGCAGCTTCAGTGCTGTCCTCTGAAATCAGTTCTTATGGGGTCTTTCCAGTGTTTTTAATAAATACTCCAGAGAATGAAGGATTTGCCACAGACCGTCCCTGCACCTTCTCTTCCGAGCGGGAGCTAGCAGGTCCCTGGCACCCACTGTAGTCTGTGCAGTCTGGCTCACCTGGCCTGCCCTACCTGTGGACTGACACCGCGGCCCCGCCCCCTTCTCGATCCCAGAGCCCCGCCCCTTAGGGAGCACAGGGGCCCGCCCCCGCGCCGGGCTAAGCCAATCAGGCGCCGCGGTCTCAGACGTCGGGTTACGTCCGGCGCCGAGTCTGCGCCCGGGCGGAGGTACCGGCTCCGGGCTCGGGCTCCAAGAAGCTCCCAGCCCCAAGCTCCGCCGCGCGACCCGGGCAAGCAGCGAGGCCGGGCGGCCGCGGCGCTCCGCGCCCCTTTGGCCGGGCCCGCCATGCAGGGCCTCGCCGGGAACGGGAGTCGCGGGCTGCCGGGGCCGCCCTCCACGGCCGCGTCCGGGGCGGGCCGCTGTGAGAGTGGCGCGCTCATGCACAGTTTCGGCATCTTCCTGCAGGGGCTGCTCGGCGTCGTGGCCTTCAGCACGTTGATGCGTGAGTCCGGGACCCCCGCCCCTCGGCGGGCCCCGAGGGGGCCCGGCCCTCCCGGAGGGTTCGGGCCTGGGAATCAGGGCCCTGGGGCAGAGCCGCCTTTCTCCCAGACCCATCACCGCACACCCCACCTGGTCACCCTGCCTCTCCTCTCCCTGCCAGCTCGCCTCTCTCTTAACAAGACGCTCGCCCACCTCCCACCTGGTCTGCCCGAGTTTCACTCGCTCCACTTCCCAGCTGGGGGCCACGACCCCCCTGGGTGGCCATTCTGCCCTGCGTCACCCCCTGGGGTCCTCTTAGGCTGCCCATGCCCCCCTGTATGATGCTGAGCCCTCTTCAGCCTTTTCGGGCCCCCAGGTTTGACCCTCTGCTGCTTCTATTTACACCTGGCCTGCTTGACCCCTCGCAAAACCTGGTGTTTGGGCGTGCCTTCCATTGTCCAGAGCCCTCTTCCGGGTGGGTTGGGGGGGTGCGCCTGTCGCTCGTGTTTGGTTAGGACAGAAATTGCCCCAACGGCTTTCCCGCCGCCTCCCTGGCTCTTTTCTTCCCCTGAGCCTTGGGCAGACTAGGGGCTTAATGGAAAGGAGGGCTTTGAGGACTGCAGCAGGGCTTGGAATCATCATGTTGAATCCCAAGTGCCCAACCTTTTGAAAAAGGGACCCAGGTGGTCCTGCCAACTAATGAGCTCCCACCCTGCTGTGGTGGGAGGAACTGCCTAGTCCAGGGCTGCGCGCTTCTCCTGGTCAGGTTCTCCTTACCAGTCACAAGAACACCTGTCATCTCAGCCTACTGTGCCTGCTATTTGGGGGATGGCTGGTCTCAAAGCATCCCTGCTTGCTTAGGTGTACAGGGCGGGGAGACCTGCATGTGTGTTGTGTGGGGTCCAGTTCCCAGCTTAGCTGTCAAGGGGGGTTCTGGGCTTGCCCAGGCGTGAGGCCTCCCTGAAAAACCTCGGCTCTTGGACACAACTTTCTTGTAGTTGCGTGGCCTTGGTAAGTCCGACAAGTGCCTTGGCTGTGTGTATTTGTCACTTTTTTTCTCCTTTTCTTTTTGTCCTGACTTGCCTCGCTTTTTTCTCTGCTACACAAATACCCACTTGTCCCCACAGTTATGGTTTGTGGCGACTCAGCCACAATCAGTAGCAGGCTGGGCACGTTGAGTATGTACGTGAGTTTGTGCGTGAGTGCGTGTGTTCACACTCTTGAGTGCATCTTTCCTGCCTCCCACCTGTGTGTGTGTGTGTATATGTGCGCGCGCGCGCATGCGCGCATGTGTTTCAGACACTGTGAGGGGATCTTTCTTCTCTGCCTCCCACCTCTCACCTGCAGCTGGCCCTCGGTCCTCTCTGAAGGACCTGCAGGCTTCAGTCTCTGTTTTGTTCCCTGTCCTGACATCTCCTCTTCTGACTCTGGCTGTTTTTCTGGGTTTGACTGATGCTGGTGGCCCGGCTTATTACCCAGGGTTTGACACTTGGGGTGAGGCGAGGGAGATGGGATTACAGAGGGTAAGAGTTGCTCTCAGCTGAGAAGTGTGCTGGGTTGAGTGAATGTCTGGTGTGATCTGGCTGGCCTAAGGGTCCTCGGCTATGTGGCCTCTTCATTGCCACCATGTGAGGCTGTACAAATCCCCCAGGATCTGTGTTTTCTGCAAAGACCTCGCTCAAAAGTGACTCTTGCTCAGGGCCAGAGTCGGCTCGCTGTGGGAGCAGCTGAAGGAAATGGGCAGTGGGGCTGAGAATGACATGCGTGAGGCAGGAGTTTGGGAAAAGAGAGCCGCGCCTAACCAGCCTCATCCCCCATGGAGACCATAAAACAACAGGCTTGGCAGAACCCGCTGGGCCGGGGGACTCTGGGATCAGGGGAGGGCAATTTCTGCTGCCTGGAACCTGGTTTCAGTCAGGCTGGGGTGGGGGTGTGTGGGGTGTGTGTGTGTGTGTGTGTGTGTGTGTGTGTGTGTGTTTGTTTAAAAACCAACTCTTGAGCCCACTGACATCTCCCTGAAAGTCTTTTTTCCTTCAATCTGTGAGAAAGGTCTTTCTCCCCAGTTCATTGTCCATGATAGGTGTGTCACCGCTGTCTTTTCCACAGGCAGAGGTTATGTTTCCCAACCACCCAGCCGAGGTCAGCACTGAGTTTCAACATCTCTAGAGAGCGGAAGATTGCCCGTCCTCCCAACAAGAAGGCAGAGTCCCATCATAGCTAATGCAAAACGTTTCAAGACGTGAGAGGCCCAGTTTGTAGAAACGCCAGGGCCTGGGAGGGGGCTGTGCCTTCAGTCTGGACTTGCACAAGCAGCCATGTTCCAGGGGACGTGGAACCAATAATGCCACAACCCTACAAAGTGAGCACAAACAAAGCCACATTCCTCTTGTGACACTGTGGTTTTTACGAGAGTCTACCCTCGTCAGAGCAGCAAGGACTCTGGAAACGGCATCGTTAATCGAACACAGGCAGAACATTTGAGAACTGAAAAGTAACTTAAAGAGAGTAACTGCCTGATCCCAGCTCCTGAGCGACTCTGTGCTTGGTACCGCGGGCGTCTTCCCTACAGGTGAGCATCTCAGGGAAGACCGCTCCGCTCATCCAAGCATGGTCATAGACTTCCTGCCTCAATCTGTGGAGTTGACAAGCGGCCTGGGTCCAAGCAAGTGACAGTTTTGTGCCCTTTCCAAGGGCATCGCTCCATGACGTCCATGGCTTCCAGCGGAACAAACTCAGGCAGGGGTGTGAGTGTGTGTGAGTGTGAGGGTGGTGTGCTGAGACGCCACCTGAAGCCCCCGGATGTCGGAGGGTGAAGAAGCACCCTCAGTAGGTGGCTGTGTCACGATTGGCCTGCCAAGCGTGTCCCTTATTTTGGTGTGTGACCCTTGGTCGTGACCCCAGGAGGTCACTCCAACCAGGATGGCAGAGCAAACTGTCCTCACTCAGGCCTGCCCCCCAGCTGTCAGCCAGAGGTCATTGTGGCCAGGGTGCTGCCGTTGGCAGGTGTTTACTCTCTGGCCATGTGTGTGCTGGGCAGTCGGGGCTCCGGGTTGGAGAGCTGAGAAAATGGCAGGTCTGTAACAAGCACGTGTGTGAGCACACACAGATGAATCCGCCTGCAGTTCTCGTGTTACAGATATGGGGACGGAGCCAGCGGGGCAAAGTGGCTGTGTTCTATGAAAACACTGCTGGTATTGAAAGGTGATAGCTTGTTGTTGTTGTTGTTGTTTTGGGTTTTGTTGTTGTTTCTGTGAGGCCCCAAGTAAAACCACAAATGAGTCCGCCCAGCTTGAAACTCCCTCACCCGGTCAGCTGCTGCCCCCCCCCCCCCATCCCCCGAGAGTGCTGCCCAGAAGACCCCTCCCTGTCCCACCCCAGATTTGATCTTGAAAACATCGCATATAAAATGATGGAAAGTCATAGAATGAACACCCACCCACTTTGGATCTGGATCAGGGGTGGGGGTGTCTGGCCTCGGGTTGTAGACAACCCAAAAGATCACCACCAGCAGCTCACCTCGCCCGCCTCATCAAAGATCAGCATTGCAGCCCGCACACCGGGGGTGGGACTGGGGGGTGGGGGTGAATTAGATGTGTGACCCCGGATGATGTTATCAATGTCCAAGCAGGCCTGGGCAGGAAAAAGGCCCCCACCCTCACTGAGCCTCAGTGACTGCACAGGTTGGGTGGCATGTCCTGTCCCTCACTGCACTCTTGGGTGGTGGCCAGCTCCACACTGTCCGCGTGAACACAGAGGGTCTCCTGCCACCTGCAGCCCGATCCCATGGAGTGTCCTCTCAGGTCTCATCTGTGCTCACATGGCCCCCGATGCCCCAAGACTTCCTGAGATCCTATCCAGGGTCACACATTCCACTGAGTGTGGTTTCCAGGTGACCCTTGAGCAGAGTGTGTCTGAACTGCCCAGACCCACTTGTGTGTGAATCCCCCTCCCCCTTTCTCCGGACCCCTGGTTTGTAGTAGGTTACACACTGGGCTGCTTAGCCGGCAGTTCGAGCCCACCAGCCGCTCCTTGGGAGAAAGCTGTGGTTTTGTGCTCCCGTGAAGAGTTAGAGCAGGGCCAGCTCTGTTCTGTCCTAATTGACCCCACGGCGGTTTTTTGTTTTCAAACAGGAGGGCCATTGGAACGAAAGCAGAGGGGCAAGAAGGATGGGTACCGTGTAGGAACATTTTTGGAGAAATGAAAAAGCAAAAAGGAATTGCATTGTGTTTCAGGAAAGTTGTACTGAGAGTGCCCACTTCCTCTGCCAACCCCTCCACTTCTTCCTCCTCTGGCACTGAGACAGCGAGACCCCTCCTCCTCCTTAGCCTTCTCCCAGAAGACAGCTCAGCGTAGACGGGGCTCTTGGAGAAGATGCCCTCTCTGTCGCTGACGGTCTGGTCAGCGCACAGAGCGTCAGAACTCTGAGGCAATGGCCAGTCTGCGTCATAGGAAAAGCGTCCGTCAGCAGCTCCCAGGTCAGTCTGGGATTAGTGAGTGCACAGAGACACACTGGCCTGCTGTGTGTGGTAAAGGCTGATGCCCAGTCGAGGGCAGTGGCTGGCCGTCGTCTGTCAGCACTGTGTGCTCAGTGACTGTGCAGGGCGTCCTCCCGGCCCTGACGTGCATCCCCGTGGTGCAGGAACACTGTATTCACGGGAGATGTCGAGCGTTCAGCTATGGCCTAGGGGGCTGGTCCCAGCTCCGGGCTCCGAGTACCGAGGGAAGGTTGTTGGTTGGTTGTGAGGTGCCATGGAGTCAGCACCGACCCGGGCAACTGCGTGCTGCAGGGGAGCGTGCCTGGTCTTGCGCCTGCTTTAACCCTCGCTGCGTAGGAGCCCGTTGCAGCAGCCGGCACCATCGCAGCGAGGGTCTCGCTCCTTCTCCCTGGCTCTTCACCTTACTGAGCACCGCGGGGCCTGTCCTTGGTAACACGCCCAAAGTACCTGAGACCAAGTCTCGCCTTGCTTCCTGCTAAGGAGCCCTTTGCCTACTTCTCCCAGGGCGCGCGTGTTTCTTCTCCTGGCGGTACGAGATGCAGTCAGTGTTCTTCACCAGTAGTGGTCTCTTCCTCGCCGCCCAGACTTGGGATTCACGAGACCACTGCAGACACCACGCTGGGGTCAGGCGCACCGTCGTCCTTAGAGGGATGTCTTTCCTGGAGTGTTTGGCAGCATCTGGGCGCTCCGTGGGCACCGACCTGCTGGTGCAAGTAACACGAAATCCTGGGCAACTTCAGTCTTTGCTCTGTGCCCAGCTGCAAGGGTTAGTTGTTTTGTAACCGACAGACATCATCCTGGGGGCTGGAAGTCGTCTTTCAGCAAGCAAGGTGTGTCACCTGCAGACTGAGTCCCCATCCCGCCGGGTGCTGCTCTCTTCTCTGCGCAGTCCCGCACCCTGGGGAAAGAGTGCAGCGCTGAGGTGCACCTGTCCAGATTCTGACCATACAGGGTTCCCATTCTGTGCAAACGACTGCTTTTTAAGTTAAAAAGCCCATTAAATGCTCTGTATTTCTGTTCCTTGCAGTATTTATGTTTTGTTATGGTCCAACCAAATGCCTTTTCATAGTCAATAAAATACAAGTAAACATCTCTCTGGTATTCTCTGTGTCCAGTCAGCAGTGACATCCCTGGTTCCACGCCCTCTTCCGGATCCGGCTTGGGTGTCTGTCCATTCCTGCCAGTGAACGGCTGCTAACCACTGTTGGGTGTCTTCAGCAAAGTTCAACTTGCACGAGCTATCTGTGATACTGTTTGGTGACTTCCCCTTGTGTTGGGTCACTTTGCTTTGGAGTAGGCACAGAGATGCATCTCTTCCAGCCGCTTGGCCAGGCAGCTGTCTTCCAAAATTCTTCCCGGCTGCTGCTTCAGCTTGCCGAGCCGTCTCAGCTGGTGTTCCATCAGTTAATTCCTGGGGCCTTGTTTTGCACCAGTGGCTTCAGGGAAGCCCAGGCGTCTTTTCTCAGGACGTTGGCGGTGGATCCTATGTTGCCCCTGAGGTGGCTGAACCTGGACTCATCCTTGGGGACCATGCCGCTGCTCTTCCCATCCGCGCTCCGCTCCTCCTGAGTCGCTGCGCGGTGGGTTGCAGCTCGAGGACGGGGTTGTTGCTTCTGTTCTTTCAGCTTTAGAAACCCCGCGCGCGCTGTTCCTCTTTTGGTGTCCAGCTCCACATCTTTGCGTGTGCCGTGTGTGACCTGCCTCTGTAGCTCAGGCTGCCCCTGGGGTGTTCCGATCAACTCTCTACGTCGTGTCTCCTCCGTGCCTTCGGCTGCTCCCTGGACAGGAGCACGTTCCAGAGTGTGCTCACTTATATCTTCCTTCCTGTCTTAGTGACCTTCTGCTGTCCTGGACGATGTCATCCCACTGCTGGCCCGGTTCTCCACCCGGAGTGTTCCGCGGGCCACGTAGTTTCTTGAGGTGGCCTCTGCGTCCAGGTGGGACGCACCCCAGGTCGCACCTTGACTCGTGTTGGAATCGTCTCCACGAGCCCCCGTGGCCGTTCCTTGACACCCCCCCCCGGCTTCGTTCTGACGGGCTCCCCGAGCTTTCCTGTTGTCTCGTCACCCCGTTGCACGGTATGGGGTGATGCCTGTGTCTAGTCCTTTTGTCACTTCCACGCGTCAAGTTTCCATTGACGTTGTAAAGGGGTTGCTTCCAATGACTAGGTCATCTGTCTTACAAAATTCTGTTAAGTGATCTCTGGGGTCACATCTGTCACCAGGACCATGTGTGCCACTACCGATGCTTCTTTCTCTCCAACCTCTGCTGTCCAGGCGCCAGCGATGACCAGTGCATCTGGTGGAGGTCCCCACGACTTCAACGCTCCTGTTTCTTCATCTTTGACAGCGGTGGTTGAAACTCGGCCTTGAGGATGAGTCCTATGAATGGTGTAAGCTGTAGGTGTGTGGATCGTGTCCATGCCCCTCTGTCTGCCCCCCCGTGGCACAGGGAGCCGTGGGACTGTGCCATTCCTAGCAGCCACGGCCAGTCTGCCCACTGCACCCAGGGGTGCCCCACACACTAGTGTTCACACAGCTCCTTCATTCCTGACAACTTCCGGTTTTCCTTGGTTCACACTGTGGCCCTCCCACGTTCCGATGCTCTGTAAGTGACTGCCACTGTGCTTGGTCCCTGTGAAGTCAGATCAGCCAGCAGGTGAAGAGCCCAGCGTCTGCGCTCCCCCACGCCCCCAAGGTCGCCTGTATTCTGAGCGGAGCCCCTCTCCCGGCACTGTTTGTCAGACAGTGGCCCCTCGTGTGCTTTAGGAGTAGACCATTATGTTCTCCTTCCTGGGCCGCCCCAGTCTGGACGCCCCCGAAACTCCGCCCACCATGCGTGCTTGGGTATCGACGTGCTTGTGGCAGGACAAGCAGCAGGTGAGCCCCGCAGCACACGACTGACCGACAGATGTGCGACTGCTTGTCCTGCGATGCAGGTCTGTGTGTGACGACCCATCGTCTCTCCCTGCGATACTGATCATGTTCGCCCTGCTGTGCAGCAGTCACCGTCGCCCGCTCCTCAGCGCCCAGTGCCGTGGGCAGTGCCCTACACAAAGACTCCGCTCCCCACCTCCCCTACAGGAACCACCAGTCCGCTCCATGTCAGCAAGGCCCCACAGTGCTGAGCGTGGCTTGTATCTCACTCGACCGGAGCCACGCTGACCCCAAGGAGCCAGTTGAGCACCCCGCTTTCTCAAGTTGTCGGGGTGTCTCCTGGGCAGTGTGAATGGTTTCTCCGAACTCGTGTTTCCCGTGAAACGGGTCTGGTTGGGGGATCCATGCAGAGGCTCCTTCCCCTTGCTGTGGTGGGCATACCCGTAGTGGTGTCAGAGGCTGCAGGCTGGCCCACTGCTGAGAATAGGTCCATCCTTGTCTGGGGCCTGTGGGCTATGCATTGGACAGCCAACCGCAAGGTCAGCCCTTCAAAGCCACCAGCCGCTCCTTGGGAGAGAGACATGGTCGGGGTCTTGGGAGCACACGGGAGCAGTCCTGCCCTGCTTTGCAGGGCCTTGGAGCCAGAATCGTGTGATGGCAGTGAGTGAGTGGAGATCTCGCTGCATAGAGGTCTGCTTCCCTCCCTTTGCAACCAACCACTGTCTGGTGGCGCTCTAAGAGCCCTGGTTCCCCAGCACCTGTGCCTGTCAGCGGAAGGGAGCACCTGTGTCAGCCCACAGTGCACAGCCAATGCACTATTTGGATTTTCAAACCTGGGGAGGGGGCGACCTTGCCTCGGAAAACACAGCCTGTCTTGGTGGGGCGGGGTGCTCCCAAAAGGGACACCCCATGAGCTCATGCTGATGGGGAGGGACTGTGTCCTGGGGTCAGCAGGGGGGACAGGTCAGTCTGGGAGGCTGGCTCAGGTGGCAGACAAACAGGAAACTCAGGGCAGGAGACCAGCAGCCAGCGAGGCAGTGCACTTGGGTCCTGGGGAGCCCGCTGGCCCCAGTGTGGCCTTGCTGCTGAGCTCCCCTTGGAGGGGGTGGTGGGCTGCTGGGAGGCACATCGGGGTGACTGGCCTCTGCTCTGCCCATCACCGCTCAGGATGTTTCAGTGGCTTTACCACGCTGCCTCTGTGGATCTCCTGGGATCCGAGGGCAGAGACTGCCTGTGAACTTTGTGTGCAGGAGGAGAAAGGTGGTCCCTGACCTCTTCCCATCCTTCTGAGAGGAGATGGCAGTGGGCGAGAGGACTTGCTTCATGCCTGCAAGGCACTGGGCATTCCCCTGCTCTGCCTGCTCTTTGAGAAGTGGGTGCCAATGTGACCTCTTGATGGATCAGAAAATTGAGTCCCAGAGAGGTAAAGTAACCTGCCGGGGGTCACTCAGCTAGGGCATGGCACCCAGACTCTGAGACCCCTACTGCTGACACGTGCACCTTTCCTGACTGCCCACTGTCACAGAGGGGAGCTTCCTCAGAGGGTCTTCCATAAGTGGGTGACAGGACCTTTCTGCCACATAGCGGCTCAAAAGAGCCAGACTCACTGCCCTGACTGACTCACGGTGAGCCTGGGGGCCTGGGTGAACTGGCCCCGGGGTTCTGGACAGTCACCCTCATAAGAATAGAAAGCCTGACCTTCCCCCTGGGAGCTGCTGACGGCTTCGATCTGTTGACGTCAGTCTATAGCCTGTGGCGGAACCCCCCCCCCCCAACACACACACACATACTAGGCTCCTTCAGAGCTGCTGTGGGTTCAGACCGCTGTGCTGGGGTTAGCAACCCCCACTCAGCCTCGCGCCCCTCAGGGCCTATGACAGCAGAGGGCCTGCCTTGCTGCCTGGCCCTGTGATCCTGGAGCCTCTGTCACTGCTCAGTCAGGGTGTGGTCATGGGGCCCAGGGCCAGGCTGGGTGGGCACTGGGGACAAGACAGGCAGAGGCCCACTGTGAGCAAGTCCCCAGGCCTCAGTGGGCACGGCTTTCTGGGGACACCCATCGGAGAAGTGTAGCTCTCAGCACTTAACAGCACATGTGCTGTGAGCAGAAGGCGGCGGGAGGCGTGCTTGAGCCATCTGACATCCCCCACACTTCCACCACATGCCTGCCCTCATTTCAAGGGGCCTTCTGGGCCACTGACAGGGCCCAGTGGAGCCGCTGGGGTGAGGCTGAGGGGGGCAAAGCTGGGAGGCCCAGAGGCCTGGCTCCCCTGGAGATGGGTAGGAGCTGTGGGGTGAGGGAAGGTGGGACAGTGGAGGAAGCAGGGAGAGGCGGCTCCTCCAGCCTGTGCCTGAGGCTGGCACTCTTACACTGTCTCAGTGTTTTGTTCACAACGTGGTTGGAGGCCCTCCCTGTGACCTGTCTGCCCCTCTCAAAGGGCTCACCCTAGTCAGACCAGGGTGCAGCTGCCTTAGCCAGTTCCCTGCTTCAGCTAGCAAGGCTCACTTCCTGCGAGACCTCCCTGAGGAGAAGCTACATGGACCTACCTGGATGCAGCTCTGGGTGCTGGAGAAGCTGCCAGGAGACCCCTGCCAGCGCTGCAATGCTTACATGCTCACTGACT
This sequence comes from Tenrec ecaudatus, assembly GCF_050624435.1. Lineage (NCBI taxonomy): Eukaryota > Metazoa > Chordata > Mammalia > Afrosoricida > Tenrecidae > Tenrec > Tenrec ecaudatus. The sequence goes on along the minus strand of NC_134533.1, from coordinate 205,084,936 downwards.
CGGTGTTCCTCCTGCAGTCAGCGTCATTGCTTGTGTTTTGTGAGATGGAGGACTTTATGGATTGGTGTCAGACATATGGGTTAATGTTGAACTTGTGGACTTGGTCAAGACCTACCAGGCCTCCTACACCCTCCTCATCACCTATTTTGGATCACTTGTTGTTCCCTTGTCCCTGGGTTTAACACCACTTCCTTTCCCCCCACGTCCCTCTCTCCCATGCCCCCCCAACCCATCGTTCCTGTTGTTTTCTCCTCCAGATTGTTTATCCCACCTATCTTATCTAGATAGACCTGCAGAGACAATAATGTACACAAAACAAGACAGCAAAACAAAGCAACAAAAGAAAACAAAACAAGAACAAAAAAAGAAAGCCTGTAAATAGTTCAAGGTCTGTTTGTTGACCTTTCAGAATATTTTCGGTCAAGTCTGATGGGTGCCACACCCTGGCCCCAAAGTCTATTTTTGGTACACCCTCGGGACTTCCCACACTGTGTCTCCAGTGTTGTCTCCTGTAGTGCTATGGGTCAGTGAGGGATATCATGTCTCATAATTGGGCCTGCCATATGGTCCTCTCTGTGTATTGGCTGTTCTGAGTGGGAATATCGTCCTCAAGGCTTGGTGAGCCAGGATGTGCTCTGCTCTCTCTTCCTCCCCCTTCATTTGCTCCCATGTGCTCTGATCACACACGTCCCACTCCCAGAGCTGCAGCTTCAGTGCTGTCCTCTGAAGTAAATTCTCCTGTGGGGAGAGGTGGCTGTCCACATAGTTGGGATTGCGGCCAGTCCCTGAGACCGCTCTACTGGTTCCCTGCTTCGTATGAGACTCTAGCTGTTTGCAGGAGTAGAAAGCCCCGTCTTTCTCCCAAGGAGTGGATGGTGGTTTTGAACTGCTGAAGGTGCTCAGATCCGAGGCAGGTGCAGATCTCCAGGGAAACTGCAGCAAGCAGGCAGCATGGTCTTCCTTGCTGTGGACCGGGCCCGGGGGCCACTGTGTGCAGTGGACAGTGTTCTCTGTGCAGCTATTTTCTGGTGAGAGCCTGGTCTCCCAAGAACAGTCCCGGGGGGCAGTGTGGGCCTGCCTGCGGCTGGATTTGTCTTGTGAGCGTGTGAGGCAGGGTTAGGGGCGAGGTGATCGGTCTCGTGTATTTGCTGGGGGTGTTGCTAGCTCAGGCAATCTGTTCCTTCCCCCACTGACTGGGGCTGCCTGCGGTGCTTTTCCAGGGGCCCTTGGGAGCCCAGGACGAGGCAGGGACAGTGTCCTCCTGGACAGCCTGGCCACCCACCTTGACCAAGTGCTTCCTGTTCTTCCAGCATGAGGGCCACCGAGGTCCCCACCTCCCCTGCCTACCAGACCCACCCCAGTACCCTCCTCCCTCCTTCTAGAATGCTTTCCTGGGCCCTCTCTCTTCCTAGAGCCTGCCTCATTGCTCTTGGGGGTCACTGGGCAGCACCTGTGTCTGCTGTCTTGCATGGGTGTGTGTGTCAACCTTCGGAGGGCTGCAGGCAGCAGGTCGTTCCCTAGTGGGACGTTGGCCATGGGGAGACCAGGCGGGGCGGTGGGAGGGAGGCAGGCTGGGTGCTTTTCCTTCTCTTTAGCTTCTAAATACATGTGTTTAGCACAAGCATTTGGTGTTCCGTGTGTGTTCCAAGGACATGAGTGCCTTTATATAACCGTAGTACCCTTGTCAAGATTCAGGAAGTAGAGTGTTCATAGGGGGGACCGGTCCCCAGTCAGTTTCCATCAGTTGCCTGCATCCATAGCTGCAGGTCTCAGCCCAGGGCCACACTGGTATCCCATTGCCTCATCTCTTCTCCTCGGCCCTCTCCCCACCCGTCCTCGGGTCTTCCTGGGCACTGCGGGTTTGAAGGGAGGGCACAGGTGGGGGGCTGCAGTCCACTGGGTCTTCCCGTGATAACGCAGGGTAGGTGATTGGGGAGGGGGCTGCAGCCTCTTTGTCCCCACATTTCTCTGCCATGTGACATTCGTGCCAGCGTTGGGGCTGGGGGTCCTTGTAATGTCTTGAGGCTCTCTACCGTGAAGTCACAGCTTCCCTTTTGATCAAGTTGTGGGGAGAGATGGTGGGGACTGTCAGAGACAGGGCCTATTTCCAGTCTTTCTTGGAAAGCTGCCTCTTGTGTGAGGATGGAGCCGTAAGTAGAGTCCGGCACTTCGGCCAGTCCTGAGTCGTTGCAGTCCCAGAGTGTTCCTGTGCCAGGCCCTTTGAGCCTTCCCATGGAGATGTTGTTCCCCTGGCTGCCCCTTGAGGTCCACGGGCACCCAAGGACGAGGAAGCCGCATCAACTGCAACTCCAGGTTGCATTCCTGCGCTGGGGCTCAGCCGCACCGTGCCACACTGCCTGTCTGCGGTCTAGCGTGTGACACAGGGACTCTGCTGCTGGACACTCCGAGCCCCTGCTGTCCTGGGAGTAGCCCTGGAGCACTGCCAGGCTCCCACCGTCAGCCCTCTTTCCAGCCCCCACCCACAGCTGCAGACTCAGGGCGTGACAAAGGGGGGCAGGGACAAGCCAGAGGCGTCCCATCTGGAGACTTTCGTGGGGGTCGTTTTAACAGTCGAGTGCACACGGTGGGAGAGGCGTTTGCCCTGAAGGGAGAACCAGAGCTGACCCTTCCCTTCTGCTACAGCAGCTGGAGGAGGGACCAACATGGTTCAGGCACCTGCCTTCAGATACCGGGCAGTCGGCAGGGCAGGCTGGTGAGCCCAGAGGGCCAGCCCTGTGGTCCTCCTGCAGCTTCTGCGTGGACGCAGTGTCAGCTCTCCGAGTCGTGAGGAAGAACCCAGATCCAGCCTAGTGGGCTTGCCTCGCTTGGGGTGGGGACAGAGACCAGAGCAGCTGGAGGGCAGAGTGTGGAGAAAGGAGAGGTTCAGAGGGACAGCTCTAGGCGTCTGCCCAGGGAGCCTTCCTGAGGCCAGCGCTGGACACTCACCTGGGTGTGCCCACAGAGGCGGGCGAAAGGATGGCTCCTGGAAAGGGAAGATGAACTGACTCCAGGACTGGAATGCGTCTGAGCTTTCTCATCCAGGGAGACACCTGGTTGGACACTGGGTCATGTGGGCAGTCGACGTGCTGAAGGAGTCCTGCCCTAACCACAGGGCTGATCTAACCTAGAGAAGAGGTACAGGCTTACAAAGAAGGCTCGGAACTATATGCAAGAGGCAGCGGACAAAGCTGCGGAAAGGAGGAGACCATAACCCTTGTGGATGAAGTGTTTGAGCGCGGGACAGACAAGGGTTTCTCAAAGCTTGACCCACTAAGTCCTTTTAATAAGTAGAACTTCAGCTAAATTAAGGAGTTCTTCTGAACATAATGTTAAGGTAATAAACAAGCAAGGCACAGGCCAGGAGAAAATATTTGTTATGTAACATATCTGACAAAGTACCCGTGTGCAGAATATGTGGAGTTCAGATGACCCAATTTAAAAATGAACAATGGAATATGGATCTGACTCTTCATGGCTTGAAGAAGACACACTGATAGTCAATAAGCCCATGAATAGCCCGAGTCACAGCCAGTCGTCAATGACATGCAAATTGAAGACTGATGGGAGCTGCCACCCAAGAATGGCTGCAGTTAGGGATGACACCCCGCGTGTTTAAGGGGACAGGGAGCGCCTGGAGTTCTCTGGCTCATTGTCGGTGGGGATGTAAAACAGTACCTCCACCTAGGAAAACTTCTGACCAAGTCACACACTCACTCTACATATTGACCCGTCACGCAGAAGAAAAGCACAGTCATAGAAGGGCTGACTGACTTTTCATAGCACATGTTTTCATGATCGCCACAGACTGGAAGGAACCCCAAGGCCCATGACACAACGTAGGTAAACAGATTGTGGCTCTGTGTCTGGGTGACGGAGGACCCGACTGATACATGCAACACGATTGATTCGCTGAGGAACCCTGGGCCGCAGAAGCCATACTGTTAGGCAGGGTTCTCTAGAGAAATGAGACCAGGACACTTAGGGTGTTGTACTTATATTTATACATGTGGATAGGTTTATACAGCAAGAAGGAACATAACAGCTAGTTGGTCTACACAGCAGTACAAAGGGTTCTGTTTCACTCCATGGAATAGTTACTTTACTGGAAGTCCTTCAACTCGTGGACTGCCCAGTCCAAGGTCAAGGAAGCAGACAGCAGAGTCCTCCCTGGGTAAGACAGGGCATCTGCCCACAGGCAGCAGGGTGGGTCAGCAATAGTAGCTCCGGAGCTTTGTGAAGCAGGCCCAAATGGGATCTCAGACTCAAGCAATGCAAGGTGGTGAAGCAAGTCTCAAAGGACCCTCAAGCCCTAGCGACAGGATGCATGACCTAGCTTGGCCCGACCCAACCCACCGGTGGTGTAGCTCACAGGCTGAGACAGAACTAGCTACAGCAGCAGCTCAAATGCTCCAGCACGCTCCAATCACCAGTGAACAAGAGAGAAGGGGGCAGGCCTTGCAGAGCCATTTATCTCTTTTCCCTCCAATCAAACTGCGACCTGATTAATCCCATATGTTCTATTGGCCAGGTTGACACAATAAACCTAACTATCATGCACATATGTAAAAGGCAGTACTGTGTGACTCGTGTAAAAGAAATAACGAACCTACGGTGACAGTTTTTTCACCAGACCCAGGGTCAAGGTGGTGGCAGTGGTCCTGGTCGGAACAACCACAGAGGGCGCCAGAGAACTTTTTGAAACAAAGAAAGTTCTAGATGTTGGCTATAGTGAGATGGCACCAGTGTCCACATTTCCCAAAGCTCACTGAACTATGTGCTTGACGTGGATCACTTTTTGGTGCCCAAGTGATGCCTTGCAGTGGACTTAAAATAAGGGCAGCAGGCCTTGACATGATCAAGCGGCTCTACAAGGGGAACTCATCTGTGGAGACAGACACCACTGTCCTGAAGGAAGGGCACAAAGTCCAAACACCTCACGATGCAACCATCCTGGTTAGCACCCAGGGAGAGAACCACGGAGGTAAAGAAGTCCACGTGACCAGACCCACGAGTTACAGAGATGGTGGAACCAGGAGCACACGCCTTCAAAGGTGCTGGGATATGTACGCAGGATCGTAGTCAGTAACGCCGGAAACAACAATGAGCCTGCTGTGGCGTCTATGGCAGAAAATACCGTCTGAGAAATGCACTCGATGGGCTTCACAGATGTGCCTGCAGAAGGGGAGACCAGGGAGCAGCTCAAGTTGTGTACATGGAGACAAAGGCTGAGAGTGATCATCATCATTAACAGCAGCGCCTGTTGACTGACAGGGACTGTCAAGGACTCACATGCTCTTGGATTTGCAGAGAGGAAAGGGCAGAAGACATCACAGCTGATGAACATGTTCTAAATTTTATGAAAAATATAAACCCAGTGATCCAAGAGGCTTAATGATTCCTAAACAGGAGAGAGACAGGAAAATTACACTAAGGCACATCATAGTCAAATTATCGAAAATCAATAATAATAATAAAGAGAAAGCTGCGAATACAACCAGAGGTAAAAAAGGCATCTGTGTAATGGAGGCATAAGAAGGAAGGATTCAAACGAACAGACCTTTCATCAGAAAATGTTCGCGCCAGGAGACAATGGCGCCAACGTCTCTAAGGTGCTGAAAGGGGAAGAAGAAGGGGGTGAGAGCATGCCTGTCTACCTGGGAGTCCCCAGAAACCAAACCAGACTCATTGCCACCGAGTTGACGTCGACCCTCTAAATCAGCGTGATGCAGCCCCGGTGAGTAGAAAGCCCCATCTGTCTCCTTTGGAGCAGCTCGTGGTTTAGAACCCCTGACCTTTCAGATGGCAGCCCAAAATAGACGGGATGAAGGGCCCTTAACGAGGCCACTTGCTCTGATCTTTAGACCCTGCCATGCAGATAGGCTCCTGGGCGGCTCTGTGCATCTCACCTCTGATGGCATCCTCCAGGGCAAGCTACGTAAATTGGGGATAAACCAAGCTGCTTTTCTAACCTCAAAACAGCCGTGGCCACAGGCGCAGGTGCAGCAGCTGTGGTCTGGGCCCCGGGAGCCCACGTGGTGATGAAGCCCGTTTTCCCAACAACTCACCTGCTCAGAGACTGTCAGCTCTGGTCAAGATTGCTGCTGGTGCCTTCCTGTCAGTCCCGAGTCACGGCGGGCCCAACCGGTCCTGCGCCAGCTCACAGTTGTCCGTGTGTTGGAGCCCATTGCTGCAGCCACTATGTCCCTCTGTCTGTCCGTCTCGTTGGAGCTCTTCCTCCTTGTTCGCTGCCCCTCAGCTTTAGGGAGCAGGATGTTCTTCTCCAGGGACTGGTCTCCTGACACCTGTCCAAAGTATACGAGATTAGATCTCGCCCTCCCTGCCTCTAAGGAGCACGCTGGCCCTGCTTCCTCCAAGACAGAGTTGTTGATTCTTCTGGCGGTCTGTGGTATTTTCAATATTCGTCTATGGCTCCGCCATTCAAATGCACAGATTCTCCTGCAGGCTTCCTCACTCAGGGTCCAGTCTGCACGCACACGAGGTGGTGTCTCCCCACAGCAGTAAAGGACACAAGCTCCTTCTCACGGGCAGGGGCCACGTGCCCGAGGCCCAGCATGGCCGCTCCCGCCCAAGCCATCACCCCCTTCACGACGGCCGTGTTGGCTCGGGCTCTGTCCTGCCTCGCCACTGTCTTCTGTGGACAACGCTGTCCTCCCAGCTCAGGCTGTCCCTGTCGTCCGGGCGTGTTGAGATGTGGGTGCCACTTGGCTAGTTTGTGAGTCACTGCGGGTTCCAAGGTGACTGCTATCTGCGACATTCGTGGGGCACCCGGACAGAGCTGAGAGACTGAGGGCACAAAAGGGCATCAGAGAAGGAAGGGCCAGTCCAAGTCCCTCATTCTACAGATGGGAGCCTGACCCTCCAGGATGGGCAGGGCGCCCCCACCACTGAGGATGCGCAGCACACACGCCCACTTAGGCTCCACGGATTCCCCCATGGCTGGGGCAGGGTACAGCACTTAGGTGACCCTATAGGACTGCAAGGGCTTAGCTCTCTTAGCTCCCCTTCTCCTCTCCCCCGAGACCTGGACTCTCTGAGGGCCTCTCCAAACCCTGCCTGCCCAATTAGCAAGACACATACACTGCCCGTGAGAAGGAGCTTGTGTCCTTTACTGCTGTGGGGAGACACAGGAGGGTGGTTTATTTTCAATCCACCATAAAACACTCTGGTCACAAGGGTACAGATGGACCTGCCATGGGAGGTTTAGGTGAGAGGTTGACATAATTCTTACATATTTTTATAGTGGAGAAATAGACATAACACAACCCTGCCGGTCTAGCCGTTTTCAGTGGAGAATTCAGTAACGTTAATTGCATTTGCTTTGTACATGCATTTCCCAAAGCCTTCCCTCGTCTTAGCCCATCCCTCTCCGTACCCCTCAGCACTCCGTCCTCCCACCTCACCCCAGCCTCCAGGGAACCTTGACCTCTCTCCATCTGCTTGTGTGGAATACTTCAGTGTGTGTGTTCCTACGATGTCTGTCCTCTGTGCCAGACTGGCTTCACTCAGCATCATATCTGTAAGGTCCCCACACTGCTGTATCCTCTTAGAGGACCGCACTGTAGCCTGTGTTGAGTTGATAGATACCTTTAGAAGACAGCTGTGTGGAGGACAGAGACAGACAGCCATCTCACTGCGTCGAGCACAGTGTCACCGTGAGTGGAACGGTGCATGGAAAGCAGCGCTGACAGTGGCCCTGCCTCTGTTGTGAGGTTGGTGGTAGGGCAGGAGGAGTGAGTGGGGGCAGAGTGGGGGGACCCAGAGTCCCCCATGAGTAGCTTTCCTGTGGCTTGGCCCCTAGGGCGTTGCTGATAGGATCCTCTGTGTGACCAGGGAGAACCAGCGGTTTCTTGGTAGGAGTGAGGGAGACAGCCAGGGTCAGGGCCATGTGCCCTCCGCCTCACTTCAGGACAGCCGGTGCGCATTCCCCTTCCTGCTGCGGTGGTCCAGGCTTGTTCAGAAGGCCCCTCTTCAAAGGCAGCTTCCCTAGGAATCATTTTTGGCGCCCAGAATCCCACCATCTAAATCTCGGCCCCCCGAGTCCCTGTCCTATGGGACTAGGGCTGAGCCGCTTCCCAGTGATGCCATGAAGGTGAGGCTGCGGGCCTGGCAGGTCTAGTGGGGAATGGTCTCTGGCTTAGGGGCATAGTCCTGAGGAGATGGACCGGCACTGAAGTTGGGGAGGGAGGGGCAGGGGGAGATACCGTCAGTCAGGTCCGGGTGTCTAGTGGTATCACTCTAAGGCAGGCGGGCAGCACCACCTGCTCCTCCGAGGGGCAAGAGGGTCTGCACAAGCCCGCTGCCATCGGTCTGTCTCCAGCTCTTGGCACGCCATGCGCATGCCACATGGGCTCTCAGAAGTAGCACACCAGCCCGCCTTCCTCTGAGACACTGCGGGTGAACTCCGGACCCCTGGCCACCTGCCGGGCAAGTCACTGCATCACCCGGGGGGCTGCAGGCCGGAGGGGGGGCGGGTCTCACCTCACCGTGTTTCTTGGGCCAGATGACATATCATTTCTGGATTATCTAATTAACAATAACAGCACCAACAGCAAAAGAGTCTTATCAATCTTCATGAAAAATCTTGTTTTTCAAGACTTTACCAAGCAACAGAAATGAGAGCCGCGGAGATCATCTCCAATCAGATGCCCGTGAGCAGCCTGTGAGCTCTGACCGTCCAATGAACAGCACAGATAGAGAGGACGTTCTAGTGGCCATCCAGCCAAGGAAAGATACTCGGTGTCCTCAGTCAGCAGAGGGTTGCGTGAATCATGGCCAAAATGGTGAGCTTACGTTATGCTCCCCCTGGACAGTGAGGGCAAGACAACGCCCGCACGAAGATGACCAGTGCTGAAGAGGATTCGGAATGCCGGGCCCACCGTTCCTGGTAGGAATGCAAAATGCCAGTGTAGTGGATCCTCAGAAAGCTCAAACCGGCACTGCTGCCAAAGCCGCCCCAGTCATCAGCCCTCTGACACAGACCACTGCCCCCCAGAGCATCCAGAACTGCCCGCCTTGTGGGAACAGATACCCCCCGCCCCTTCCCCAGAACTACCAGATGACCGAGCAATCCACTGCGAAGTCTCAGGAGCTTTAGAAAGTTTAGAGAAAAATGGAACTGAACGACAGTGGATTGTCCCACAGGCTTTTTGAAGTCTTCAAACTTGTTTGAAAGTAGAGACTCCGACAGGCGTGTACACCCGTGTTCATCGCCGCAGTGTACACAGAGCCAAGAGTAGAAGTAAGTGCCCACCATGGGCATTCGGACAAGCACAGCCTGGTGCATTTACACTCCATGAGGACCACCCGGCCGGGAAGGGCAGTGAGGTGGGCTGAAGTCATCACAGGGCCACATAGTGCCCAGCCGCGCTTACTCAGGAGCGGCGAATGGACGAAGACTAGAGCAAACTGTGGTTATCAGCAGTTGGGGGGAGAGGGCGGGGCATTGCTTGTGGAACACAGTTCCATTTGCAGTGACGGGAACATCACATTGACTACTGAGGGCTAGGATTGCACATCTGATGAATGTCATTGTCAGTAAGTGGTTCCCTGTAGGAAGAGGAATGGGCACAGGTGGGTGGCGGGTGGGACGTGGAGAACATGTGCTCACTTCCTTCCGGTTCCTGCGTGGGAGGGGAGACGGTGGTGATGTGGAACCAGATTGACAGCAGGACATGATGAGTCAGGGAGGACCATGGAGGGGAGGGGGTCCGAAGGCAGGGAACCCCTCAAGCCCCAGCCCAGTGCTCCTTCCCTCGGTGTGGGCTCCTGTGGCCTTGCTTCCTCGTGTCTTGCAGCAGGGCCTGCAGCCAGCTTCCTGCTGCAGCCAAGAGCCAAGGGGAACTTCAGTTCTGGGCAGAGAGGCTTCGAGGCAGATCCTTTAACTTCTCTGAAATGAAGGCGAGGCGTCTCATGTCCTTTGGACACGTGATCAAGAAAGAGCAGTCCTGGTAAGGAAGTGGTGTTAACAAACCCAGGGACAAGGGAACAACATGGGACCCCAAATGGTAGAGAAGGGGAAGTGGCAGGCCTGGTGGGAAATGATCAAGGGTAAGGTTGCTTAGAGAAGAGGTATACTCTAGCCCAGGTGGCGATGAAGCATGGTAGTAGGGCAGGAGGAAGGTCAAGGGAGATGGAGGAAAGAGCTAGGAGTCAAAGGGCATTCATGGAGGTCTAGACAAAGACATGTACATGCAAATATATATAGGAGGATAGGGAAATAGATCTATGCGTCTATATTTATAGGTCAAGTATTAAGGTGGCGGAAGGACCTTGGGCCTCTACTCAAACACTCCCTCAATGCATGAATACCTTCTTTTATTAAATTGGAACTCTATGATGCTCACTCTCCCAACACAACGGCTGGAGCCAAAGTGGGTGAACAAGTAAATGTGGTGAAGAAAGCTGATGGTGCCCGGCTATCAAAAGAGATAGTGACTGGGGTCTTAAAGGCTTGAAGGTGAACAAGCGGCCATCTAGCTCAGAAGCAAATAAGCCCACATGGAAGAAGCACACCGGCCAGTGCGATCACGAGGTGCCCAAGGGACCAGGTATAAGGCATCATGCAAAAAAAAAAAAGATATAAGTGTGTGTATGTATGTGTATATGTATATATGTATGTGTATATATGTATATATATATATCATATTAAATGAAGGGGGAAGTGCAGAGTGGAGACCCAAGGCCCAAGTGTCGGCCAATGGAGATCCCCTCATAGAGGGGTTTAGGAGAGGAGATGGGTCAGTCAAGGTGCGAGGTAGTACCGATGAAGAACACAGCTTTCCCCCAGATCCTGGATGCTTCCTCTCCCCAACTACCATGATCCGAATTCTACCTTGCAGGGCTGGATAGGACAGAGGCTGTACACTGGTACATATGAGGGTTGGAGGTACAGGGAATCCAGGGTGGATGATACCTTTAGGACCAAGGGTGTGAGGGACGATGCTGGGAGAGTGGAGGGTGAGTGGGTTGGAAAGGGGGAACTGATTACAAGGATCCACATGTGACCTCTTCCCTGGGAGAGGGACAGCAGAGAAGGGGGGAAGGGAGACTCCAGATAGGGCAAGATATGACAAAATAACGATGTATAAATTACCAAGGGCATATGAGGGAGGGGGGAATGGGGAGGGAGGGGGGGAAAAAAAAGAGGACCTGATGCAAGGGGCTTAAGTGGAGAGCAAATGCCTTGAGAATGATTGGGGCAGGGAATGTATGGATGTGCTTTATACAATTGATGTATGTATATGTATGGATTGTGGTAAGAGTTGTTTGAGTCCCTAATAAAATGTAAAAGAAGAAAAGAGAAAAAAATGATTAGGGCAAAAAAGAAAGAAAGAGCAGTCCTTAGAGACGGCAGCCAAAGAAAGGGGGAGACCTTCCACGAGATGATGGACACGGTGGATGCAGCCACAGGCTTCAGTGTCACACTGGTGAGGGTGACACAGTACCAGGGGGTGCTTCCCCCGTAGTGACTGAGTCAGAACTGACTCGTGCACACGGTATCCTATGCCTGCTTTGCAGGTTGTCATGGAAATGAGAAGTCGTGGCCCACAGTCAATGTCATTCGTATCACGTGAATTCCAACTCAGTGACCCTATCAATCTCTCCAGAAACAGGCTGCCCATCTCTCTCCCACAGAGCAGTTGGTGGGTTCGAACCCCCGACCTTTGGTGGCTGGTAGAGCGGTGGTGAGGGCAGGGACCGTGGCCGCAGCTGCTGAGGGACTGCAGCCGCAGAGAAACTAAGTGACCGCACAGAATAAGGAAATGAACTGTCAGCTCCGCTGACTTGGCGCCTCTGTGAAAACGGGCTTAACCAGAGTTTGTGAGTCACGTGGCCCAGTGCAGTCGCAAGGGAGCCTGGGAAGTAGACGCTCTGAGAGGCTGCCTTGCTGTCCCAGAATATAAGGAAACTTGCCAGGACACTTCCTTTACGACTCTCATTACAAACCAGACATCAGTTGTATCTGACATATTCGTACATATATTCCATCATTCTTTTCTAGACATTTACTTTCCATTGAGTCCTTGGGATCAGCTCTTTTACCCCCCCACCCCAACTCTCGTGGCCCCTTGATAGATTGTAGATGCTTAGTTATTTCAAATCTCATACCGACCACCACCTCCCTTTCCCTCTGGTTTTTGTTCCTCCCCCTGGCTGGTGGGGTGTGGGTATGTGCCATTCCAGAGTTGGCGTTGTCCAACTAGCCACGGTCCACTGCACTGCCCTCCTCCGTGAAAGACACTGGTGCCCTTGGCCCACCCCCAGGGGCCTCGGGTGAAAGGTCTGGCTGGCCATCTGCCACCCAGAAGCCAGCCTTCCCTCTGTAGAGCACAAGGTGCTCCGACAGACACACTCAACACCCTGACTCACACTCACACAGACTCTCACTTGGACAGACACACACCGTTATCACGAGGCAGCGTCCATGTAGCTGCCGCTAGAAACCGCGTCTGCTGTCAGCCGCCACTGGAGGGCGTGGTGGGGGGTGTAGTGGGTTAGCTAGGGAATAGCCATTTACCTTTCTTTTTTTTTCTTTTAAATCATTTTATTGGGGGCTTGTACAATTCATCACAATCCATACATACATCCATGTGCCAAGCACATTTATACATTTGTTACCCTCATCATTCTCAAAACATTTGCTTTCCACTTGAGCCCCTGTTATCAGCTCCTCATTTTACCCTCCCTCCTCCTCCCCCCTGATAATTTATAAATCATTATTTTTCCATGTCTTACACTGACTGATGTCTCCCTTCACCCACTTTTCTGTTGTCCTTCCCCCAGGGAGGGGGTTATATGTAGATCTTTGTAAATGGTTCCCCCTTTCTATCCCATCCTCCCTCCATCCTCCCGGTATCACCACTCTCACCACTGCTCCTGTAGGGATCATCTGTCCTGGATTCCCTGTGTTTCCAGTTCCTATCTGTACCAGTGTACATCCTCTGGTCTAGCCAGATTTGTTAGGTAGAATTGGGATCATGATGGGGGTGGGGGAGGAAGCACTAAAGAACTAGAGGAAAGCTGTATGTTTTCATCGTTGCTACACTGCACCCTGACTGGCTCGTCTCCTCCCCTAGACCCTTCTGTAAGGGGGATGTCCAGTTGCCTACAGATGGGCTTTTTGAGTCCCCACTCCGAACTCCTCCTCATGCACAATAATATGATTTTTTGTTCTTTGATGTCTGATAACTGATCCCATCAACACTTCATGATCACACAGGCTGGTGTGCTTCTTCCATGGGGGCTTTGTTGCTTCTCAGCTAAATGGCCGCCTGTTTACCTTCAAGCCTTTAAGACCCCAGATGCTATATCTTTTTTTTTTTTTGGCCTTTTTTCTTTAAACATTTTATTAGAGACTCATACAACTCTTTTTTTATGTGTAAAAGAAAGAGCTTTATATATAAGAGCAATTGAATATTGAGGGAAAAAATCCCAGCTCAGTCCAGATCAAGTCCATAAATTTGATATCAGCCCCTATGTCTGATATCAATCTATAAATTCCTCTTCAGACTCACAAAACACATGCAATGACGCTGAATGCAGGAAGATCATAGGCTAGTGGGTGGAACGTCTTGTGCATGCAGCTTCTCAGCGCTGGCGTGGGTCTCCACAAGGCTCCTCTGGTTCCAGGGTTATCGCTGTCATCAGCATTGCCCCATGTGTCTTTTCAGTAGGGAGTCTCTCCGTGAGTGAGCAGAGAGAGAGTATCTCCTCTTCCAAGAAGAAAAATAGGAGTTCCCAGAATCTTCAGGAGAAGGACATGCCCACACTGAGGCCTTCTGATTGACAGACAGGCTAAACCCCACCCCTTTCACGTGCAAGTCCTCTCAAATGGACAACAGAAAATATAACTGCAAAACTAAAACCCACTACCATCGGTTCCATTATGACTTATAGCGAACCTATAGGACAGAGTCGAATTGCCTTTATGGATATCCAAGACTTTAAATCTTTATAGGAGTAGACAGACTTATCTCTCTCTTGCAGAGCACCAGGGGGATTCTAACCCATGACCTCATGATTATCAATTCAAAATGTAACCCATGCTGTCATCATGTTGCTGTTAGAGACTCATACAACTCTTATCACAATCCATACATACATCAATTGTATAAAGCACATCTGTACATTCATTGCTCTTATCATTCTCAAAGTATTTGCTCTCCACTTAAGCCCTTTGTATCAAGTCCTCTTTTTTCCCCTCCCTCCCCGCTCCCCCCTCCCTCATGAGCCCTTGATAATTTATAAATTATTATTTTGTCATATCTTGCCCTGTCTGGCATCTCCCTTCACCCCCCCAGACACTATATCTTTTGATAGCCGGTCACTATCAGCTTTCTTCACCACATTTGCTTATGCACCCATTTGTTTTCATTGATCCTATCAGGAGGGGAAGGTGAGCATCATGGAATGCCAGGTTAATAGAACAAAGTGTTCTTGCATTGAGGGAGTACTTGAGTGGAGGCCCATTGTCCATCTGCTACCTTAATAATAAACCTATAAATATATGCACATAGGTTTATTTCCCCATCATCATATATAAATATATTTACATGTGTACATACCTCTATAAATGCCCT